>NC_136974.1:8528382-8973179 GCF_032717465.1 Coenobita brevimanus | reverse complement strand
CAGGGAATCATTCCTCCCATCACTGACCAATAGCCACGTCCCCACAACAGCAGAAAGGGATCTGCTAGTGTCATAAAGACTTTGTAGTTAATTGTAGAGAAGTATATTTTAGACTTGTGGTCGAGCGGCTTTTATATCTTGTAGTAGTTTCCCCACCAGATGTCATGTAGTGACGGGAGAGGTAAAGAATAGTATGGGACTATTTTTATTTGTCTTGGAAATATTAAACAGGTATAATAGTATAAGTCCTGGGTAGCTACCTCCCTGTCTCGCTATCTCTCTCTCTCTCTCTGTTCTAAAGCTAATCTCCGTCTCGACCTCTCTCTAGGGTCGCTTGTCTCCTTCTAAACTCTCTTTCCTAACATCTCGTGTAGTAGGGTGTGTGTGTCACGTATCTTCCTCATGGCAACAGAACTTTCTCACGAGAGGACTGCTGACAGCTAACTGAATCATCTCCTTACTGGCCGCTGTCGTCAGCTTTCCTCCGTGTAAGCGTTTAGCGCTGCTCGCTTCTCGCAAACACAACACCTTCTCATCATTTGACTTCCTGCTTCTATCTGTCTCTCTATCTATCTATTTATCTATCTATCTATTATGTAGTCCTATATTTGCTCGGCCGCGCGAAAATGACGTACCATCGACATTTAATAGTTATAATATATTAATACATACTACATACACATTATAATGAACTTATAAGCTAATTAAGTGAAATACATAATATTGTAAAGTAACATAATTGTATGAATATTGTATACATATATTATTCATAGTAAATAGTGATTATTCAGTAATATTACATTTTAAATAAGTTGAATACATATTGGAATAAATGCATTAAAGTAAATTATTTAACTGTAATACAGTATGTACTTGGGTTATTATAGTGAAATGCATACATGCAAGAATAAAAATAGTTTAAAATTAAGATTATTGTAAGAGTTACTAATATTTCATTTAAAGATAATGGTACTGGTCTGCCATATATGGGTCATTCTTCTTTGTGTTATTATTATTATTATTATTATTATTTTTTTTTTTTTATATATATAATTAATACTATATACAAAATATATACACTTCATTCAGGGTGGTTAACTGTGATGTTAACTCTCCCCCCACTAAACAATGACTCCAAATTAGCAATTCTTGCATGCATTCTGTGCATGGCCAACAGCAATACTGCAACCACAATGCAGATAATTATGAAGACAGAAGGTGCTTGGCTATACACATAATATGGGTTGAACATACTCAAACTCAAATCTTCCCAGGGCTTCATTGTTTCATTGATCAGCTGCATAGTTTCAAACTTAGGTGAAGTCAGCTTAATACTTGTGCTCATGTTTAAGTCCATATCAGGCAGTGGGTGGAAATGTTTGTGTGTATGATTGAGGATGGCGTAGTGATTGATGGTGGAAAAAGTAGACATGGATGGTGTAAATACCGCACAGTAGTCTGGTGCTATGTATAATCCTGAGGCTGATGTATGAGATGGTGGTATATCTGGACAGACTATGTAAACTGATGTGTTATGAGGGAAATAAAAAAACTGCGAGTGTCCAATGCGTTGATGGTGTACAAGTTTATCTGGAGCAAAAGTGAAGTTGCAATGATGATGAATATTGTTATTGCTGATGATAGCCATTTCACAAGGGACCGTATCAGTAGGCTGAAACGTGAAAATGTACGCAGGACAAAGATGAACAGCATGTAAGGATGTGCGGCACTTTCGCTCAATCGTTGACTCACTTGCGAAAGTGACAGTGTCTCGTCTCTTGGAGACCATGATGAGTTCGGTGTCTGTGTTGATGTTGATGATGACTAAAGTGTTGTTGTTTCTATAGGGGAAGGGGTGTATTTGGTATACTGTGAACAGGTCTTCCGTGATGAATGGTACATGAACTATCACTGATGTTGGTGTTAGTGTTGCTTCCAAGTACGGGTAATATTGCATAAATTCCCTACTGCGGAACAATGGCTTCAATTTATGTTTATGTATGCCTTGACTAACTATCTGACGTAGCTCATGAACTGGGAGTAAGTCATTTGTGATCTTGCCATCACCAGCATTCGAAATTCCTTGCATAAGTGCCCTGAAATGATCTCTAGTGTTCTCTAATTGTAGTAGAATCGTGTCAATATGTTCTGTGATGATGGAGAAGTGCTGGAAAAGGGTAACGTTACCCTCCAAGTCATTTATTTTATCTATACTCTCGAGAGCTACGTTTTCTGCTTGTTTCAGATTTTTCACAATTGTTTTCATTGCCAAGTTCTGTCCTGTGATGAATTTATCTTGGTATGTTAGTACCTGAGCTATCTTATTAAATTTTTTGTTTATTTCTTTAAGGTCATCCTCTGTAGCCAATCCAAAGATGTTCCCAAGAATTGCGCCGCCCAGATCGAACAAACCGCGCTTTTGGCGAGTACGTGTGATGTTGTTCCTGTCGCTCAGCACCTCTGTTCCATAAGATGGGAGATCTTGGATCATGACGAGCATAGTTGACTTCGCCTGTTCTAGTTTCCATTTCGCTAACTTCACCATTTCATCCACTTCCTTGGTGATATGTGATTGTGAAACATAATTCCCTATCTTGAAGTCCAGAGTTCGCATCGGCGTCGCAAGTCTTTCTATATAAGTAGGTAAGTCATACAAGTAATCTAGACTTATTTCAGTACTCATGACGTCCTTGACGATTGTAGTCGTGGCCGTTGGAGCTATGAGGCATCCTTGTCGTACTATATGCTTGGGGTCTAGGTGCGCATATACTCTTACTATGTATAGGAGAATCCATAGCATAAGTCCCTTCATCGTAACCTACCGAAAAAAAAAATCTATTAATTTCCTATAAAGCTGTGGTTGATGATAGTGATGATGTGCGTTACGGTTGGCTGTTATTTCATTTATAGAAGGAGTTTAAATCGATATTTAATTCTCGTAAATGATGTACTGTAGATTTCATTGGAATAGTTGCACCTATGTTCGATTGTTTGGTATATGACCTTAATTTCTTTTTGTAATCATTGTTGTGTTCTTGCTTGGTTTCTTGAGGTACGTTCACCTGTTCGGTTGTATCCGAGGCTGAATAATTATGTGATAATTCCCTTGAAACTCGTTTTAAATGGTCAATATGAACTTGTTTTTCCTCGCCACTTGAAAGTGACTTAATTAAAACTTTGTTTGCCTTTATGTTAATTACTCTGTATGGGCCCTCAAATTTAGGGGATAATTTATTGTCTCTCGTATGAATGACTCCGTAAACAATGTCTCCTAAGCTGATAGGTGAATCTTTTGCCTTTTTGTTAAATGCCTCCGTCATTTCTTCCTTGGACATCGTTAATTGTTTTTGCACTCTTTTGTGTATGTCCTGGAATTCACGTAAACGGAGTTTAGAGTAATCATCGTAATTGTATATAGGCATGCTGTCACCTTCTAGGAGCTCATATGGTAATTTTTTATCTGTGCCATATATAATGAAATGTGGTGTGTCACCAATGGATTTATTTATAGACCCATTAATGGAGGCCTCTACTCTGGGAATCCAATCATCCCAGCTTGCATAATTTTCACTGAGAATGTGTCGTAGCACATCTAATACCTTTTATTTTGTCTCTCTACCAACCCATTCGATGCTGGGTGATAGGCCAAAACGTTAACCTTTTTAATGTTGTATTGTTTACATATTTCTTGTAAGATCTCAGAATTAAATTCTCCTCCATTATCACTTATTAATACCTTTGGGGTAGTAAAGCGACATATTACATTATCTGTTATTGCCTTTGCTACTGTCTCTGCTGTCTTATCTTTAATTGGAGCTAAAATGACATAACGGGAAAAATGATCCGTTGCTACGAATAAGTATAGGTTATTATTGTATGATAATGGCATCTTGAGTAAATCAACAGCGACAACGTCCCATGGTTGATGTGGTACTGGGTAATTACCCATCGGTGCAGGTGTGATTGGGTATCCTTTGTGTTTCGCACATGATTCGCATCTGTCTATATGATTGTGTATATCTCTTCGTAATGAAGGCCAGTAATATAATAGCTGGGCTTGGTTGAATGTCTTATCCTTTCCAGGGTGTCCTGCATGTGGGCTGTCGTGTATCATTCGTAATACTTGGGGTATCATGTCATTAGGTACTACCAACTGGTTAGTATTTCTTTGGCGTTTTGGTTGTTTAGAGTTAATTTTGTATAATGTATTATTGACCATTGTGAATTGTTCAAGTGGGACATGCAGTTTGGGTAATTGTATGTCATCTCCACTTTCTAACTTGTATATTACTTTTGACCATACTGGGTCAAGTCTTTGTGCCTTTGCGATATCCTCGTGGTTTGGGATATTTCCTTTGAGATCTAACGCCGCAACCTGAATTGTGTTCGGGTTCCTAGATAATGCGTCAGCTACTATATTCATTTTACCTTGTATATAATGTATTTGTACATTGTAGTTTTCAACTGTACATTTCCATCTTGCTCTCCTCCCAGAAAGGAGTTTTTCTTTAAACATACCCACCAGTGGTTTATGGTCGGTGAATAAGTGGATTTCGTAACCATATACCAAATCTCGAAACTTTTGTAATGCAAAAATCACTGCAAGTGCCTCTAAGTCTGTAGTGCTATAATTTTTTCTGCACCTCTTGTTTGTCTGCTGGCAAATGCAATTGGTTGATTCTTTCCTCTTTTATCTTCCTGCATCAGTACAGCCCCTAATCCTTTAACTGATGCGTCTGTACAAATAAGAAATGATTTCGTGTAATCTGGATATGCTAAACAAGGTGCATTCGTTAGTTTAATTTTTAGATTGTTAAATGCCCTTTTTTGTTCTTCTTCCCATTGGAATACAGCATCTTTTTTGAGTAGTTGGAATAGAGGGAAGGCTATATGAGAGAACTGTGGTACGAAGGACCTATAGTACCCAGCCAGACCTAAAAATTGTCTAACTTCGTCAGTCGTAGTGGGTTCAGGAAAATCTCTCACTGCCTGTATTTTGTCATCAGTGGTGTGAATACCATCAGAGCTTAATTTGTGGCCTAAGAAATTTATTTCCTTAAAGCAAAATTTGCATTTAGAAAGTTTAATTTTTAATCCAGCATCACTAAGCTTTTGTAAGAGTAAGTCTAATTTCCTGAGATGATCCTTAATATTCTTCGTTGCGATAATAATATCGTCAAGATAAACAAATATTCCTTGTCCTAAAATTCCGGACAATACGTAATTCATAAGACGCTGGAACGTACCAGGGGCTGTCCTCAGTCCCATTGGCATTCTTGTATATTGATAATGGCCTCTGTTTGTTGAAAAGGCAGTGTATTTACGTGACTCCTGAGATACCGGAATCTGATAGTATCCGTTTAGGAGATCGATGGTCGAGAATATATTATTCTCAGGACCAATATTCTGTAGAACATCACTTAGCAATGGCATGGGAAATCTGTCTGGGATGGTGTGATTATTTAGTTTACGGTAATCTACTACCGCACGCATTTCTCCATTTCTCTTGGGCACAAAGAAAAGGGGAGCGTTCCACGGAGAAACTGAAGGCTCAATAATTCCAAGCTTTAACATTTCATCGACATACTGATTTGCAAGTGTACGTTGGGAGTGTGGTATGCGATAAGCTGGTACGAAAATTGGTGGTGTTTCTGGGTGCACATTAATCATGTGATTAATCAAGTTAGTACACCCTAATCGTTCTCCGGGCAAGGCTACGGTGTCCCTGTGTGTTTCCAGCAGGGTTAACAAATCATTTTCTTCGTCAAATTCACCTGAGTGAATTAAATTCTCTTTTATTCTTTCTCTATCCGTAGATTTTATCTCACTTGTTACTCCACCAATATTTATTTCCTTCACAGGGGCGAAACATTTTTCAATATTAACTATGCAAGTTCCCTTCTTCAACTGAACTTCCCCATTCATGTGATTAATAATGAATATCTGAGTTAGCCCTTCGTCGTTCGTATGACATAATGCGTTTTCTACTGACAATCCCTTTACTTTACATAATTCTTCTAAGACAAGAACAGTACTATTCCGTAATTTGCTCTTTATGGTAACCTTCATGTATGAATTAGGTGGTATAACCAAATCATTAGTGAGATGGGCTGGAAAAATTGATAAATCAGTACTGTTATCTGGGTCACTAATTCTGGAGGATGGGGTTGCTGGTGTAAGTGGATCTATACACTCATCTGTTTGTGTATGTTTGTTTAAGCCTTTAATATTACCAATTCTTTTTGGCTCTCTTCTACCAATCGGTGAGGGCTCTGAAAGTATTTCCTCTATAAATTCATTATCAAAGTCTATTCCATTCATTTGTGGGAGTATAGTTATGTTCTCAGTTCTCATGGATCTTAAGCCCAGTAACATATGAGCTTTAATTGCTAAGTTTTCAACGATATAGAACAATGCAGAGAATGGTCTTGTAGTTTCTGTGAAACTGAGATTTAATCTTATCATACCTTTTACTGTAATCTCTTGACCATCTACTGTGTTTAATTCTAAATCAGCTTCATCCAGAAAAGTTACTTTCTTTTTATTTTTAAGAATTCTATTTAGTTCTTCATGTGTTATTAAGTTCACTGGAGAGCCTGTATCTAAAAATAAGGAAACGTTTTGATCCTCACATACAGCTGGTATCAAGATACACTCATTTCCCAACATGCCTCCTATGTGAAGTTTAACCTTGTTCTTTTTATGTTTGTTCGTTTTTTGTCATGACTTGGTCTTCCCCCGATTTGAACATAGACACAATTTTTTCTACTGTTTTGCAATCACTAGTCCAGTGCCCTTGGTATCTATGATGCCTACAGTAAGGACCAAACCCTTGTGTCTTTTGATTATCCTCTTTTGCCTTGATAAAGCATTCATACCTTGTGTGTCCTGGTTTTGCACAGTAATGACACAGAATGGACCTATCCCTTGACTGTGACCTACGAGGTGATTTCCCATAAAAAGTGTTGTTTATAGCGCGAGACCTGCTCGGGCTGCGCGAAAACTTATGAAACTGCCTGTAGGAAGGCGTGTGGGAACGAGGTCTAGGCGTCTTTGTCTGTTTGGACTGCCTCATTTCAGGTCGCGATCGATTTTGTTCTCTGTTTGGGGTCGGTGTTGATGTTTTCACAGCTGATACTGTCTCAGGTACCCTGATTCTACCAGAATGTGCATGTGTGTCGACCACACCTGCTTTACTGCACTGCATCTCTACCTCGTTCATTAAGTCTAGTAAGCACATTCCAGGGATGTACGCGATTGTTTTGGCGATCTTAAGGGTTCTATCAGGTAATTTACACAAGGCAGCTACATAACCAATGATGTCCACGACGAGGTCTGGGGACATCTTTCCATCATCTGTTATCCACTTAGAATTCTCCAGAGTAGCTAATAGGGTTCTCTTGATTGTGGAGACATCAGCAGTTATTTCACTGAGCACATGGTTTGTAGTGTGCTCCCTTACAAGATCTACAATTTTATGTAATTCTGGAATTATACCTGGCAAGAAGTTCATACCTCCAGAAAATTTCTTCAGAAATTCAGTTTTAAATTCATCATATGTCCTAGCACGATGTAGCTTATCGGAGCGCAATAAATTGCTTGCTGGACATCTTTCCTGGCTTATGCAAGATGAAAAAATAGCAATTTTCTCTTGTTCATCTAGTATGTGGCGCTTGATGAACATTTGTTCGCACTGACTGATTAATGAAATGACATCAATGCGATCCTTGTCTGTGCCAGAGAATTTTGGGGCAGTCTTATCCTCGTGATACACAAAAACGTGAGGTGTGGTTTTTAGATCAGCAGTATTTGTTTCTTGATTCATATTTAATGATTGCCCTGTTAATTCAACTTGTACGAGTTTATCGTTATGTGAGGGAATGGTAGAATATGTATGACCGGACCGGTGAACCCTGTTAAGTATATTGGCATACGTATTTAAGGCAGCTGCGAAGTCGATACTCTCAACATCTGAAGGGGTTTCCCACTCATCATCCGAAACTCCCGTATTTGTTTCCTTATCTATAACGTGTGGTGTGGGTTGTACAATGGGTGGGCTGTCTCTTAATTGTGAGTCTGATGTTGTGGCAATTTGTGTGTCATCTGGTATTAACGTGGGTGGTTGCGAAAATATTCCTGTCATTAAGATATGATGTTATGAAATACGCCTCTTGTTTATTTATGTCCTAGCAAACTAGATGATTAAATAAGTTGAATATAGCTAATTTTAGCACTGAGAAGAAATGAGCAAGTATAATTTTACCCACTTGATACAGATCGTAGAGGTGTGTCGATACAAAAGTCGATCTCGGAAGAAAATACAGGTTTGATTGAAGATCTCTTGATAATTCTAGTGGTGTGTTGATGGACGATATTACTCAGGAAACTCCATGGCCTGGTATTTGTAGTGGTTAACGGCTGTCCCAGGCAAACCTCAACATAGAACGTCGAATTTCCAACTTAACTGTGAAAATAAGTGAATATGAGTAGGAGCTATGTGAATAATGAGTAATGAGTAGTGGGTGAGAAGTGCCTGGTGTCCGTCACACGTTGCTTGGCATGGCAGACTCGCGTTGTGATGTCATCTCAGCACATGGTGACGTCGGCTTCCCACACTGGTAGCTGTGGTGAGTGAATGAGTAGCGATGAGTAACTTGAGTGAAGACGAGTGAGTAAGATGAGTTGTAAATCGTGTCTCACTCTTCGTTTGTTTGTTCCCTTTATTCTATGTGGAAGTTTTCTCTGTCCTTTTCTCTAGTGATTTATTCGGTGTGGGATGAAGACCGCCGCTACTTGTAGGTGCGTGTAGAAGATTATACAGACGACGTAGAGTTGTTAATTGTAGTTGATTGTAGATGGCTGTAGATTGTAGATGGCTGTAGATGTAGACTTTGTAGAACTGAAGCTAACCTTGTAGTCTCGGTTGCTTTTGTAGAAATTTGCTTTTAATTCGGAGACGATGTCCGCAGATTTGCTGGTTTGTCGTTAAGCTACTTGCAAGGCGTCGAGTGATCTCTTGACCTCTGCATCAGCGTAATGATCTGGGAGACGGAGGGGCAGGAGCTGATATTGTTGGTTGTTGTCAATCTTGATATTTTGTAGGAATTTAATGTTGATTCGTAGACGAGGTTCGTATACGTTCGCTGCTACCAAATGTCATAAAGACTTTGTAGTTAATTGTAGAGAAGTATATTTTAGACTTGTGGTCGAGCGGCTTTTATATCTTGTAGTAGTTTCCCCACCAGATGTCATGTAGTGACGGGAGAGGTAAAGAATAGTATGGGACTATTTTTATTTGTCTTGGAAATATTAAACAGGTATAATAGTATAAGTCCTGGGTAGCTACCTCCCTGTCTCGCTATCTCTCTCTCTCTCTCTGTTCTCAAGCTAATCTCCGTCTCGACCTCTCTCTAGGGTCGCTTGTCTCCTTCTAAACTCTCTTTCCTAAAATCTCGTGTAGTAGGGTGTGTGTGTCACGTATCTTCCTCATGGCAACAGAACTTTCTCACGAGAGGACTGCTGACAGCTAACTGAATCATCTCCTTACTGGCCGCTGTCGTCAATCTTGATATTTTGTAGGAATTTAATGTTGATTCGTAGACGAGGTTCGTATACGTTGCATTGCTACCAAATGTCATAAAGACTTTGTAGTTAATTGTAGAGAAGTATATTTTAGACTTGTGGTCTCTTTATGGTATCTATATCTAGTAGTTTCCCCACCAGATGTCATGTAGTGACGGAGGTAAAGAATAGTATGGGACTATTTTTATTTGTCTTGGAAATATTAAACAGGTATAATAGTATAAGTCCTGGGTAGCTACCTCTGTCTCGCTATCTCTCTCTCTCTGTTCTCAAGCTAATCTCCGTCTCGACCTCTCTCTAGGGTCGCTTGTCTCCTTCTGTCTAGCCTGTTCGGTGGCTAATCTAGGTCTGAGCTCTCTTTCCTAAATTCTGGTATAGCAGGGGTGTGTCACATGTGTTCCTCGTGGGTGGACTAGATCTTTCTCACGAGAGGACTGCTGACAGCTAACTGAATCATCTCTTACTGTCGTCGTCAGCTTTCCCCCGTGTAAGCGTTTAGCGCTGCTCGCTTCTCGCAAACACAACACCTTCTCATCATTTGACTTCCTGCTTCTATCTGTCTCTCTATCTATCTATTTATCTATCTATCTATTATGTAGTCCTATACAGAGAGAAATAGGCTAAATGAGAGAGAGAGAGAGAGAGAGAGAGAAAAGCTGGCACAACGATTAGTGAAAGTAATAAGAGAACTGAGCAATGACTGATGGAACAGTGAAAAGAAAACATCGAAAGGAATTGACGGAGAAGTACATTATGAAGAGAGAAGAAGAGACAGAACACATAATAGCGAATATTGAAATAAGCTCGAGAACGAAGCAGATAGAGGAGAGAAGAAAAACAATAACAGCTAAAGTGACTGAAATAGGAAGGAAGCTAAGAGAATCAATAAAAACGAGGGAATGAGAAAAGCTGAATGAAAAGTGAAAACTGAAGAGAGAGAGAGAGAGAGAGAAAACTGAATGAACGGTGAAATAGCACAGAGGAAAAGAATATTTTACAGAGATGAGATGAAGGAACCAAAAAATATTAACGTGAGTATAAATACTGGAAATAAATAATATAATTACAGACGAGAAAAATGAGAGATATGATGTAAATGAGAAACAAGAAAATCGACAGAGAAAAAAAAAAAAAAAAAAAAAAAACGAAAAAAACAGTATACTGCATACATGGGAATAAAGGTTGAAAAATTTATCAGGTTTTTGCTTGGAAATAATTAAATCGGCTGAAGGGAAAAAGGGAACAAAGAGTAAAAAATGAGTTAGACATAAGCTCTGCCCGTCCGTGTGTGTAGAAACATAGGTACGGAGATGCAGGACACGGAAAACAGACAAGCATGAAATTATGGAATTACATTTATAAGGCATATAAAGATGTCTCAAGGAGAGGAAATAAAGAAGTCAAGGAAATAAAGAAGCCAAGGAAATAAAGAAGTCAGACAAAGAAATAAAGAAGCAAGACAAGGAAATAAAGGATATAAAGGAAAATAAATAATTAAAGAAGGAAGTGAATAAAGAAAGGGAAATAATTAAGGAATCCAAGGAAATATAGGGCGGTCAAGAAGGGATATAAGCACGTTATTGATGCAGTGTGTGACGATGTTTGGGGGATTTATATAACACAGAATAGGATAATGAGGATAAGTAAAATAAATCGTTTAGGAAAAAGTGTTAGGGAGCTTCCTTAACCGACGTGAAGAAAGGGCCAAGTTCTGACGTAGGTATTCAGACGTAGCGAATTTTTTGGTGTTACTTATCCACTGGTCTGGCTGCATTCTCGCTAATAAGATTTTTTTTTTTTTTATCAAGTGTGCAAGGCTTGTGTTTATATCGGTATAATTTCCTTGGGGCGACCTCAGAGCAGCAAATGAGCTAAATCAGGAAAAATATAAATAAGCGGCTAGCCTTCCTTCCTACCCGGGTTATGTTTCTTTCATTGCAATTGTCGGGGAGTTTCTCAGATGTAGTGACTGACATAGACTGATGGTTTTAAGTACTGAGTTTCATTAAAATCACACACACACACACACACACACACAAACACACACACACACACACACACACACACACACACACACACACACACACACACACACACACACACACACACACACGCGCACGCACGCACGCACGCACGCACGCACAAAGAGAGAGAGAGAGAGAGAGAGAGAGAGAGAGAGAGAAGGAAGGTCCCTGCCACCTTTTCCTAAGAAATTTATTTTGTCTATTACACCTTACTGGCCTCTTCTGTGTACCAGAAATCCTTCTATTACCGTCATACTCTCAGTGAATAATGCACAAAAGGAAAATAACCAGCCATACCCAGAAGTAAATAGCTAAGAAGAATGAGGTGTTAGGGAACTTCCTTAACTGACGAGAATATAGGGCAAAGAGACAGGTATACAGAGGCCCGTTTTCTCGTCGGTTATGGTAGTTCCCTAACACCACTTCCTAAGCGATTTATTTTGCATTTTACACCTTGCCGTCGTCTTCTCTTATCACTATATTCTCCATCAATAATGTATAAGATGATACTACCCAGCCGTGTCCAAAAATAAATCGGTAAGGAAGAGGCACTAGGGAGCTTCCTTCCGACGAGAATAAGAGCGTCAAACAAACACAGACAGATCCAACTAAACTGGTAAATTTACACCAGGAAGTAAACCCAAACCATGTACCCCTGTGCCACCCCCTGCCCCACCAAGTTAATCGGCCTGGCGCTGTTATTTACGTCGCTGAATTAAACACACATCAGCTTTTGTTAACTGGCAATGTCACCGGTGCCGCGGCCTGCATTATGAGGCTTGTAGTGCTGAGGCTACGGTGTGGTGTTTGAGCCTGTGGTAATATCGCCTCGTTGTGTTTTAAGTTGTTATCTAGGGTTCACTCTAGGCTGCTTTATGTAGATAGACAATAGATAGACAGATAGATGGTGTCCCAGGATCTGACGTACTGACTTCGGGAGATGGATCTATGGCTAACTTTGAGTAAATAATGCTGTATCAACATGGGTCTAATTCTCAGCAGCAATGGAGTTAATTACTGATAACCATATGGGTGAAAATAGTTTCCATTATCATACATTCATAAGATCATCAGCAACTGTAGCTCCATGACGACTGAGGATGGAACCCATGTTGATACTGATACTCCGTAGAGTTCACTGATACGTCGAGAACGACGTGTAGGCAAGGATATTAATAAAAGTCGCTCAACAATTATGTGTTTTATTCCTTTGAAGCACAGCTGAGGTATACTAGCAAAACACTGTGCTACTTACAAAACACTGGCTTTTCTCTCTCATGCTACCCTTATACTTACTCATCGCTACTCGCTCACTGTCCTTCTACTGTCTAACTATCACTCACTGTCTCTCGGACTAACTACTCCGTCCTTCACTAACTCACTGTTTGACTTTCACTTACTAAATCTGTCTCTGACTCTCTCTCATTGTCCATCCACCACTAACAGATTCACTGATTGTCCGTTACTGACTATCTGACTCTCACTGTCTGACTGGCTCTCGCCCACCAACAGCCACTAGCTCACTGACTTGCTGCCATGCACAAAACGCACTCAATCCGCTACCTTCTGACTCTGCCAGCAGCCAAGGCCGTCCCTATATATACCCCCTCCACTCCCCGACTCCACTTCTAACTCAGGCCAGCATAAGCTAGAGTCTTGAAAAGAACTCACATCTTCCCAGGCAGTAATGCACGTAAACTATGTCTGGAACCACTGTCTCCTCACGTGGCTCTGCCTGTGATTTTCTCCTTGACAAATACCACTTAAAAGGCAGGTTATTGTTTCTAGTGTCGTGTTCTGAGTTAACTTCTTCACATTTCTCTGATTTTTCCTTAAAACAAGTATCCATTTTCAATCTGTTGCCTATGATTTCCAAGGCCTTCAATTCAATCACCATTTCAAAGTGAGAGCAGTCGTTATGCTTTACTCGCCGTGTGTGTGTGTGTGTGTGTGTGTGTGTGTGTGTGTGTGTGTGTGTGTGTTATGAGTCCATATTATATTTACAAATCATAATATGTGGATAGATAAATAGACAGATAGACAGCTCAATGCGAGCCTGGGAATGGGAAATGATCTTGCAAGTTAAACTGAGGAAAAGCTGACGACAGATTAGGAAGTAGCAATGTCAGGAGATGATGTAGGTAGTTTGTCAGCGAAATAGCAGAACAAAGCCTAGTGACATACACACATACTCACACACAGGTTTCTGGAACTTTCCAACCACAATGTAACACACGTGACACGACCCCTGTTTCACCAGAATTTAGGAAAGAGAGCTCAGAAGGAGAGAGGCCATAGAATCGGCAGGTAGTAGGGAGAAAGGCTTAGCAACTTGGAAGAGAGAGAGAGAGAGAGCGAGACAGGGAGGTAGCTAGCGGGACTCTACTTATACTTCACTCGTGTGTGAGAGACTTTGTTTAATATTTCCAAGACAAATAAAAATAGTCCCATACTATTCTTTACCTCTCCTGTCATTGCATGACAAATGGGAACCAAGATTATCTACTTACAAACAACTCAAGTATAACAACCGCTCGTCCACAAGTCTAACTGATAACTTCTCTACAAGTAACTACAAAGTCTTTTATGACATTTGGTAGCAGCGAAAGAAAGCACCTCGTCTTCGAATCAACAGTGAATTTCTACAAAAGCAGGTGACACTTTACAAGATTAACTTCAGTTCTACAGTGAATTCCTACAAAATCCAGCCTACAATGCAAATAGCCTACAAGTCTATAAAACAACTCTATAATCTTCACGTAACTTCAAGCAGCAGCAAGAAGAATAAAAAACAAAGCAAGTAAAGAAAAGGAAATATTAAAGCAACAAGCTAATATACCCCTACCACTCTCTTCCGCCTACCTCCATAGCTGACGCAGAGGTCAAGACACGCAGCAAAACACCAGAGCCACATTTATAACGCGACTTACTCACCTTTCTTCACCCAGCTTAAGCATCGCTACTCAGTATTCACCACAGCTACCAGTGTGTGAAGCCGACGTCACCATGTGCTGAGATGACATCACAACGCGAGTTTGCCACGCCAAGCAACGTGTGACTGTCACCAGGCACTTCTCACCCACTACTCATTACTCATTATTCACATAGCTCCTACTCATACTCATTTATTTCCACAGTATTGAGTTGGAAATTCGACGTTCTATGTTGAGGTTTGCCTGGGACAGCTGTTAACCACCACAAGCACCAGGCCATGGAATTTCCTGAGTAATATCGTCCATCAACACAGCACTATAATTATCAAGAGATCTTCAATCAACCCTGCATTTTTCTTCCGAGATCGACTTTTGTATTGACACACCTCTACGATCTGTATCAAGTGGGTAAAATTATACTTACTCATTTCTTCTCAGTGCTAAAATTAGCTATATTCAACTTTTTTACTTATTTCCACATATACACTTATACAGTCACTATCTATCATTTATTTCAACTTTTTTACTCATCTATTTTGTTAGGACATAAATAAACAAAAGGAGTATTTCATAACACCATATCTTAATGACAGGAATATTTTTGCCACCACCCACGTTAATACCAGATGACACACAATTAGCCACAACAACAGACTCACAATTAAGAGAGCACCAAGGCAACACACCAGATGACACATAATTAGCCACAACAACAGACTTACAATTAAGAGAGCACCAAGGCAACCCACCCCTTGTACAAACCTCACCACAAACTAAAGACCAAGAAACAAATACGGCAGTTTCAGATGATGAGTGGGAAACCCCCTCTGACGTAGCAAATGAGAACTTTGTTGCTGACTTGCACACGTATGCCAATATACTTAACAGGGTTCACCAGTCCGGTCGTACATATTCCACCATTCCCTCACACAATGATAAACAAGTCCAAGTTAAATTAACAGAGCAAACAGTGAAAATGAATCAAGAAACAAATACCGATGATCTAACAACCACACCCCATGTGTTTGTGTACCATGAGGATAAAACTGCCCCAAAATTCTCTGGTACAGAAAAAGATCGCATTGATGTCATTTCATTAGTCAGTCAGTGCGAACAAATGTTCATCAAGCACCACATACTAGATGAACAAGAGAAAATTGCTATTATTTCATCTTGCATAAGCCAGGAAAGATGTCCAGCAAGCAATTTATTGCTATCAGATAAGCTCCATAAAGCTAGGACATATGATGAATTTAAAACTGAATTTTTGAAGAAATTTTCTGGAGGTATGAACTTCTTGCCAGGTATAATTCCAGAATTACATAAAATTGTAGATCTTGTAAGGGAGCACACTACAAACCATGTGCTCAGCGAAATAACTGCTGATGTCTCCACAATCAAAAGAACATTGTTAGTTACTTTGGAAAACTCAAATTGGATAACAGATGATGGAAAGATGTCCCCAGACCTCGTCCTGGACATCATTGGTTATGTAGCTGCCTTGTGTAAATTACCTGATAGGACCCTTAAGATCGCCAAAACAATCGCGTACACCCTGGAATGTGCTTACTAGACTTAATGAACGAGGTAGAGATGCAGTGCAGTAAAGCAGGTGTGGTCGACACACATGCACATTCTGGTAGAATCAGGGTACCTGAGACAGTATCAGCTGTGAAAACATCAACACCGACCCCAAACAGAGAACAAAATCGATCGCGACCTGAAATGAGGCAGTCCAAACAGACAAAGACGCCTAGACCTCGTTCCCACACGCCTTCCTACAGGCAGTTTCATAAGTTTTCGCGCAGCCCGAGCAGGTCTCGCGCCATAAACAACACTTTTTATGGGAAATCACCTCGTAGGTCACAGTCAAGGGATAGGTCCATTCTGTGTCATTACTGTGCAAAACCAGGACACACAAGGTATGAATGCTTTATCAAGGCAAAAGAGGATAATCAAAAGACACAAGGATTTGGTCCTTACTGTAGGCATCATAGATACCAAGGGCACTGGACTAGTGATTGCAAAACAGTAGAAAAAATTGTGTCTATGTTCAAATCGGGGGAAGACCAAGTCATGACAAAAAACGAACAAACGTAAAGAAGAACAAGGTTAAACTTCACATAGGAGGCATGTTGGGAAATGAGTGTATCTTGATACCAGCTGTATGTGAGGATCAAAACGTTTCCTTATTTTTAGATACAGGCTCTCCAGTGAACTTAATAACACATGAAGAACTCACAGAATTCTTAAAAATAAAAAGTTGTTAACTTTTCTTATTTAAGCTGATTTAGAATTAAACACAGTAGATGGTCAAGAGATTACAGTAAAAGGTATGATAAGATTAACTCTCAGTTTCACAGAGAAACTACAAGACCATTCTCTGCATTGTTCTATATCGTTGAAAACTTAGCAATTAAAGCTCATATGTTACTGGGCTTAAGATCCATGAGAACTGAGAACATAACTATACTCCCACAAATGAATGGAATAGAATTTTGATAATGAATTTATAGAGGAAATAACTTCAGAGCCCTCACCGATTGGTAGAAGAGAGCCAAAAAGAATTGGTAAGACAAAGGCTGAAACAAACATACACAAACAGATGAGTGTATAGATCCACTCACATCCAGCAACCCCATCCTCCAGAATTAGTGACCCAGCTAACAGTACTGATTTATCAATTTTTCCAGCCCATCTCACTAATGATTTGGTTATACCACCTAATTCATACATGAAGGTTATCATAAAGAGCAAATTACGGAATAGTACTGTTCTTGTCTTAGAAGAATTATGTAAAGTTAAGGGATTGTCAGTAGAAAACGCATTGGTGTCATACGAACGACGAAGGGCTAACCTGTATATTCATTATTAATCACATGAATGGGGAAGTTCAGTTGAAGAAGGGAACTTGCATAGTTAATATTGAAAAAATGTTTAGCCCCTGTGAAGGGAAATAAATATTGGTGGAGTAACAAGTGAGATAAAATCTACGGATAGAGAAAGAATAAAGAGAATTTAATTCACTCAGGTGAATTTGACGAAGAAAATGATTTGTTAACCCTGTTGGAAACACACAGGGACACCGTAGCCTTGCCCGGAGAACAATTAGGGTGTACTAACTTGGATTAATCACATGATTAATGTGCACCCAGAAACACCACCAATTTTTCGTACCAGCTTATCGCATACCACACTCCCAACGTACACTTGCTAATCAGTATGTCGATGAAATGTTAAAGCTTGGAATTATTGAGCCTTCAGTTTCTCCCGTGGAACGCTCCCCTTTTCTTTGTGCCCAAGAGAAATGGAGAAATGCGTGCGGTAGTAGATTACCGTAAACTAAATAATCACAATTCATCCCAGACAGATTTCCCATGCCATTGCTAAGTGATGTTCTACATAGAATATTGGTCTCTGAGAATAATATATTCTCCCGACCATCGATCTCCTAAACGGATACTATCAGATTCCGGTATCTCAGGAGTCACGTAAATACACTGCCTTTTCAACAAACAGAGGCCATTATCAATATACAAGAATGCCAATGGGACTGAGGACAGCCCCTGGTACGTTCCAGCGTCTTATGAATTACGTATTGTCCGGAATTTTAGGACAAGGAATATTTGTTTATCTTGACGATATTATTATCGCAACGAAGAATATTAAGAATCATCTCAGGAAATTAGACTTACTCTACAAAAGCTATAGTGATGCTGGATTAAAAATTAAACTTTCTAAAATGCAAATTTTGCTTTAAGGAAATAAATTTCTTAGGCCACAAATTAAGCTCTGATGGTATTCACACCACTGATGACAAAATACAGGCAGTGAGAGATTTTCCTGAACCCACTACGACTGACTCTAAAGTTAGACAATTTTTAGGTCTGGCTGGGTACTATAGGTCCTTTCAAAATTACCACAGTTCCTCTTCTCATATAGCCTTCCCTCTATTCCAACTACTCTAAAAAAGATGCTGTATTCCAATGGGAAGAAGAACAAAAAGGGCATTTAACAATCTAAAAATTAAACTAACGAATGCACCTTTGTTTAGCATATCCTAGATTACGACGAAATCATTTCTTATTTGTACAGACGCATCAGTTAAAGGATTAGGGGCTGTACTGATGCAGGAAGATAAAAGAGGAAAGAATCAACCAATTGCATTTGCCAGCAGACAAAACAAGAGGTGCGGAGAAAAAAATTATAGCACTACAGACTTAGAGGCACTTGCAGTGATTTTTGCATTACAAAAGTTTCGAGATTTGGTATATGGTTACGAAATCCACTTATTCACCGACCATAAACCACTGGTGGGTAGTGTTTAAAGAAAAACTCCTTTCTGGGAGGAGAGCAAGATGGAAATGTACAGTTGAAAACTACAGTGTACAAATACATTATATACAAGGTAAAATGAATATAGTAGCTGACGCATTATCTAGGAACCCGAAACACAATTCAGGTTGCTGCGTTAGATCTCAAAGGAAATATCCCAAACCACGAGGATATCGCAAAGGCACAAAGACTCTGACCCAGTATGGTCAAAAGTAATATACAAGTTAGAAAAGTGGAGATGAGCATACAATTACCCAAACTGCATGTCCCACTTGAACAATTCACAATGGTCAATAATACATTATACAAAATTAACTCTAAACAACCAAAACGCCAAAGAAATACTAACCAGTTGGTAGTACCTAATGACATGATACCCCAAGTATTACGAATGATACACGACAGCCCACATGCAGGGACACCTTGGAAAGGATAAGACATTCAACCAAGTTTCTCCAGCTTATTATATTACTGGCCTTCATTGACGAAGAGATATACACAATCATATAGACAGATGCGAAATCATGTGCGAAACACAAAGGATACCCAATCACACCTGCACCGATGGGTAATTACCCAGTACCACATCAACCATGGGACGTTGTCGCTGTTGATTTACTCAAGCTGCCGTCATTTATCATACAATAATAACTCTATACTTATTCGGGGTAGCAACGGATCATCATTTTTCCCGTTATGTCATTTTAGCTCCAATTAAAGATAAGACAGCAGAGACAGTAGCAAAGGCATGCATAACAGATAATGTAATATGTCGCTTTACTACCCTAAAGGTATTAAAAAGTGATAATGGAGGAGAATTTAAATCAGAGATCTTACAAGAAATATCTAAACAAAACAACATAAAAAAGGTTAACGTTTTGGCCTATCACCCAGCATCGAATGGGTTGGTAGAGAGACAAAATAAAAGGTATTAGATGTGCTACGACACATTCTCAGTGAAAATTATGCAAGCTGGGATGATTGGATTCCCAGAGTAGAGGCCTCCATTAATGGGTCTATTAATAAATCCTTTGGTGACACACCACATTTCATTATTGATGGGACGGATATATAATTACCATTTGTGCTCCTAGTAGGTGACAGCATGCCTAGATACAATTACGATGATTACTCTTAACTCCGTTTACGTGAATTCCAGGACATACACAAAAGAGTGCAAAAACAATTAACGATGTCCAAGGAAGAAATGTCGGAGGCATTTAACAAAAAGGCAAAAAGATTCCACCTATCAGCTTAGGAGACATTGTTTACGGAGTCATTCATACGAGAGACAATAAATTATCCCCTAAATTTGAGGGCCCATACAGAGTAATTAACATAAAGGCAAACAAAGTTTTAATTAAGTCACTTTCAAGTGGCGAGGAAAACAAGTTCATATTGACCATTTAAAACGAGTTTCAAGGGAATTATCACATAATTATTCAGCCTCGGATACAACCGAACAGGTGAACGTACCCTCAAGAAACCAAGCAAGAACACAACAATGATTACAAAAAGAAATTAAGGTCATATACCAAACAATCGAACATAGGTGCAACTATTCCAATGAAATCTACAGTACATCATTTACGAGAATTAAATATCGATTTAAACTCCTTCTATAAATGAAATAACAGCCAACCGTAACGCACATCATCACTATCATCGACCACAGCTTTATAGGAAATTAATAGATTTTTTTTTCGGTAGGTTACGATGAAGGGACTTATGCTATGGATTCTCCTATACATAGTAAGAGTATATGCGCACCTAGACCCCAAGCATATAGTACGACAAGGATGCCTCATAGCTCCAACGGCCACGACTACAATCGTCAAGGACGTCATGAGTACTGAAATAAGTCTAGATTACTTGTATGACTTACCTACTTATATATAGAAAGACTCTGCGACGCCGATGCGAACTCTGGACTTCAAGATAGGGAATTATGTTTCACAATCACATATCACCAAGGAAGTGGATGAAATAAAAGCTGAAGTTAGCGAAATGGAAACTAGAACAGGCGAAGTCAACTATGCTCGTCATGATCCAAGATCTCCCATCTTATGGAACAGAGTGTGCTGAGCGACAGGAACAACATCACACGTACTCGCCAAAAGCGCGGTTTGTTCGATCTGGGCGGGCGCAATTCTTGGGAACATCTTGGATTGGCTACAGAGGATGACCTTAAAGAAATAAACAAAAATTTAATAAGATAGCTCAGGTACTACACATACCAAGATAAATTCATCACAGGACAGAACTCAGCAATGAAAAGCAATTGTGAAAAATCTGGAAACAAGCAGAAAACGTAGCTCTCGAGAGTATAGATAAAAATAAATAACTTGGAGTGGTAACGTTACCTTCTTTTCCAGCACTTCTCCATCATCACAGAACATATTGGACACGATTCTACTACTAATTAGGAGAACACTAGAGATCATTTCAGGGCACTTATGCAAGGAATTTCGAATGCTGGTGATGGTACAGATCACAAATGACTTACTCCCAGTTCATGCGAGCTACGTCAGATAGTTAGTCAAGGCATACATAAACATAAATTGAAGCCATTGTTCCGGGCAGTAGGGAATTTATGCAATATTACCCGTACTTGGAAGCAACACTAACACCAACATCAGTGATAGTTCATGTACCATTCATCACGGAAGACCTGTTCACAGTATACCAAATACACCCCTTTTCCCCCTATAGAAACAACAACACTTTTTAGTCATCATCAACATCAACACAGACACCGAACTCATCATGGTCTCCAAGAGACGAGACACTGTCACTTTCGCAAGTGAGTCAACGATTGGAGCGAAAGTGCCGCACATCCTTACATGCTGTTCATCTTTTGTCCTTGCGTACATTTTCACGTTTCAGCCTACTGGATACGGTCCCTTGTGAAATGGCTATCATCATCAGCAATAACAATATTCACTGTCATCATTGCAACTTCTCTTTTGCTACAGATATACTTGTACACCATCAAAGCATTGGACACTCGCAGTTTTTTTATTTCCCTCTTAACTCATCAGTTTACATAGTCTGTCCAGTTATACCACCATCTCATACATCAGCCTCAGGATTATACAAATCACCAGACTACTGTGCGGTATTTTGTACATCCATGTCTACTTTTTCCACCATCAATCACTAGCGCCATCCTGCTAATCATACACACAAACATTTCCACTCCACTGCCTGATATGGACTTAAACATGAGCTGGGTCAAGTATTAAGCTGACTTCACCTAAGTTTGAAACTATGCAGCTGATCAATGAAACAATGAAGCCCTGGGAAGATTTGAGTTTGAGTATACATGTTCAACCCATATTATGTGTATAGCCAAGCACCTTTCTGTCTTCATAATTATCTGCATTGTGGTTGCAGTATTATGCTGTTGGCCATGCACAGAATGCATGCAAGAATTGCTAATTTGGAGTCATTGTTCTTAGTGGGGGGAGAGTTAACATCACAGTTAACCACCCTGAATGAAGTGTATATATTTTGTATATAGTATTAATTATATATATATATAAAAAAAAAAAAAATAATAATAATAATAATAATAAATAATAACACAAAGAAGAATGGACTCCATATATGGCAGACCAGTACCATTATCTTTAAATGAAATATTAGTAACTCTTACAATAATCTTAATTTTTAAACTTATTTTTATTCTTGCATGTATGCAATTCACTATAATAACCCAAGTACAGTACTGTATTACAGTTAAATAATTTACTTTAATGCATTTATTCCAATATGTATTCAACTTATTTAAAATGTAATATTACTGAATAATCACTTATTTACTATGAATACATATATGTCTACAATATTCATACAATTAGTGTTACTTTACAATATTATGTATTTCACTTAATTAGCTTATAAGTTCATTATAATGTGTATGTAGTATGTATTAATATATTATAACTATTAAATGTCGATGGTACGTCATTTTCGCGCCGGGCCGAGCAAATATAGGACTACATAATAAATAGATAGATAAATAGATAGATAGAGAGACAGATAGAAGCAGGAAGTCAAATGGGATGAGAAGGTGTTGTGTTTGCGAGAAGCGAGCAGCTTAAACGCTTACACGTGGGGAAAGCTGACGACAGCGGCCAGTAAGGAGATGATTCAGTTAGCTGTCAGCAGTCCTCTCGTGAGAAAGTTCCTGTTGCCATGGAGGAAGATACGTGACACACACACCCTACTACACGAGATTTTAGGAAAGAGAGTTTAGAAGGAGACAAGTTCGACCCTAGAGAGAGGCTTTCGAGACGGGAGATTAGTTTTAGAACAGAGAGAGAGAGAGAGAGATAGCGTGAGACAGGGAGGTAGCTACCCAGGACTTTTATACTTATTATGTACCTGTTTAATATTTCCAAGACAAATAAAAATAGTCCCATACTATTCTTTACCCTCCTCCTCCTCACGACATGACATCTGGTGGGGAAACTACTACAAGATATAAAAGCCGCTCGACCACAAGTCTAAAATATACTTCTCTACAATTAACTACAAAGTCTTTATGACATATATATATATATATATATATATATATATATATACAGGATATATATATATATATATATATATATATATATAGAGAGAGAGAGAGAGAGAGAGAGAGAGAGAGAGAGAGAGAGAGAGAGAGAGAGCAGCCGTGGCTCAGTGGGTTAGAGCGCTCCGCTCTGACCGTAGGGTCGGAGGATCGAATCCACCCAACGGTCATTGGTAGACATCAGGAAGGGCATCCGGTCATAAAATGCTACACGCTCCAAACCAAAGTCCTCTATCCAGGGGGAACGCCTTAGCCTTTATCCAAAAACAAGGGGTACCTGGCGTAAAACTCAATTATATATATATATATATATATATATATATATACACTAGTCTACCTCACCCACTTCCATTTTCAGACTCACTTTTCGATTTCCTTTTCATCATCTTGTTTGCGTTCATGTTCTCTACATCATCAAAGAACCAAAGCACTGTCCAATTTTACCATATTTTCAGTGAACGCTCTATTTCGTATCCTATCCGTTCGATGAAGTCAACACATTTCCTAGCATCCTCATCCCGACTGCTGACTTTCAACTTTTGATGTTCACGCCACACGAGACTCTCAATTCCATATTTATTTTAATGCGGGCACTAAAACTGATTCATATAATCTCCTTAAAGCCACCATTGTTTCGTGTGAAGGCCTTTATAGCACCAGTCACTCTACTTTCAATTTCGTTTGCGCATATACGTCTCTCTCTTATCACTGCCCCCGAAAACTAAAGCTCCTCCACTCATTTCCTTCTCTCTCTCAAATTATTGGGCACATCACATGTCTCAACAACCATCACTGTTCGTCTTAAATCACTGACGTCAGTTTAGGTTAGTGTTTCTCAGATATGCACCCACAAATTCCACAATACATTGTCAAATTTATCATGCTAACGAAAAGAATCTATTAGTGGTAAGATTTGAGACAATCTCCATTGACCCATTCCCTCATAAGATATCTCGTACGTTGAATAAAACTGGCCAGTGGCAGCCAGAATAAAAGAGAAAAGAGTTTCTGACTACAAGGGCGAACTTCCTCAGTCCTATGAGGGAATGAGTCTTCACCTACGTTATTATTATTATTATTATTATTATTATTATTATTACTATTATCGCCTCAGAGTCTCGCAACGATTCCAGGAGAACGGGAGACTGCACACGGAATCTGAAGGGACCAGGTCATGTGTCCTGGCATGGGCCATTGCTGATAAAAAGAAAAATTATATATATCTCCCCAAAGGGGTCAAGGTCATTGTAAGAAACAATAGCAGACATGAGTTCTTCGACACTTCTGTCTTCCTTGTTGATATTACACAAGAAGTTACCTTAGGGTCTTCAAATCTTGTTCATATTAGACATACCTTACAATGTGGCAAAGTGGGGGACTTTAAGGCATGATCGTGGGGGTTGCAAATGTGCTGCTGTGTGCTCTGTTCCCTAGCATTTAAGGGCTGCCCTACCGGTGTAGCATTTAATATGCACTTTCCCAGATATTGCACTCCCCAGTCGTTATTATACGATTAATTTGCACTCCATCAGTCATTATTATACATTTAATTTGCACTCCCTTTGAATTATTCGCACTCCCCCGGTCAATATCATGCGTGTAGTAAGCACTCCCTTTGTGAAATATGTTTTTTTGTCCCAATCATTATTATTTAAGGTGTATACAGAGTTAAGCTTTATCTTTTTCATCTTTATTAAGAGATAGCCTACGTCAGTGTACACCCACGCACCAAAGTTTCTGTACACCCCTCGATGGAAGGAAGTGGAAGTCAGGGTTAGAGAGAGGGCAGGCAAACGGACAACCGTGAGCGGTAGTTTGGTGCTGAGATATGAGGCGAATGGTGAGAAACTTAATGAAGTTGAATTCGAAACATTTCCATGCTAGTCACCTGAAAAAACATTATGCGTTCGTAATATTCACATTATATATTATAACATATATTACTATGTTATCATGGAGTCTTGTGAAACTGGTCCAATCGCGAATCATCTGTTTCGGATCCTCGTCATTAAAATAAAGCACCGAGCCAGTTGTATACAAGCTGCGACTGGTCATTATCACTGTAGTGATATATATTTTTTAATATTATTCCTGGATTGTCTATAGCTATAATATAGAATGATTGTTGATTTAATGTTGATTCTCACAGTAACTGTACGGATGGTTATATATACTGCAGATAATAAAATTATTTTATGTGGACGAATAAACCACACTGTGATGGGCAGCGAAGAGCATTCACCAATAACTGATTATAACCAGATGAAATTAGAAGCAAGCAACCTAAAATATCATGAGACAACGAAGATCCAGCTGTTGTATCCTACTCTGCCTTCATACTCAGACCTTAACTGTTGCTTCCCCTCATACAGTATGTGCATTATTTTCCTTCAGTCTCTGCCTCTTCTATTACTCTCACTTCTCGGTATCCTCTTACTGCGTCGTCATAATTTCCTTAGCGGGTCCAGTCCTATAACCCCTACTGTATAACATTATTCGTCACATCACTTCCACACAAACAACGTTAGCACAAGACAGCTGAATTTGCTACTGCTATTAGTGGCAATGACACTACTAACCCCCCTTTTCCCACTGACTGTCTTGTTTCCCTCACAATACTACTACTGCAACTCCTACAACTAATCCACTATAAATCTGTGTCATAATACATCTTATTGTCCTTATGTCTTTGTAACTGCTAACCACATTTTCCCCGTCCCACCGTCGACAACTCGTCACTTATCCCCCCACTACTGCCTCAGCTGAACCCCCCTCTCTCCCGCCACCATCAACCCTACTCCTCCCCCACTCCGAACCACACTACCCCTCACCTCATCCTTGGGCCACCAGGTGTGTTGTCCATCCTTTACCGGTGAATATACGTGGTATACATTAATAATGATAATAATAATAACAATAATAATAATAATAATAGCAACAACATCATAGATATGTAGTGTTCCTAACATTACCTTTAAAAACTGCAGACCCAACCGTGCCTATGTTACAGAGCACTGATACATTAACCACAGAACCGATCACAGACCGTTCCTATCATCACCACTGAACCTTCCCTGTAACATTTCACCATGGTAATACAGCCCACTGAGTCCTTCGTGGGATCACTACAGCTGTTTGGGAAAAATAACAGTGTTTGAGATACCAACAACGGATTAAAACTCACATGTAACCTTTCACTGACATCCATCAAATAGCCTGGGAGCTGGCGGACAAACAAACGACTGGACATTGACAAAGGCCGAATGTCTCGCATCGATATATTACGACCTGACAAAACTGTTACCATCCTTCTTTGCAGGTCTCATCATGATATGATAATCATGTTGATGATGATGATGGTGATGATGAATACGATGATGATAAAAATAATAATCACATGTTATTAGGCACGATACAGAAGTGGACTGTCACGGGGGGATGTGAATTTATGAATTAAAGAATGCTAGATGTTACTTGAAAATAGAGACAAGGAATTTACTTGTGAAAATCAAGTAGAAAGTTTTACTTTATGTGGCTTAGTTCGCCGATTCTCTAAGGACGAGAATTTATAAACTTTCTCAACGGTACACAGCAGAGACTAATTACTCATGCGTGCTGTTTGTTAGTACTGTTAGCCTCTTGAGAAAGTGACTCCACCCCTGACAATCAATAACTAATGCTAATAATGATGAACAGGTTCTTACAGATGCTTAACTCCTGGCTGGCACAACGGATTTAAGTTTGATACAAAAGAACTGGCCTAAGTACCAGTTATGAATAATGTAAAGAGTTTGTGCAAACTAGGAGCGGCAACTAAAATAAGCTTAATGTGGAGAAATAAAACACGAGTTAAATTACATTGCTCAAAGAAAAGAACTGTAAATTTATTTATTACAATGAAATAAATTTACGTTATATGAATCTCAAAAGTGAATTCAAAATAACAAGGAGAATACACTCACTCGCTCATTCAAAAGCTAAACACACTTAAGCCTAGAAAAACGAACAGAAATACTAGTCAGTGGAGGGGAGCCGAACGAGTAGCCTGGGTGCCTGTGATGAACATCAAAACGCTGCTATTCGCTATGCCCGCTTCGTCAGTTCACTGTTTAGGTGGAGATTCAGGAACTCTCTGTACAATGGAGGCGCTGCTCCATGCTGGGCACAAACGGTCCTACCCTCGCGGCTGCTCAAAGATGACTAAATTCAAAAAGTTGAAAAAGGTAGGGGCTGGCCGTGTTTGTCGGAAGTAGGGCGTGGCCTAACTTCAACGATCAACGGAAAGAAAGTGAACGATATAGGCTCACAATAAATCACTCAGTGAAAGCACTGTTGTGGATAAGAATGGTCACTTGTGAAACAGTGACAAATGTTCTGAAAACCATCCTGATCAAAGTGAATACAAGGACGGTTGAACTGAGTGATGTCCAGTGGGAATTCCGGTTGAGTTCGTGGTTTTCTCACTAAAGTACAATGTCACGAATTTATAAATATACTCATGCAAATTCGTAACATTACGCCCCAACAAAATCAAATTTTTCTTTAGAAAAATTTTCGATATACATACATATAAATCTTAACTTAGTCACACAAGATTCACACTGTGGTGTGTGTACTATCCTGCTACAGGAGAAAATCACAGTCGCCCATGAGCGTAAAAACCTTGTATTTACGTTAACAGAAGCAAGCGTAAGGGAAAAAACTCCGTAACGATGGTGAATAATCCTGTACTCAGGTCAAACTGAGTGAAAAGTTTGCTACATTTACATTAACAACTAATTGTTATTTAGCATGATGTATGTAATACACGGTGTAGGTGTGTCAGTTGTGGTGTAACTGTGCCTACATGTAAAATTATATATGCAAATCAATAGTAAATAGAGATGACGAAGCAGAAGAGAAGAGGCAGCAGCATGCGACAGAGACAATCAGCTGATCTCCACGACAAAATTGCTACACCTGCCAGCTGCACCTGCGAAAGCAATCAAGGTGGAACATCAAAAGTGTCAGTGCGACAAACAATCTTTATTAAATTACAATTTCTCTGCCTAGTAGCCTGTACTTATGTTACGAAAAGTACGCCCTAGCTGAAAGTTTTAAGTGACAGCCAAGCTTTGAACATTTGAGGTCACCATCATTTTCGTATTGGATACATTATTAACCAGGAAACGTGGTCCCAGGACAGAATCTCAAAGGACCCTTATAGTTTACTGGTTAAACCCTACTCTACACTTACGATTAACACTGGCAAGCTGAGAATTCCTACACAATCTCAGGCAGGTCACATTTTAACAGCCACCGTGGGTATGAACACTCATATGGATAATGTGCATTCTCCGGGAATCCTCAGAGAGGCCCACAGCTCGAGACACCACAAGGTAATTCAAACACAGCCTCGGATTGTCTCTGCGGGGTTCTCGAACTTCCCTCTTAACCTACAGTACATATGTATGTACAGGCCCTGGACATAATGTGTCCTCCTGTGAGGCCAACGGGCAAGACGTCAGGTCTGCACTCACATCATCACTGCGCTGTCTCTCAACTGCTTCAGAGATTATAAGGTGTGGATTACACGGCACAGGAAGGACATGTCCCTGATTGATGGTACATTGACACACATTGCAGGAATGCACAAAGCTATCTATTTCTTGTCCCATTCCAGGCCCGAAAAAGTCAGCACGTATACGGCCCTGGGTTTTCCTTTTGCCCAGGTGACCTTCTGATGCTGAACAATGACCCCATTCTAACACTGCTTGGCAATACTTAGTGGGAACAACAAACTGCAGTCGAACCTTGCCCTGGAATGTTTGTGACTCAAGGTACAGCCGTCCTCACTTACGAAGGAACGTGGCTTGACCTTCCTGTGAATACTTAATCAGGCTACCCTTTTGTTTCTTCTGCACGGCAGCAAGTGTTGGGTCAGAATGTTGTTCTTGGACAACATCTTGGCTACAAATCAGATCTTGTGGTGATGCAATGGTCACCGGGGTAACACAGTTCGGAGCATCGGCCATGGTTCGTGTTACTGCAGCCGAAGTCTGAGTAGCGTCATCTATGGTGCAACTATAATTGGCACCTTGTATGTTGCCTATGATAAGGTCAAAGAAAGGTTCTGGCATGACATCTGCGAGTGTCATACCAGTGTGAAATGGAGATGCCACCTGGATACATGCCTCAGGGAACAACCTCACTGATCCATCAATAAGCTGAGCTTGGATCTGTCGACCTGTGTACTCCTCAGGCCGAACTAGACTCTGCCTGACAGAGCAAACTGAGGAATCATTGTCTTTCAGGACCGTTACAGGAATGCCTCTCACAAACCCTGGCTGTACAAGGAAAGCACTGTTACCTGTGGGAGGGCCTGTGAAGGAAGCAGGCAGCCACTGATGAGGCTGCTGAATAAATGATGCAGCAAACATGGTGCCCTGAGAATTTGATACCTGAGGGGTCGTACTAACCATCTGGGGAGATGGAGCGTTGACCTCCTGTGGCAGAGTATTCACTGTCACTGGGAGACTAGACAACTGTGGGGAAGTACCCGTACTGCTAGGGACGACACCACCGTGCTGCTGTTGAGGAATGAAGGCTGCGTTTGCCTCGTACCTCTGATACACTGGGGCTGGTGCTGAATAGGCTTGTCCGGATGGTCGATTGTGCGGCTGATACTGCTGCTGATTAGGGTACTTGTCGTACCGCTTCCACTCAGGTTTCTGGGTGTTTTGCCCCTGGTCCTTCTTCTGCGGTTTGTTTGGACCTTGGCCATTATTCTAAGAACGGCCTTGTTGCTGGGGTTCAGTCTGAGATGGTTTCCCAGATTTGTCATCTTTCCTGTTCCAGGTGTGTTCCTTACAAGTTTGATACCCGTAGGCAGTAAAGAATGCATCAGCCTTCTCCACCATTTGGCTGGCATCCGTTGCCTGGCAGATCTTAAGCTGAGCCATAAGCTCAGCAGGCCACGACTTTTCTAGCTGCGTACGCAGCATGAGGTCAATTATCCCCTCTCATGTGGGAGGAGTTTCATCTTTCTCCATCCACTCATCTAAGTAAGCAGTAAGCCAATCAAGAAACTGAACAGCAGTCTCCTTTTCTTGTAGACACGCCCTCATAAACTGACTCCTGACGTTGTCAACTGTGAGACCGTACACTTTGACGAGGGCGGCCTTCATCATCTCATACATGAGATTGTCTCCACGAATTCTGTGGAGACTATCGAGGGCAGGGCCCTCAAACAAGCTAAGAAACTGAAGCCGCTTAGCTCCCTCATCCAGCTGGTACAGCTGAGCCATGTCTTCAAAACGGGCTATGAATGGCTCGATTCGCTCCCCTTCCTTGTGTGGAGGAAGCTTGATGTGTGAGGTCACCAGAACATGTGCAGGGAGAGCGCTCGTAGACCTTGGGTTAGCTGCACCAGATGTGTCTGAAGCCAAGGGGTCTCGCTTGAGCTTCAGCATCTCAAGTTCATGTTTCTCACGTGCCTCGCGCTCAGCAGGTTCGTGCTATAGTTCTCTCTCTTGTTGTTCTCGCTCATATTCGCGTTGTTTTTGCTCGTGTTCACGTTGTTCTCGCTCGTGTTCACGTTCTCTCTCGCGTTCCTCACGCTGAATTCGATGCTCTTCACGAGCATCATTCTCACGTTGCTACTCGTAACTAAACCGTGAGAGCATGTACTCCTTTATTTGTTCGGGGTCTGTAAGCCCCATATCTTTGGCTTCCTGTACATATATATTAGTAGCCATAATGCTAACTCAACTAAGGCTGAGTAGACTAAAGACTGAGTACTGACTGCTATTTTGCAAAGAAATGCCAATAATCAAAAGTATAGAATATAGGCAAAGGTTGATGGTGACCAGTTTTATCTAGTTAAACTGGTAAAGAAAGAAAATTTAAAAAGAAGCAACTGACTAGGAAAACTATTACATAAAATCAATAGAAATGAATCAATAACCATCAGTAAGATAGTGACTATAGACTTTAATGATAAATACCTACATGTGAGTGAGTGAGTATTATCTCGTTAATAACTTTAGAGCTAGGAGTTAATATCCTGGAATGAGGTCGCCAGACTTCACGGGGGGATGTGAATTTATGAATTAAAGAATGCTAGATGTTACTTGAAAATAGAGACAAGGAATTTACTTGTGAAACTCAAGTAGAAAGTTTTACTTTATGCTAGCTTACTTCGCCGATTCTCTAAGGATGAGAATTTATAAACTTTCTCAGTGGTACACAGCAGAGACTAATTACTCATGCGTGCTGTTTGTTAGTACTGTTAGCCTCTTGAGAAAGTGACTCCACCCCTGACAGTCAATAACTAATGCTATTAATGATAAACAGGTTCTTGCCGGTGCTTAACTCCTGGCTGGCACAGCAGATTTAAGTCTGATGCAAAAGAACTGGCCTAAGTACCAGTTATGAATAATGTAAAGAGTTTGTGCAAACTAGGAGCGGCAACTAAAATAAGATTAATGTGGAGAAATAAAACATGAGTTAAATTACATTAAGCTCAAAGAAAAGAACTGTAAATTTATTGATTACAATGAAATAAATTTACGTTATATGAATCTCAAAAATGAATTCAAAATAACAAGGAGAATACACTCACTCGCTCATTCAAAAGCTAAACACACTTAAGCCTAGAAAAACGAACAGAAATACTAGTCACTGGAGGGGAGCTGAACGAGTAGTCTGGGTGCCTGTGATGAACATCAAAACGCTGCTATTCGCTATGCCCGCTTCGTCAGTTCACCGTCTAGGTGGAGATTCAGGAACTCACTGTACAACGGAAGCGCTGCTCCATGCTGGGCACAAACGGCCCTACCCTCGCGGCGACTCAAAGCTGATTAAATTCAAAAAGTTGAAAGAGGTAGGGGCTGGCGTGTTTGCCGGAAATAGAGCGTGGCCTAACTTCAATGATCAACGGAAAGAAAGTGAACGATATAGGCTCACAATAAATCACTCAGTGAAAGCACTAATGTCATGGATAAGAATGGTCACTTGTGAAGTAGTGACAAATATTCTGAAAACCATTCCAATCAAAGTGAATACAAGGACGGTTGAACTGAGTGATGCCCAGTGGGAATTCCAGTTGCGTTCGTGGTTTTCTCACTAAAATACAATGTCATGAATTTATAAATACCCTCGTGCAAATTTGTGACAAGGACAAACACTGAAACAGCATGTGTTGATGCAGTGCAGTATCTGTTTGCCATGACAGAAGGTTGGATTGCTGTCAAACATTTAGTCAGCACTACTATAACCCTTCCTTTACAGCATATTATTGAACTGTTTGGTTTCATATGTTAAAGCTACGTTCACGTGTTTTATCAGGAAGATTATGATGTTTGTTCTTCTCTGTATCGTCCATTATAACATATACTGCTATTACTGCTACTAATATTATTGTTATAACTGTGACGACACCTGCAAAGCAGGATGGTAACAGTTTTGTCAGGTCGTAATATATCGTTGCGAGGCATTCGGCCTGTGTCTGTTTATGTCCAGTCGTTTGTTTGTTTGTCCGCTAACTCCTAGGCTATTTGATGGATGTCAGTAAAACGTTACATATGTACTGTATATTAGTCGTCTGAGGCATGTCGTACACTAAGTTATTTATCCCAAACAGCTGTAGTGATCCCCAAAAGGACTACAATGGGTTGTATTACCGTGGTGAAGTGCTACAGGGAAGGTCCAGTGGTGATGATAAGAACGGTCTGTGGTAGGTTCTGTGGTTAATATATCAGTGCTCCGTAATATGGGCACGTTTTTATAATTATGTAATGTTAGGAACAATAGACATCTATGTTGGTGTTATTATCTATCTATCTATCTATCTATTGCCAGACGCCTCAATCCCGTTTGGGGTGGCCACAAACAAATCGCCTCCAAGTCGCCCTGTCCCCCGCCATTTCGTTGCCCTGCTCCCAACTCACATACCCCTCTCTCATATACCTCTCCACCCCAGCCCTCCATCTCATCCTCGGCCTCCCCCTCCCTCTTCCCCCCTCCACCTCACTCACATACACTCTATTCGTCAGTCCTTCACCCTCCATCCTCTCCACATGGCCAAACCACCTCAGTGTGTTCCTCATAACGCTTCCTATCACATCCACATCAACACCACAACGCTCCTTTATAACCTCATTCGTCAGCCTGTCTCTCCATGTGACTCCACAGGCTCATCTTAAATAACTCATTTCCACTGCTCTCACTCTTGACTTGTATCCTTCCAACAACGTCCAAGCTTCACTTCCGTACGTTAGAGTTGGTATCATAATACTGTCATGTAGAAACTTTTTCACTTCCATGCTCACTTCCCTGTTTCTTATCACTACTTTCAAAGAACCAGCAACCTTTCTTCCCAGCTGTACCCTTTCAAGCACTTCACCCTCCAAACCTCCATCCTTACTCATCACACTACCCAAGTACTTAAACGTACTCACATTTTCCAATTCCTCACCATTCAACCTCGCTGTACATTCACTGACTTCACCTCTCTCAAAGACCATCACTTTAATCTTCCCTACATTCACCTTTAGATTCCGTTTCTTAAACACTCTCCCAAACTCATCCACCAAGCCTTGCAGCTCCCCTTCGTCTTCACTGAACAACACAGTATCATCTGCAAACAACAGTACAGGGAGTTTCCAAACACTATCCTCTCTCACCAGGGCCACTCCAACATCCACTACCCTACCTTGTACCTCTTTTATTACCCCATCCATGTACAGACTGAACAACCATGGAGACATGACACATCCCTGTTTCAATCCAACTTTCAAAGAGAAAAATTCACTCAGTTCACCATCCACACGCACTGCAGCCTTCGCACCATCGTACATACTCTTCACAGCATTCAACAACTTCCCATCTACTCCATATATTCTTAACACTTTCCACAATCCTTGTCTATCCACCCTGTCATATGCTTTCTCCAAATCCATGAAAGCCGCATACAACTTCTTTCCCTTCTCTAGAAACTTTTCCTCTAAAGATCTTCCTAAAGCCTCCCTGTTCTTCTCCAACTAATTTCTCTGTTCTTTCTCTAACTCTGTCAATAAGTATCCTACCATACACTTTTCCTATTATACTAAGAAGACAAATGCCCCTATGATTACCGCACACTTCTTTTTCCCCTTTTCCTTTGTACAAGGGAATAATTATACCTGACTTCCGGGACTCTACCTTCCTCCCAGGCCAATCTGCATATCTTCCACATCCATTCTACTACTATCTCTCCCCCATGCATCAGCATTTCACCACACACTCCATCAGTTCCTGGGGCTTTCACCGATTTAACTTCCTTCATTGCTTCCGCAACTTCTATCCTACTGATTTCTTCCTGTCTTCTCACCTCCCTCCTTCTCCCAGCCATTCCCCAGCCACTTATACTCGCATTACTTCCATCCTCTACGTTCAACAATTCCTTAAAGTGTTCTCTCCATCTGCTCACTTTTTCTCCCTTCTCCACTAGTAATCTACCATTTTTATCTTTCACTCCCCTGCTAACTTCACTTCCACCCTGTCTTACTCTTTTCACCTCTTTCCAGAACATTTTCTTATAGTCCCTCCACTTTACACTCAAATTCCTTCCAAATTCCTCATCCACTCTCTTCTTACTCTCTCTTACTAATCTTTTCACCTCTTTCTTTCTACATATGACTCTCTCTTCCGCCTCTCAACTTCTTCCACGCCCCTATTTCTCATCCATTCATTGTATGCTTTCTTCTTTTGTGCCACAGCCTGTCTCACCTCTTCAGTCCACCACGCTGTTCCTTGCACCCCCCTCCGTCTTCTCTTCCTTCCACACACCACATCACATGCTGCACATATTTCTTCTGTAAATATCCTACACACACCTTCCACGTCTCCCATCAGCTCCAATTCATATTTGCCTAATCGTTCCTCCACTTCTCTCTTATACTCTGCCTTTTTCTCATCCTCTTGTAACCTTTCCACTCTCCTTGCAACTACTCCTTCCTCTCGTCTTTCCCTTCTTCTATTCCTCCATCTTACTTGAATTCTAATTCTGGCCACCACCAAGTAGTGGTCAGAATGTCCACTCCCCCAACCTCTATAAACTTTTGCATCTATTACACATCTTCGCATCCTTTCATCCACACACACATAATCAATCATTCCCTTCCTTTCATTCAGTTCACCACCCACCCTTCTCATCACTCGCCATGTATACCTGTGGATCATTTTATGCCTGAAGTGGGTATTGGCTATCACCAACCCCCGCCCAGCACAAATGTCCACTAACGCACTCCCATTCTCATCTATCTCAGCAGGCACGCCCCACTCACCAACTATTATAATAATTATTAATGCCCGCTTTTAGAAGGCAGAGCTATGTTTTTCCCTATGTGTGTGTGTGTGTGTGTGTGTGTGTGTGTGTGTGTGTGTTCCCACTATATCTCATGAACGGCTTAAGGTATCAACATGAAACCTCCAGGGTATCAAGATATGGCCAAAATCTTGGACGAGTTCGAAAATGGGCACTCGGGATCAAGGTCAACCTCACCAAAATGGCTGCCAAAGGTTAACTAGTTTTTATCGTCCCCCTTTAGCACCAGTATATCTCATGAACTGCTTGAACTATCAACATGAAATCTTCAGGGTGTCAAGATATGGCTTAAATGTTGGACTTGGCCAACAGCATATTCTGGCAGGCGATTGGCATTCGCGTCGCGAATGCCTTTCTTTCATTGTTAATGCATACCAAGTATATTCAACGGTAAAGGGAAGACAACAGGCCTGGTGGCCCAGGGATGAGGTGAGGGGTAGTGTGGTGTCGAAGTGCAGGAGGAGTAGGGTTAATTTTAGCTGGGAGAGAGGGGGGTGCAACTGGGCCAGCAGTAGGGGGTAAGTGACTAGTTGTTGACGGTAGGACAGGGAATATGTTTGGCAGATACACAAACATAAGGACAATCATATGTATTATCATATGGTTTTATGGTGGATTAATTGTAGCAGTAGCAGTAGTTGTATTGCGAGGGAAATTACAGTGGTAAAAGAGGGGTTAGTAGTGGGAATGCCAATAATGGTAGTAACAGATTCAGCTGTCTTGTGCTAACGTTGTTTGTGTGGGAGTGATGATGTGAAGAATGATGTTATACATTAGGGGTTATAGGACCGAACCCCCTAAGGAAATTATGACGGCATGCAGTAAGAGGATATCGGGAAGTGAGAGTAACAGAAGAAGCAGAGACTGAAGGAAAATAATGCCGTATGAGGTGAAGCAACAGTTAAGGTCTGGATAAGGAGGCGGAGCAGGATACCACAGCTGTATCTTAGTTGTCTCAGAATATTTTGTGTTGTTTACTTCTAATTCATCTGGTTATAGTCAATTATTAGTGAATGCTCTTCCCTGCCCACCACAATGTGATTTATTCGCCCACATAAAATAATCTGAACAATTATAACTATCCCAACATCTACTGTAGGAATCAGCATTAAATCAACAATAATTCTATATTATAGCTATAGAGAATCCAGGAATAACATTAAAAAAATTATCACTGCAGTGATAATGACCAGTCGCAGCTTGTATGCAACTGGCTCGGTGCTTTATTTTTATGATGAGGATCCGAAACAGATGCTTCGCGTTTAGACCAGTTTCACGGGACTCCATGATAACATAGTAATCTGTGTTATAGTATATAATGTGTATATTACGAACGCAAATATATATATATATATATATATATATATATATATATATATATATATATATATATATATATATATATATATATATATATATATATATATATATATATATATATATATATATATATATATATATATATATATATATATATATATATATATATATATATTTTTTAGGTGAATAGCATGGAAATATTTCGAATCCAGTTTCATTACATTTCTCACCATTCTCCTCACAGCTCAGTACCAAACTACCGCTCACGGTTATCCGTTCGCCTGCCCTCTCTCTAACCCTGACTTCCACTTCCTTCCACCTAGTGGGGTACAGAAACTTTGGTGCGTGGGTGTACAGCTCCGGTCAGAATTTGGTGATATAGTCAGCACTAGCAACGCCAAAGTGTCTGGGGTTCAGAGTTCGAGAATTTCGACTCACGTGTCTCACACACACACACACACACACACACACACACACACACACACACACACACACACACACACTGAGAGAGAGAGAGAGAGAGAGAGAGTATACACCTAAGGCATGGTACCGGACATTGACGAAGCGTCTCCCTATCTCATTTCAGTCACGACCAATTTTTCTATGAAATATGTAATCCACATACTTCTATACGAGTATATGTAAAAGACTAGCGATGTTGTTATTACGTTATTCCCATGTCACATGAATTAATGTGGTTAGGCAACACAGTATTATATTAACCCAAAATACATCCTATGATTGTATAGTTACAGCTAGGAAACACTGACAGGTAACATTTTATAATATGCCTTGCCCATTGCAATTGACGTTTTAATTTCAAACTACACTTGTGTAGTTAAATAGATGATGAAAGTATAGCACACCTGTGTCCCGTGAGTAAGCTATGAAACACAAGGATGGTCAGGTCTCCTTACATTTTGTCGAAGCTACGGGTTTATCAGATAAATGACGGATGCGACCAGAACGTGGGTAAGCGTTTTATTTTAAATTATGTTTAGTGAAGTGAAATCAATAAATTGTTTTCTCTGTTAATAATATTATAATCGTAATAATAAACACTGAAGGGGATGAATGACTCAGTTGCTCTGATATTTACTATTACTATACGTAAAATCCAGACCACCCACCATTTTTCACAATCACTTTCTGTAGCCTCAGCGTTAATGATGCCAGAAACGTTTGCATCAGATCAAGAATTTCGACTCGCGTGTCTGACACTGATAGAGAGGGAAGGAGGGAGGAAATCATCCGAGATTTCTTTGTATCATACGGATCTGGGGGTTACCAGTCCCCGGGAAAATACGGTATGAACAGAAAGGAGCAAAACCTGGAGTTGAGAGGCAGCAGCATCGCTCTGCGCGATGGTGGGCTGTCTATACGTGCTATCACTCAGCGACTTGGCCCGGCACCAAGGATCGTCACCAAGTGGATTACGAGGTGGAACACCAACGGAAACATAAACGACCTGCGTAAGGTCTTTAAGTTCTATGTGCATACAGTAACCCCTCCCATATATGTGGATCAATAGAGCTATCGGTAGGTTCGGATATTGGTTTCGTCCGGATATTGGGCCCCAGCTTATGGACTTGTACTTATGGACCCTAACTCAGAGAATCACCTATACAACTCCCTCCGGACATGCATAGCACCTTTTTAACACCCAAATCACACCAATAAGGCACATAAATGACTGAAATAAATGCAAAAGAAACATAAAATGTGGGTTTAGAAGTATGTTCATACATTAATAAACACTCTGGTACTTATGGACTCTAACCGAACCTAACCGAACTCTGAAAAACACATTCCTACTGCACATGCATGAGGTAAGTATAGTATGGAAAGAAGTACAGTATGACACTTTCTGGTAAGTATAGTATGGAAAAAAATACAATATGAAACATTCTGGTAAATATAGTATGGAAAATAGTACAACAAGAAACATTCTGGCTACTTACAGCAAGTTCCTGGCCACCTCGATGAATAACCGCCTCCTCTCGGACTCTGACAGTAAGAACGATTTCCTGAAGCACTTGCACTACACTCTTCCTGAAGTCTTGCACTGAACTTAGTCACTAACACACAGAAGTCCGTTCTTTTCACAGTGTTCACTTTAATCCAAATAATGTTCCAGTTTAATTTAAGTGTTGCACATTAATTTTTCCCCAGTTTTTTTAATTTTCCAAAGCCAAAACAAAGAAGGTTAGTTACGTTAAATTTCTTTTCTACTTAGTCTTTTCTCCCAACTTGAAAACCTTAACACAACACACCGTTTTTTTCACTGCACAACACTCAAAATTCCCGTGTGGTCTAGTGGAGAAGTTCTTGCTGTTTATTCACTGTCAGAGCCCGAGAGTATCACTGGCAGGCGACCTAGGGGTGCATCGGTGGGTCGTGGTGATGGTGTACCGACTACAGAAGACTCTGAAGACAGCCGCAAACTCACGTCGAGCGGTGACTCCACTGTAGCTGATGTGCTGGGCTGTGGCTCGGAGCATGAGGGCCTGTCTTGGGGAGGCAACGGAGTGGAACCAGGGCTTGGCACAGCGGGGGTCACGGGCCTGAAAAAACTGTCAATCGTTGACTGACGCAAGGACCGACGATTCTGGCGATTGATGATGCGCTGCCGGAAAGCACGCACTTCCTCCACGAGTCCCAAGGGCCCCATCTCCTTGTCGCAGTCCGGGTGTTCCAGATAGTCTAGGACGAACTCTAGATGTTCCCGGAGTGCGCTCAGCTTGGGGATGGCTGGAGTAGTGTCCTGCTGAGCGGAGTCTGCATCATCATCGCCTTCATCGTCGGAATCTTCAAGTTCGGGACTGACACCAGCAACCGAAGACGCGATCTCGATATCAGACAACGTCTGATACCCAGGATCGCCCTCATCGTCGTCCAACCACTCACGAACATCGTCCACATCAACATCGTCGCCATGCGTACGTAGCCGTGCATGGAAGTCATCCACGTCAAACCCTAGGAAATCGTACTCCACATCTGTTCTGAGAAGCAGACGAGACCAACCATTTTCAAGAGTTTTCACAGGGACTTCCTTCCATTCACTAGCCCAGTTGTACAGCGCAGACTTGATGTTGTAGCGGCGAAGGTTTTCCAAAGTCCGCTTGCCTCGAGTGTCACGTCCTTCCCTGCGCTCGTCCTCGTCCTCGAGAACAACCATCACCTCGTCCAGGAACTTCCGACGGTACAGGCGCTTTGTTGCCACGATCACTCCTTGGTCCATTGGTTGAATGAGAGCAGTCATATTAGGTGGCAGAAACATGCACCTAATACGGCCATTTTCAGCAACCAAGTCCTTGTCGCACGGGTGGGCAGGTGCATTGTCGAGGAGAAGGAGAGCCTTTACCTGGTCGCGAGGAATTCCCAGTGTCTTCGTCTGGTAATGTATGACCTCCTTGACGAAGTGATGGTGAAACCAGTCTTTGAAAATCACAGCTGTGAACCATGCTTTCAAAGAATGGTACCATATGACAGGAAGGACATCCATCACCCCACGAAGGCACCGAGGCTGCTTTGCATGGCCAACAGTAACGGGCTTAAGCCGGTGCATGCCGTTAGCATTGGCACAACACAAAGCAGATATCCGTTCCTTAGAAAGCTTGCGGCCAGGTACACGCTTCTCCGTCTCATCGGCCAGAGTGTTCGTTGGCACCGAGCGATAGAATAGGCCAGTTTCGTCAGCGTTATAGACTTGACCGAGAGTGAGGCCCTCCCTGTCGATCAAGCCTTTCACCTTGTGCCGAAACTCGTCCACTCCATCCTCGTTAGCGTCCAATGCTTCGCCATGTGCTTTACGGTTAGTAAGGCCATGTCGTAACTTGAACGCGAAGAGTCAACCCTCGGATGCCTTGAAGTCAAGGGCGTCGTGAAGCCTTGCAAACTTCTCAGCAGCAGCCTTCAGCTCCGTTCCACGTACCATCACACCAGCTGCACGTTGCTGTCGATACCAAATCAACGTGGAGCAGTCGATCTCTGCATACTTGGGGGTAAACATAACCTTCCTCTCCACGTTGCGTTTGCTTCTCGACGAGAAGTCAGCCGTGTACTGCATGAGCTTGTCTCGGGAACGCTTGATATCGAACAAAGTCGACCGGGCCAGGTTGAACTCGTGGAGAATGCGTGAGGAAGACCAACCCTCATCAACCTTTTCCAATATCTCCCATTTCTTCTCCAGAGTCAACACCACTCTCTTCCTTTTCTCAGGAGGCGGGGCCATCATCACACACACTAAGAGTAGGACAGAGAGCAGCAGGAGGCCTTGCAGCAAGTACGGCACCACCACAAAAGCGAGCACGTGGGCAGCCATGGCGAACAGCGTAGGTCTTGTCGCGGTGAGAAACAGGCGGGAAGTGGGGAGGATGCAGCGGCGCTCTATCGGACGTCGGAGGAATGACGAACCAAAACAATGCTCTCATGCGGCGCGCGCGGCAAGTTCAAATTACGGACGGCAAAAAATCGATTTTTTTTTTCAATTTTTTTGGATTTTCGGACCATTTTGGGAATGTTTGATCCCAGGACGATAAGGTCCGGGTAGTGGGGATGTTCGGTTCTTGGGCGTCCGGATATTAGAGTGATTACTGTACTTCGATTTGTAATAGTAAGAGTACACAGGGGCCTCCACAGGATTTTTTGTAAGGGGGGGGGCAAAATAAGAGAAATGATACATATATGTGCAGTTTTATCAAATATACACACACTCCAACTAGGCAAAGGCATTTACTTACACGAGTTACATGACTTACATCAAATGCATAGTGACAGAATGCATGAATCGACTCAAATCACTCAATCATCCTTGAACAAGAACTAAAGCCGTCATATTCCAAGGGGGGGCAACTGCCCTCGCTTGCCCCCTCCCCCTCCGGACGCCCATGCCAGTATACGTAAGATAAGGTGTATGTGAACAATCATAAATATTTTACCTACGAGGTTACAGTTATTATATTGAAATTTTCAATATATAAATATTCATATTCTACGAAAATACATATTATCTGCGATTACATCCACAACTATCAACAACTGTCTTGTGACCTGCATTACTGGTTGGTGGTGGGGTAGTGTAGGGTATCAGAGGTTTAGTCCTGTCAGTAGTGGGGTTGGAGTAAAAAAGGATCTGTGTTAAGCTGTTAAGCGCGCTATGATGGTTAATTGTTGTTCACGGTAATGTATGACTTCCAGTAACATTATAGTACAGTAGTAGTTCATATTTACATGTTATCTATGTTTATTTAAAGCATCCGAACCTGGCTGTAACATAGACTTGAGCAAAACGCATTGTAGCTCTGGCTTCCTCTTTAGTCTTCTTATAACCTTATCATCTCTCCCACCCTCCCGTTCTCAAATGACCATGTTATATGAAATGCAAAGGAGATGATTAGTTTTTTCACATACCCTTTGACTACAAATCCATATCATTGTTTTACTTAACCATAGCTGGTGATTAAACTATCGATTACATTTAAGATCCATTAATATTACAAAAAGATTCGTATTATGCGACATATCTATGTGTTACGTGATTCCTCTTCCACCAGTGTTAGTGAAATAGGGGTGAGCATTGATAAAACAGATAAGGGATGAGGAGAATATATATGGATGTATAGAGTAATATAAACAGTCCTGTTCACATGTTCCTCTGTCGGTAATATCAATAAGGAAATTGTCCCAACTGGTTTACAGTGTGTTCTCAAACTCTCGTGGATACTATGGAGGTGACAGTGCCAGCAGGTGTAGTAACGAAAGTCCATTCGTCGAGACTGATACAACCAAGCGACCTGCATATGGCAACATCTCCCCGCTGAGTGGCTCTGACAAGGTGAGAGAGTGACGTTCTCCCCGTGAAACGATACTGCATATGCTGATCGTTCAGGTTTCACAGAGTCGGACGGATGCACTAAAACCTTACATAGTCATTAGGAATGACCCACGCAGGCTATAATAGTAACGTTTGAGAACACCTCAATAAATGCATCACAACTTCGTTGGGTTTACAGCAAACTCCATTTCTTAGAGAGAACAGGAGCCCAAAGGAGGACAACACCGGTAGAGGATGGGAACATTATTGTGGCAACGGAAGCTAACCCCCTTGCCAACGCAGCGGCAATAAGACATGACTTGCAGTTAAAAGTGTCAGCCAGATCTGTAAGGAGAAGGTTACATCGCGCTGCAATACACCATCGCACCCCAGCTCAGAAGGAACAGCTGACGGACCAGCACTGTGCAGGAAGACTGGCTTTTGCACAGCTCCATGTTGAGCAGGATGATGACTTATGGAGCAGAGACATCTTTACAGATGAGAAGCATTTCTCCTCTAGTTTCCATGGCAGAGTCTATTGTTGGAGGAGGGATAATACACGGTAAGATATGAACTGTCGACAGTCTTGCAATACATACGGCTTAATTGCAAATTAATAATCACAGATTTAAATACTGTAAAACGTATTACGTTGTTGAGAGTGTGGATGTGATGGGAAATGTGGCCAGATTTTCCATGGTTGTTTTAGTTTTTTGGTTTATTGTGACCCCGCCTTGGTGGGATGAGGCGATTAAGGGATCACATGCTCATCACATTTACACTCCAAACACCTTTTACTGTGACCCAACTTTGTGTCCGTTCCAAAGCACATGGAAAAATAAAACAAAAATGGCCGTTTCATACGCACAGGGTCTGGGTCACCAGCGTCGCGACACCCCCCTTACCACATTGCGCCGTCTTTTTCTCTCCCTTGCACGACTTTAATTATATATGCTGCTCTCGGGTGTCTGCCCTTTCCTCTCCTCCATCCTTCTATCTTTCCATCCTCTTCTGTCTTTCTTTCCTTCGTTCTTTCCTCCCTCTTCTGCCAACGAGTGACAGTACACTCCCTCTTCTGTCTTTCTTTCCTTCATTCTTTCCTCTTCCTTCTGCCTGTGGGTGACTCTACCCTGAGTGACAAGCCAAATGGTTTCCTGTACACCAGGAAACCATTTACTACGCTGGATGGTAACCGTGTAACCAGATTTTGGCGCCTGGTGGTGTAATGGGTAATTACGGAACTCCAATCGGATTGAGCAGGTGTAGGCTTATATCCAAGGGGAAGTTGGGGTTTACTGCTCACGTAATGCCACTCAGGGATGAGTGAGGCTAATCACTCTCATTTCAAATGTCAGGACCAACTTGCCTAGCCCCGGGCTCCTACGCTTGGATGATTCGATGATATATATATATATATATATATATATATATATATATATATATATATATATATATATATATATATATATATATATATATATATATATATATATTATTGAGAAAAATGGTGGGTGGACTGGATATTAACAGTGGTAATAATAAATATCAAAGCAATTGAGTCTTTCATCCCCTGCAGTGTTTATTATTACGATTAAAATATTATTAAGAGAGAAAACAATTTATTAATTTCACTTTACTAATCATAATTTAAACTAAGACGCTTATCCACGTTCTGGTCGCATCCGTCATTTATCTCATAAACCCGTAGCTTCGACAAAATGTAAGGAGACCCGACCATCTGTGTGTTTCGTAGCTTACTCACGGGACACAGGTGTGCTATACTTTCATCATCTATTTAACTACACAAGTGTAGTTTGAAATTAAAACGTCAATTGCAATGGGCAAGGCATAATATAAAATGTTACCTGTCAGTGTTTCCTAGCTGTAACTATACAATCATAGGATGTATTTTGGGTTAATATAATACTGTGTTGCCTAACCACATTAATTCATGTGACATGGGAATAACGTAATAATAAAATCGCTAGTCTTTTACATATATAGAAGTATGTGGATTACATATTTCATAGAAATATTGGTCGTGATTGTAATAAGATAAGGAGACACTCCGTCAATGTCCGTTACCATGCCTTAGGTGTATACTCTCTTTCTCTCTCTCTCTCTCTGTGTGTGTGTGTGTGTGTGTGTGTGTGTGTGTGTGTGTGTGTGTGTGTGTGTGTGTGTGTGTGTCAGACACGCGAGTCGAAATTCTCGAACTCTGAACCCAGACGCTTTGGCGTTGGCAGTGCTGACTGTATCACCAAATTCTGACCGGGGCTGTACATAGTAGTTTTATTGTTAAAAATATTTACACGTAAAAACCTAAGATGAAAATATACAATATGCAATGAAATAATTCCAAGCCACAGAAATACAAAGTTTACCATCATTACAAGATAAATGTCATTTGCTTTGTGGTAGGCTGCTTTCTTCGTCTACGCTTCAGTGATTTAGGAAAAGGCAACAACACTCCCTTTACAGTACATTCTATGAGATGCTGCCTCATCTTGCTATTTTCATACTGGGACATTGAATTACCGTCCTCTGCTAAAAATTCGATAGCATTTGCAATTGCATACAGTCCACAGTCATAACTATTCGGCTGCTGATCACAATGTATAAGGTAAACTTCTAGGCACCCATCTTTGGCAAGAGATTCATAGCGAGATTTCAATTGCTTTTGTGCAGATTCAGTCAATTTTAAGGGTGTCATACTATCTGCTACCTCTATCCTCATTCTGACCGTTGAAGAGGTGAACCAGTGATTCCGATTTTCGCCAAAGTGAATTTGTACAGTATTAAAACCAGATGAATCAAACCCACTTGGCCTCTGTGCAAACAGTGTCGTGTCCAGTCCTCCTGCCACAGGATACTGCTTACGTATTAGAGTCTGTGCAGTATCTATAATCCTATCATTCAACCAGTCATTATTTATAATTATGTTTTTGTCATCCTCTGTCAGTCCAAGAGAAGGTATCCACATTCGAGTAAGTGTCTTTGTCTTTGTACTAGCCTCTGGTTGGTCACTATCACTTGGTGGTTCATTATCGCTCCTTTGAACAAATGGCTTTAGATTACATAATTTTTGTTTCTTTTTAAGCTCTACATCTGATGATGAAAGCACACAAGTATTGTTATCCAACAATCTTTCAATTTTCAAGGGACCACTCCATGGAAGTGAGTGCTTATCGCCTTTCCTGTCCGCACGTTTAAGGGTTTTTTTAGAGAACAAGATCTCCAGGCTTGTAACTATAAGCTGCGTTGTGTAGTTTGTTGAAATTCCGTTGTTGTTTAGCTTGAGCTTTCTGAATATTTGCATTAACACTTACTTTGCAGTGCTCGCGAATGTCTTGCATGGTTTGTGCCACTTTCACCACATAATCTTCATCAAACTCACATGTTGCTGACTGATTCTGTATTCCAAATACTTGACATGCACAGGGAGTTTTGGTTCACAGTTATAAAGAAGGAAAAATGGAGAGTAACCAGTTGATCTATGAACAGCTGTTCTGTGAGCAACTAGCACTCCATGAAGACAGGAAACCCAGTTGTTATCACTTTCAAGCATTTTCAATCATTTGTTCTTTATTGTCCTCTTCAGTCGCTCCACAAGACCATTTGCTTGAGGATGGTAAGCACTAGTTACCTTTTGCTTTACCTCAGTAAGCTCATGCAAAGTTTCTGAACCCTGGTTAACAAATTCCCGACCCTGATCATTGATTTGTACATCAAAGCATGAATGCCTTGTTAAAAGTTCAAAGAGAAAGTCAGCGACACTGGAAGCATCTTTCTGTTTCAATGGTTTTGCTTCAGTCCATTTTGAAAAATAGTCAATAGCAACAACTATGTATTTGTAGCCATTGTTTTCTGAGAGTGTGCATATGTCTATACCAATCTGCTTAATAACCGTATTAGGAACAGGTACCGAGTGCAGCTCTGGTGCTTCAATCGATGGTTTGGGGTTTACTTTTTGACACTGAGCACAAGACTTGATATAAGCAGACACATCAGCTTCAACAGAGCGCCAAGCGTTTTCTGACTAATGTAATTGTAGCTGTGATTCCATGATGTGCACACATACTTCGAGATTCCTTGCTTTCCCCAGATCCTTCATGAACTTTTGAATCACACATTTCACTTCCGCTTCGTTCCGCAAAACTTGCACCTTCAGTGGATCACCATTTTTCTGCTTTCTGTTGTAGCATAACTTGTTATCGACAATGCAAAACGCTTTACAAGCACAACGAAAATTAGCTTTTTTACCTTTATCAACTAAACCATCAGGATATGCATGACTGCTTAAGAAGGTAAAAATATCTTCAAATGCATAGTGCTTGCTGCTGTGCAAATCCATGCTCATTGGTGATCCCGTGACTGTATCGGTCATTCAACCTGTGCAGAACACAGAGACTATGGAAGAGTAATGAGACTACAGACATAATCTTATTCAATGAAGGATTCTTTGTTTTAATATACAATATCTTTAGAATTCTATTATTTAATCCATCACAGATCTCACTTTTATCATACTACGTGTACGTACCTGGGGCAGAATGAGAGGAGTGCACTGAGCGATATGTCCTGCTCGACTCACCCCAGTGTTGGACAAGGAGGACAAGCTTGGACAAGGTCATCTCTGTAGAGACTCTTCAGTGTTTCGTGGGACTGGTTCGATATGGTATTGAAAATAGATAGTAGTAGGGAATTCATTTTCAAAATATTAAAATCGAAACGAAACGATATCAAATTCGAAATGAGGTCAAGACTGGGGAGTGCATATTATTCAGAGGGAATGTATATTACACGTATAATATACACTGGGGGAGTGTAAATTGTATGAATAATAATGACTGGGGAGAGGCTGTCTCTGTCCCGCTATCCTCTTCGTATTGTAAGTGAGGTGAGGTGAGGAATAGGCTGATTAGGGTCGATGAAGTTTTATTGTGAGTCAGTTCCTTGAATGAGAAAGTTAGAGCTTGACGTGACCCGTTGTATAGTCAGGGGCAGTTTGTGCTAGCTGCCGCCTTCCCACTCTCTCTCTAGCTCCTACCCTCCTGCTCCTTTCCTTCTTCCCTCGCTCTCTCTGGTTCTCTTTGGTCTTGCATTTGACTTCGGGGTATACGAGTATATCTACTGCTAAAGTTTGCGGCTTGGTGACGTGTGTGTGTGTGTGTGTGTGTGTGTGTGTGTGTGTGTGTGTGTGTGTGTGTGTGTGTGTGTGTGTGTGTGTGTGTGTGTGTGTGTGTGTGTGTGTGTGTGTGTGTGTGTGTGTGTGTGTGTGTGTGTGTGTGTGTGTGTGTGTGTGTGTGTGTGTGTGTGTGTGTGTGTGTGTGTGTGTGTGTGTGTGTGTGTGTGTGTGTGTGTGTGTGTGTGTGTGTGTGTGTGTGTGTGTGTGTGTGTGTGTGTGTGTGTGTGTGTGTGTGTGTGTGTGTGTGTGTGTGTGTGTGTGTGTGTGTGTGTGTGTGTGTGTGTGTGTGTGTGTGTGTGTGTGTGTGTGTGTGTGTGTGTGTGTGTGTGTGTGTGTGTACTTCTTGCTTGGTGAAGTGAGTCTTGGGCACGTTTCCGACACCTGATCAGAGACCACATCCTGTGCTTGGAATACTTGAGTGTCTGGCCATAGGAAGGTATACGTAACCTCTTCCTGGAGAACACAGACATTACTACCTGTCTGTTACATATTATATGTTAATAACTACTATGGATGCCTGTAACTACTTTTTCCCTTCTCATGGAACCTGAGGTTTCATATGTATAAGGTCTTGGGATCTGGTTTTCTTCTACCTTCCTCATTAGTAGACTAGTTTAAGGAGGTGATAGGGTCAGTTCGGGATCTGGCTCTGTTTTCGCGCTAAAGGGCGTTTGGAGTCCAGTGGGCCCCAGGTTACCTAACTGTTTTTTTTCATATATTTATCTTCCAAACCATAAATTATTTCTTATGACATGTGCTTCTCTTTCTTCTTTCGTCTATAGCAGGGATTGATAGAAAACTCGTGGAACATACCAGTTTTTTTATGGCAGCCACTGATTTCAGTTGGTATAAAATTTGTCAGTGTTATTTTAATTTTCTTTACAGTATTTCGTCACTTATATTTTCGTTCATTTTGCACCAAATTCAAGGAAAAGGGCTACAGAAATTGTGTACAAGTGATGTTTCAATAAAGTTGTAAGTATTTTTGATGATTTTCTAAATACATGGTATTCATCATAATAATGTAGTGGCATAACAACACTATGGAAACATGATAATAGTAGTGATATAATGCGGAAGCATAATTGTGTATGTATAACAGACATATGCATAATATTTATACAATGGTAATATAATAGCAATACAATGGCAAGTCTACAGTAGTCAATTGCATCAAGAATCAGCTATACGTAATGAACAGTCGTCAGCATAAAATCGCCGCAAGTCTACTAGTGTGATGCGAGTCCTTTTGTCTGGCAACAGTGTAAAGGGATGAGTTGCCACATACACTTCTATACACTTTAACGATGTGCTTTTCAAAAGTGGTACCAGAGACTGCCTAGAGTACAATTCTCTATATACCGTAATCGATTAGCATAAATAAGTGAGAGAGTTGACAATGTTATGGAACAACGTATGAGCGTAATACTCTGGTATTCTTCATTATAAAAGTGTGTAAGTTCCCTTCCCGTCTCTCCCCCTTACTCCTCCTGATGTCCCTCCCACCCCTCCCTCTCCCTCCTACCCCTCACTCACTTTCATGCCTCTCCACTGTCTCCTCTCCCCATCCTCTCTACCTTCATTCATTTATCCACGGCACTAACCCGATTGGCGCATCGCAATTCTCTCTTGACTGTTTTCTAAACCCAGTCTGCCTTATTCCTAGTTGCTTGCAGTACTACCAACTATATCCAAGGTTTATTATCAATATTCCTTCCTGTTCTAGTACCATTCTTCCCCTCCTCGTCTTCTTCCCACTCCTCTCCAGTTGTCTTTCTGTTCTCCACCCTTTGTAACTACCAACAGCCGGGAGATACAGGAACACTGAGGTCTCGTTCTTGTGATGTATTCCTTGCTAGTATTTGTTTGAGTGAGCCTGGAAGTCTGTGCCTATTATATCAGAAGGCAAAATTAAACACATTTGTGCCCACTCCTACTTCTCGCCCTCTCTCTTCCCTAGGAAAATGTTCCCATTCTCCTCATATTGTTCACTGAATCACGAAGCAGTATCAGAAACACTAAAGTTTCGAACTGCTGCATCATATGTGGAGTAACGAGTGGGAGAAAGAGACTGTTGCATGGCATGAACTCTCGAATGTTGAGGAGCAAAAAGATTACAGGAAACAACAAGAAATAGAGAAAAGTGCGGTTTATTACGTAGATTAGCGTTGTGGGTGTTATAAAGTAGACAGGGCGGAGAGAGAGAGAGGAGTGGAGATGAAGGACAGCGGGAGAGGGAAGGAGGAGGGGAGGGTGGGGAGGGACAAGGGATGGATACGAAGGAGAGAACAGGAGTTTCACCACGAGACGACATTCATCTGTCGTCTTTTGCACAATTTTACGCTCATCAGATATAAAGAATATTGTATTCTGGGTGATTTATAGTATTAATTCTTACAAACACGTCTTTAAAGAGTATAAAAGCCTGTGTGGCAACTAGTCCCCATACACCGTTGCCAGACAAAACGACCCACATCACACGAGCAGGCTTGCAGCGAATTTGTGCTGACGACTGTACTTGCTATATATCTATATATATATATATATATATATATATATATATATATATATATATATATATATATATATATATATATATATATGTAGGATTTATTAATATCGTTATAAAAAAATACGATGCAATTCTTTCAATAATAACTTTAACAAGTCATCACCCATTCCCCCACTAAAATCTTCACATGGCAACATTACAAATGAACCACGTGGGAAGCGAATATCTTTGTAAGTACATTTGCCAGAAATTCTACTGTAGAGGAAGTCAGCCAGAACGTAAAAGTACTAGAACCTGACACTCCCGAAATTATTCCTCTTAAAATACAGACTAGATATGTAAAACCCATCTTAGACAATTTACAAGACAACAAAGCTCCAAGCCCAAATGGAATTCCTCCAATTGTTTTTAAAAAGTGTTCCCCAGAACTTGCCTCTCTTCTAGCTAAATTATTCAGACTAAGCGTACGTACTTCTTCATTCCCTAATTCACGGAAAGAAGCTAATATCGACCCAATTCAAACATTTAGTCAGTACTACTATAACCCTTCCTTTACAGCATATTATTGAACTGTTTGGTTTCATATGTTAAAGCTACGTTCACGTGTTTTATCAGGAAGATTATGATGTTTGTTCTTCTCTGTATCGTGCATTATATCATATACTACTATTACTGCTACTAATATTATTGTTATAGCTGTGATGACACCTGCAAAGCAGGATGGTAACAGTTTTGTCAGGTCGTAATATATCGTTGCGAGGCATTCGGCCTGTGTCTGTTTATGTCCAGTCGTTTGTTTGTTTGTCCGCTAACTCCTAGGCTATTTGATGGATGTCAGTAAAACGTCGTCTGAGGCATGTCGTACACTAAGTTATTTATCCCAAACAGCTGTAGTGATCCCCAAAAGGACTACAATGGGTTGTATTACCGTGGTGAAGTGCTACAGGGAAGGTCCAGTGGTGATGATAAGAACGGTCTGTGGTAGGTTCTGTGGTTAATATATCAGTGCTCCGTAATATGGGCACGTTTTTATAATTATGTAATGTTAGGAACAATAGACATCTATGTTGGTGTTATTATCTATCTATCTATCTATCTATTGCCAGACGCCTCAATCCCGTTTGGGGTGGCCACAAACAAATCGCCTCCAAGTCGCCCTGTCCCCCGCCATTTCGTTGCCCTGCTCCCAACTCACATACCCCTCTCTCATATACCTCTCCACCCCAGCCCTCCATCTCATCCTCGGCCTCCCCCTCCCTCTTCCCCCCTCCACCTCACTCACATACACTCTATTCGTCAGTCCTTCACCCTCCATCCTCTCCACATGGCCAAACCACCTCAGTGTGTTCCTCATAACGCTTCCTATCACATCCACATCAACACCACAACGCTCCTTTATAACCTCATTCGTCAGCCTGTCTCTCCATGTGACTCCACAGGCTCATCTTAAAAAAACTCATTTCCACTGCTCTCATTCTTGACTTGTGTCCTTCCAACAACGTCCAAGCTTCACTTCCTTACGTTAGAGTTGGTATCACAATACTGTCATGTAGTAACTTTTTCACTTCCATGCTCACTTCCATGTTTCTTATCACTGCTTTCAAAGAACCAGCAACCTATCTTCCCGGCTGTACCCTTTCAAGCACTTTACCCTCCAAACCTCCATCCTTACTCATCACACTACCCAAGTACTTAAACGTACTCACATTTTCCAATTCCTCACCATCCAACCTCGCTGTACATTCACTGACTTCACCTCTCTCAAAGACCATCACTTTACTCTTCCCTACATTCACCTTTAGATTCCGTTTCTTACACACTCTCCCAAACTCATCCACCAAGCCTTGCAGCTCCCCTTCGTCTTCACTGAACAACACAGTATCATCTGCAAACAACAGTACAGGGAGTTTCCAAACACTATCCTCTCTCACCAGGGCCACTCCAACATCCACTACCCTACCTTGTACCTCTTTTATTACCCCATCCATGTACAGACTGAACAACCATGGAGACATGACACATCCCTGTTTCAATCCAACTTTCAAAGAGAAAAATTCACTCAGTTCACCATCCACACGCACTGCAGCCTTCGCACCATCGTACATACTCTTCACAGCATTCAACAACTTCCCATCTACTTCATATATTCTTAACACTTTCCACAATCCTTGTCTATCCACCCTGTCATATGCTTTCTCCAAATCCATGAAAGCTGCATACAACTTCTTTCCCTTCTCTAGAAACTTTTCCACTAAAGATCTTCCTAAAGCCTCCCTGTTCTTCTCCAACTAATTTCTCTGTTCTTTCTCTAACTCTGTCAATAAGTATCCTACCATACACTTTTCCTATTATACTAAGAAGACAAATGCCCCTATGATTACCGCACACTTCTTTTTCCCCTTTTCCTTTGTACAAGGGAATAATTATACCTGACTTCCGGTGACTGATTCAGAGGAGAGATTGAGACAGTTGGTAGAGGAGTTTGGAAGGGTGTGTGAAAGGAGGAAATTGAAAGTAAATGAGAATAAGAGTAAAGTGATGAAGTGTACGAGGTTGATAGATGGTAGGGGGATGAATATAGTTTTGAATGGTGAGTTGCTTGAGGAGGTAGATTGTTTTAAATATCTAGGGTCACATGTTGCTGTGGATGGAAGAATAGATGCAGAAGTGAAGTTTAGAATAAATGAAGTAGGAAAGGTGCTGGGAGGAATGAAAAAAGTGTTTAAATGTCGTTCGCTTAGAATGGATGTAAAGAGAAGGCTGTATGAGGGTGTTGTGGTACCGACAGCATTATATGGGGCTGAAACATGGAATATGGGTGTAGCAGAGAGGAAAAGTTTGAATGTAATGGAGATGAGATGTCTGAGGAGTATGTGTGGAGTGACGCGTATGGATCGGGTGCGAAATGATGAAGTGCGAAGGAGAACTGGAGTTGTTCGGGAGATGGCTGGTAGAGTTGAGCAGAGGGTGTTGCAATGGTTTGGGCATATGGAGAGAATGGAAAATGAGCGATTGGTGAAAAAGATAACTAGATCTGATGTGAGAGGTGTAAGGCTGAGAGGAAGACCACGAATAGGATGGATGGACAGTGTGAAGAGAGCGCTGGATGCGAGAGGGATGTCTGTTGAGCAAGGAAGAGTGGCTGTGCGTGACAGAAATAAATGGAGAGAAATTGTGAATGAATAAGTGATGACGCAGCCCTGAGGGGATATTCTCCCGCATTTGGTCTGATCAGCTAGTCAGGTCAGGTGCGGGTAAGGGGATGGGTCTGTTATGATGTGGCAGGGGTAAACCAGTTCTGCTGTCGGGCCCTGCTGCGGATGTCACTGATTGCATTGCCCAGTTGACCCTTGTGCGGTGTGGTGCGGTGAGGATCTGTCCGTTCTCCCCTTTGGGGCTAAGATGCGAATGAATGTGTTTGAATGGATGAGTAAATGGAGAGTGAGTCGTCCTGTCTCGGCTACCTCCCTTTCCATGGGGGAAGCAGCCTAGGTATATAGATAGATAGATAGATAGACTTCCGGGACTCTACCTTCCTCCCAGGCCAATCTGCACATCTTCCACATCCATTCTACTACTATCTCTCCCCCATGCATCAGCATTTCACCACACACTCCATCAATTCCTGAGGCTTTCACCGATTTAACTTCCGTCATTGCTTCCGCAACTTCTATCCTACTGATTTCTTCCTGTCTTCTCACCTCGCTCCTTCTCCCAGCCATTCCCCAGCCACTTATACTCGCATTACTTCCATCCTCTACGTTCAACAATTCCTTAAAGTGTTCTCTCCATCTGCTCACGTTTTCTCCCTTCTCCACTAGTAATCTACCATTTTTATCTTTCACTCCCCTGCTAACTTCTCTTCCACCCTGTCTTACTCTTTTCACCTCTTTCCAGAACATTTTCTTATAGTCCCTCCACTTTACACTCAAATTCCTTCCAAATTCCTCATCCACTCTCTTCTTACTCTCTCTTACTAATCTTTTCACCTCTTTCTTTCTACATATAACTCTCTCTTCCGCCTCTCAACTTCTTCCACGCCCCTATTTCTCATCCATTCATTGTATGCTTTCTTCTTTTGTGCCACAGCCTGTCTCACCTCTTCAGTCCACCACGCTGTTCCTTGCACCCCCCTCCGTCTTCTCTTCCTTCCACACACCACATCACATGCTGCACATATTTCTTCTGTAAATATCCTACACACACCTTCCACGTCTCCCATCAGCTCCAATTCATATTTGCCTAATCGTTCCTCCACTTCTCTCTTATACTCTGCCTTTTTCTCATCCTCTTGTAACCTTTCCACTCTCCTTGCAACTACTCCTTCCTCTTGTCTTTCCCTTCTTCTATTCCTCCATCTTACTTGAATTCTAATTCTGGCCACCACCAAGTAGTGGTCAGAAAGTCCACTCCCCCAACCTCTATAAACTTTTGCATCTATTACACATCTTCGCATCCTTTCATCCACACACACATAATCAATCATTGCCTTCCTTTCATTCAGTTCACCACCCACCCTTCTCATCACTCGCCATGTATACCTGTGGATCATTTTATGCCTGAAGTGGGTATTGGCTATCACCAACCCCCGCCCAGCACAAATGTCCACTAACGCACTCCCATTCTCATCTATCTCAGCAGGCACGCCCCACTCACCAACTATTATAATAATTATTAATGCCCACTTTTAGAAGGCGGAGCTATGTTTTTCCCTATGTGTGTGTGTGTGTGTGTGTGTGTGTGTGTTCCCACTATATCTCATGAACGGCTTAAGGTATCAACATGAAACCTCCAGGGTATCAAGATATGGCCAAAATCTTGGACGAGTTCGAAAATGGGCACTCGGGATCAAGGTCAACCTCACCAAAATGGCTGCCAAAGGTTAACTAGTTTTTATCGTCCCCCTTTAGCACCAGTATATCTCATGATCTGCTTGAACTATCAACATGAAATCTTCAGGGTGTCAAGATATGGCTTAAATGTTGGACTTGGCCAACAGCATATTCTGGCAGGCGATTGGCATTCGCGTCGCGAATGCCTTTCTTTCATTGTTAATGTATACCAAGTATATTCAACGGTAAAGGGAAGACAACAGGCCTGGTGGCCCAGGGATGAGGTGAGGGGTAGTGTGGTGTCGAAGTGCAGGAGGAGTAGGGTTAATGGTAGCTGGGAGAGAGGGGGGTGCAACTGGGCCAGCAGAAGGGGGTAAGTGACTAGTTGTTGACGGTAGGACAGGGAATATGTTTGGCAGATACACAAACATAAGGACAATCATATGTATTATCATATGGTTTTATGGTGGATTAATTGTAGCAGTAGCAGTAGTAGTATTGCGAGGGAAATTACAGTGGTAAAAGAGGGGTTAGTAGTGGGAATGCCAATAATGGTAGTAACAGATTCAGCTGTCTTGTGCTAACGTTGTTTGTGTGGGAGTGATGATGTGAAGAATGATGTTATACATTAGGGGTTATAGGACCGGACCCCCTAAGGAAATTATGACGGTACGCAGTAAGAGGATATCGGGAAGTGAGAGTAACAGAAGAAGCAGAGACTGAAGGAAAATAATGCCGTATGAGGTGAAGCAACAGTTAAGGTCTGGATAAGGAGGCGGAGCAGGATACCACAGCTGTATCTTAGTTGTCTCAGAATATTTTGTGTTGTTTACTTCTAATTCATCTGGTTATAGTCAATTATTAGTGAATGCTCTTCCCTGCCCACCACAATGTGATTTATTCGCCCACATAAAATAATCTGAACAATTATAACTATCCCAACATCTACTGTAGGAATCAGCATTAAATCAACAATAATTCTATATTATAGCTATAGAGAATCCAGGAATAACATTAAAAAAATTATCACTGCAGTGATAATGACCAGTCGCAGCTTGTATGCAACTGGCTCGGTGCTTTATTTTTATGATGAGGATCAGAAACAGATGATTCGCGTTTGGACCAGTTTCACGGGACTCCATGATAACATACTAATCTGTGTTATAGTATATAATGTGTATATTACGAACGCATATATATATCTATATATATATATATATATATATATATATATATATATATATATATATATATATTTTCTACGGTGAATAGCATGGAAATATTTCGAATCCAGTTTCATTACATTTCTCACCATTCTCCTCACAGCTCAGTACCAAACTACCGCTCACGGTTATCCGTTCGCCTGCCCTCTCTCTAACCCTGACTTCCACTTCCTTCCACCTAGTGGGGTACAGAAACTTTGGTGCGTGGGTGTACAGCTCCGGTCAGAATTTGGTGATACAGTCAGCACTGGCAACGCCAAAGTGTCTGGGGTTCAGAGTTCGAGAATTTCGACTCACGTGTCTGACACACACACACACACACACACACACACTGAGAGAGAGAGAGAGAGAGAGAGAGAGAGAGAGAGAGAGAGAGAGAGTGAGAATACACCTAAGGCATGGTACCGGACATTGACGAAGCGTCTCCGTATCTCATTTCAGTCACGACCAATTTTTCTATGAAATATGTAATCCACATACTTCTATATATGTAAAAGACTAGCGATTTTGTTATTACGTTATTCCCATGTCACATGAATTAAAGTGGTTAGGCAACACAGTATTATATTAACCCAAAATACATCCTATGATTGTATAGTTACAGCTAGGAAACACTGACAGGTAACATTTTATAATATGCCTTGCCCATTGCAATTGACGTTTTAATTTCAAACTACACTTGTGTAGTTAAATAGATGATGAAAGTATAGCACACCTGTGTCCCGTGAGTAAGCTATGAAACACAAGGATGGTCAGGTCTCCTTACATTTTGTCGAAGCTACGGGTTTATCAGATAAATGACGGATGCGACCAGAACGTGGATAAGCGTCTTATTTTAAATTATGTTTAGTGAAGTGAAATCAATAAATTGTTTTCTCTGTTAATAATATTATAATCGTAATAATAAACACTGAAGGGGATGAATGACTCAGTTGCTCTGATATTTACTATTACTATACGTAAAATCCAGGCCACCCACCATTTTTCACAATCACTTTCTGTAGCCTCAGCGTTAATGATGCCAGAAACGTTTGCATCAGATCAAGAATTTCGACTCGCGTGTCTGACACTGATAGAGAGGGAAGGAGGGAGGAAATCATCCGAGATTTCTTTGTATCATACGGATCTGGGGGTTACCAGTCCCCGGGAAAATACGGTATGAACAGGAAGGAGCAAAACCTGGAGTTGAGAAGCAGCAGCATCGCTCTGCGCGATGGTGGGCTGTCTATACGTGCTATCACTCAGCGACTTGGCCCGGCACCAAGGATCGTCACCAAGTGGATTACGAGGTGGAACACCAACGGATACATAAACGACCTGCGTAATGTCTTTAAGTTCTATGTGCATACTTGGATTTGTTATAGTAGGAGTACACAGGGGCGTCCACAGGATTTTTTGTAAGGGGGGGTGGGCAAAATAAGAGAAATGATACATATATGTGCAATTTTATCAAAAATACACACACTCCAACTAGGCAAAGGCATTTACTTACACGAGTTACATGACTTACATCAAATGCATAGTGACAGAATGCATGAATCGACTCAAATCACTCAATCATCCTTGAACAAGAACTAAAGCCGTCATATTCCAAAAGGGAGCAACTGCCCTCGCTTGCCCCCTCCCCCTCCGGACGCCCATGCCAGTATACATAAGATAAGGTGTATGTGTACAATTATAAATATTTTACCTATGTGGTTACAGTTATTATATTGAAATTTTCAATATATAGATATTCATATTCTACGAAAATACATGTTATCTGCGATTACATCTACAACTATTAACAACTGTCTTGTGACCTGCATTACTGGTCGGTGGTGGGGTAGTGTAGGGTATCAGAGGTTTAGTCCTGTCAGTAGTGGGGTTGGAGTAAAAAAGGATCTGTGTTAAGCTGTTAAGCGCGCTATGATGGTTAATTGTTGTTCACGGTAACGTATGACTTACAGTAACATTATAGTACAGTAGTAGTTCATATTTACATGTTATCTATGTTTATTTAAAGCATCCGAACCTGGCTGTAACATAGACTTGAGCAAAACGCATTGTAGCTCTGGCTTCCTCTTTAGTCTTCTTATAACCTTATCATCTCTCCCACCCTCCCGTTCTCAAATAACCATGTTATATGAAATGCAAAGGAGATGATTAGTTTTTTCACATACCCTTTGACTACAAATCCATATCATTGTTTTACTTAACCATAGCTGGTGATTAAACTATCGATTACATTTAAGATCCATTAATATTACAAAAAGATTCATATTATGGGACATATCTATGTGTTACGCGATTCCTCTTCCACCAGTGTTAGTGAAATAGGGGTGAGCATTGATAAAACAGATAAGGGATGAGGAGAATATATATGGATGTATAGAGTAATATTAACAGTCCTGTTCACATGTTCCTCTGTCGGTAATATCAATAAGGAAATTGTCCCAACTGGTTTACAGTGTGTTGTCAAACTCTCGTGGATACTATGGAGGTGACAGTGCCAGCAGGTGTAGTAACGAAAGTCCATTCGTCGAGACTGATACAACCAAGCGACCTGCATATGGCAACATCTCCCCGCTGAGTGGCTCTGACAAGGTGAGAGAGTGACGTTCTCCCCGTGAAACGATACTGCATATGCTGATCGTTCAGGTTTCACAGAGTCGGACGGATGCACTAAAACCTTACATAGTAATTAGGAAAGACCCACGCAGGCTATAATAGTAACGTTTGAGAACACCTCAATAAATGCATCACATCTTCGTTGGGTTTACAGCAAACTCCATTTCTTAGAGAGAACAGGAGCCCTAAGGAGGACAACACCAGTAGAGGATGGGAACATTATTGTGGCAGCGGAAGCTAACTCCCTTACCAACGCAGCGGCAATAAGGCATGACTTGCAGTTAAAAGTGTCAGCCAGATCTATAAGGAGAAGGTTACATCGCGCTGGAATACACCATCGCACCCCAGCTCAGTAGGAACAGCTGACGGACCAGCACTGTGCAGGAAGACTGGCTTTTGCACAGCTCCATGTTGAGCAGGATGATGACTTATGGAGCAGAGACATCTTTACAGATGAGAAGCATTTCTCCTCTAGTTTCCATGGCAGAGTCTATTGTTGGAGGAGGGATAATACACGGTAAGATATGAACTGTCGACAGTCTTGCAATACATACGGCATAAATGCAAATTAATAATCACGGATTTAAATACTGTAAAACGTATTACGTTGTTGAGAGTGTGGATGTGATGGGAAATGTGGCCAGATTTTCCATGGTTGTTTTAGTTTTTTGGTTTATTGTGACCCCGCCTTCGTGGGATGAGGCGATTAAGGGATCACATGCTCATCACATTTACACTCCAAACACCTTTTACTGTGACCCAACTTTGTGTCCGTTCCAAAGCACATGGAAAAATAAAACAAAAATGGCCGTTTCATATGCACAGGGTCTGGGTCACCAGCGTCGCGACACCCCCCTTACCACATTGCGCCGTCTTTTTCTCTCCCTTGCACGACTTTAATTATATATGCTGCTCTCGGGTGTCTGCCCTTTCCTCTCCTCCATCCTTCTATCTTTCCATCCTCTTCTGTCTTTCTTTCCTTCGTTCTTTCCTCCCTCTTCTGCCAACGGGTGACAGTACACTCCCTCTTCTGTCTTTCTTTCCTTCATTCTTTCCTCTTCCTTCTGCCTGTGGGTGACTCTACCCTGAGTGACAAGCCAAATGGTTTCCTGTACACCAGGAAACCATTTACTACGCTGGATGGTAACCGTGTAACCAGATTTTGGCGCCTGGTGGTGTAATGGGTAATTACGGAACTCCAATCGGATTGAGCAGGTGTAGGCTTATATCCAAGGGGAAGTTGGGGTTTACTGCTCACGTAATGCCACTCATGGATGAGTGAGGCTAGTCACTCTCATTTTAAATGTCAGGACCAACTTGCCTAGCCCCGGGCTCGTACGCTTGGATGATTCAATGATATATATATATATATATATATATATTGAGAAAAATGGTGGGTGGACTGGATATTAAGAGTGGTAATAGTAAATATCAGAGCAATTGAGTCTTTCATCCCCTTCAGTGTTTATTATTACGATTAAAATATTATTAAGAGAGAAAACAGTTTATTAATTTCACTTTACTAATCATAATTTAAACTAAGACGCTTATCCACGTTCTGGTCGCATCCGTCATTTATCTGATAAACCCGTAGCTTCGACAAAATGTAAGGAGACCTGACCATCCTTGTGTTTCATAGCTTACTCACGGGACACAGGTGTGCTATACTTTCATCATCTATTTAACTACACAAGTGTAGTTTGAAATTAAAACGTCAATTGCAATGGGCAAGGCATAATATAAAATGTTACCTGTCAGTGTTTCCTAGCTGTAACTATACAATCATAGGATGTATTTTGGGTTAATATAATACTGTGTTGCCTAACCACATTAATTCATGTGACATGGGAATAACGTAATAATAAAATCGCTAGTCTTTTACATATATAGAAGTATGTGGATTACATATTTCATAGAAATATTGGTCGTGATTGTAAAAAGATAAGGAGACACTCCGTCAATGTCCGTTACCATGCCTTAGGTGTATACACTCTCTCTCTCTCTCTCTCTCTCTCAGTGTGTGTGTGTGTGTGTGTGTGTGTGTGTGTGTGTGTGTGTGTGTGTGTGTCAGACACGCGAGTCGAAATTCTCGAACTCTGAACCCAGACGCTTTGGCGTTGGCAGTGCTGACTGTATCACCAAATTCTGACCGGGGCTGTACATAGTAGTTTTATTGTTAAAAATATTTACACGTAAAAACCTAAGATGAAAATATACAATATGCAATGAAATAATTCCAAGCCACAGAAATACAAAGTTTACCATCATTACAAGATAATTGTCATTTGCTTTGTGGTAGGCTGCTTTCTTCGTCTACGCTTCAGTGATTTAGGAAAAGGCAACAACACTCCCTTTACAGAACATTCTATGAGATGCTGTCTCATCTTGCTATTTTCATACTGGGACATTGGATTACCGTCCTCTGCTAAAAATTCGATAGCATTTGCAATTGAATACAGTCCACAGTCATAACTATTCGGCTGCTGATCACAATGTATAAGGTAAACTTCTAGGCACCCATCTTTGGCAAGAGATTCATAGCGAGATTTCAATTGCTTTTGTGCAGATTCAGTCAATTAGAGGGTGTCATACTATCTGCTACCTCTATCCTCATTCTGACCGTTGAAGAGGTGAACCAGTGATTCCGATTTTCGCCAAAGTGAATTTGTACAGTATTAAAACCAGATGAATCAAACCCACTTGGCCTCTGTGCAAACAGTGTCGTGTCCAGTCCTCCTGCCACAGGATACTGCTTACGTATTAGAGTCTGTGCAGTATCTATAATCCTATCATTCAACCAGTCATTATTTATAATTATGTTTTTGTCATCCTCTGTCAGTCCAAGAGAAGGTATCCACATTCGAGTTAGTGTCTTTGTCTTTGTACTAGCCTCTGGTTGGTCACTATCACTTGGTGGTTCATTATCGCTCCTTTGAACAAATGGCTTTAGATTACATAATTTTTGTTTCTTTTTAAGCTCTACATCTGATGATGAAAGCACACAAGTATTGTTATCCAACAATCTTTCAATTTTCAAGGGACCACTCCATGGAAGTGAGTGCTTATCGCCTTTCCTGTCCGCACGTTTAAGGTTTTTTTTTAGAGAACAAGATCTCCAGGCTTGTAACTATAAGCTGCGTTGTGTAGTTTGTTGAAATTCCGTTGTTGTTTAGCTTGAGCTTTCTGAATATTTTGCATTAACACTTACTTTGCAGTGCTCGCGAATGTCTTGCATGGTTTGTGCCACTTTCCCCACATAATCTTCATCAAACTCACATGTTGCTGCCTGATTTTGTATTCCAAATACTTGACATGCACAGGGAGTTTTGGTTCACAGTTATAAAGAAGGAAAAATGGAGAGTAACCAGTTGATCTATGAACAGCTGTTCTGTGAGCAAATAGCACTCCATGAAGACAGGAAACCCAGTTGTTATCACTTTCAAGCATTTTCAATCATTTGTTCTTTATTGTCCTCTTCAGTCGCTCCACAAGACCATTTGCTTGAGGATGGTAAGCACTAGTTACCTTTTGCTTTCCCCCAGTAAGCTCATGCAAAGTTTCTGAAACCTGGTTAACAAATTCCCGACCCTGATCATTGATTTGTACATCAAAGCATGAATGCCTTGTTATAAGTTCAAAGAGAAAGTCAGCGACACTGGAAGCATCTTTCTGTTTCAATGGTTTTGCTTCAGTCCATTTTGAAAAATAGTCAATAGCAACAACTATGTATTTGTAGCCATTGTTTTCTGAGAGTGTGCATATGTCTATACCAATCTGCTTAATAACCGTATTAGGAACAGGTACCGAGTGCAGCTCTGGTGCTTCAATCGATGGTTTGGGGTTTACTTTTTGACACTGAGCACAAGACTTGATATAAGCAGACACATCAGCTTCAACAGAGCGCCAAGCGTTTTCTGACTAATGTAATTGTAGCTGTGATTCCATGATGTGCACACATACTTCGAGATTCCTTGCTTTCCCCAGATCCTTCATGGACTTTTGAATCACACATTTCACTTCCGCTTCGTTCCGCAAAACTTGCACCTTCAGTGGATCACCATTTTTCTGCTTTCTGTTGTAGCATAACTTGTTATCGACAATGCAAAACGCTTTACAAGCACAACGAAAATTAGCTTTTTTACCTTTATCAACTAAACCATCAGGATATGCATGACTGCTTAAGAAGGTAAAAATATCTTCAAATGCATAGTGCTTGCTGCTGTGCAAATCCATGCTCATTGGTGATCCCGTGACTGTATCGGTCATTCAACCTGTGCAGAACACAGAGACTATGGAAGAGTAATGAGACTACAGACATAATCTTATTCAATGAAGGATTCTTTGTTTTAATATACAATATCTTTAGAATTCTATTATTTAATCCATCACAGATCTCACTTTTATCATACTACGTGTACGTACCTAGGGCAGAATGAGAGGAGTGCACTGAGCGATATGTCCTGCTCGACTCACCCCAGTGTTGGACAAGGAGGACAAGCTCGGACAAGGTCATCTCTGTAGAGACTCTTCAGTGTTTCGTGGGACTGGTTCGATATGGTATTGAAAATAGATAGTAGTAGGGAATTCATTTTCAAAATATTAAAATCGAAACGAAACGATATCAAATTCGAAATGAGGTCAAGACTGGGGAGTGCATATTATTCAGAGGGAATGTATATTACACGTATAATATACACTGGGGGAGTGTAAATTGTATGAATAATAATGACTGGGGAGAGGCTGTCTCTGTCCCGCTATCCTCTTCGTATTGTAAGTGAGGTGAGGTGAGGAATAGGCTGATTAGGGTCGATGAAGTTTTATTGTGAGTCAGTTCCTTGAATGAGAAAGTTAGAGCTTGACGTGACCCGTTGTATAGTCAGCAGCAGTTTGTGCTAGCTGCCGCCTTCCCACTCTCTCTCTAACTCCTACCCTCCTGCTCCTTTCCTTCTTCCCTCGCTCTCTCTGGTTCTCTTTGGTCTTGCTTTTGACTTCGGGGTATATATCTACTGCTGAAGTTTGCGGCTTGGTGACGTGTGTGTGTGTGTGTGTGTGTGTGTGTGTGTGTGTGTGTGTGTGTGTGTGTGTGTGTCTGTGTCTGTGTGTGTGTCTGTGTGTGTGTGTGTGTGTGTGTGTGTGTGTGTGTGTGTGTACTTCTTGCTTCGTGAAGTGAGTTTTGGGCACGTTTCCGACACCTGATCAGAGACCACATCCTGTGCTCGGAATACTTGAGTGTCTGGCCATAGGAAGGTATATGTAACCTCTTCCTGGAGAACACAGACATTACTACCTGTCTGTTACATATTATTATATGTTAATAACTACTATGGATGCCTGTAACTACTTTTTCCCTCCTCATGGAACCTGGGGTTTCATATGTATAAGGTCTTGGGATCTGGTTTTCTTCTACCTTCCTCATTAGTAGACTAGTTTAAGGAGGTGATAGGGTCAGTTCGGGATCTGGCTCTGTTTTCGCCCTAAAGGGCGTTTGGGGTCCAGTGGACCCCAGGTTACCTAACTGTTTTTTTTCATATATTTATCTTCCAAACCATAAATTATTTCTTATGACATGTGCTTCTCTTTCTTCTTTCGTCTATAGCAGGGATTGATAGAAAACTCGTGGAACATACCAGTTTTTTTATGGCAGCCACTGATTTCAGTTGGTATAAAATTTGTCAGTGTTATTTTAATTTTCTTTACAGTATTTCGTCACTTATATTTTCATTCATTTTGCACCAAATTCAAGGAAAAGGGCTACAGAAATTGTGTACAAGTGATGTTTCAATAAAGTTGTAAGTATTTTTGATGATTTTCTAAATACATGGTATTCATCATAATAATGCAGTGGCATAACAACACTATGGAAACATGATAATAGTAGTGATATAATGCGGAAGCATAATTGTGTATGTATAACAGACATATGCATAATATTTATACAGTGGTAATATAATAGCAATACAATGGCAAGTCTACAGTAGTCAGTTGCATCAAGAATCAGCTATATGTAATGAACAGTCGTCAGCATAAAATCGCCGCAAGTCTACTAGTGTGATGCGAGTCCTTTTGTCTGGCAACAGTGTAAAGGGATGAGTTGCCACATACACTTCTATACACTTTAACGATGTGCTTTTCAAAAGTGGTACCAGAGACTGCCTAGAGTACAATTCTCTATATACCGTAATCGATTAGCATAAATAAGTGAGAGAGTTGACAATGTTATGGAACAACGTATGAGCGTAATACTCTGGTATTCTTCATTATAAAAGTGTGTAAGTTCCCTTCCCGTCTCTCCCCCTTACTCCTCCTGATGTCCCTCCCACCCCTCCCTCTCCCTCCTACCCCTCACTCACTTTCATGCCTCTCCACTGTCTCCTCTCCCCATCCTCTCTACCTTCATTCATTTATCCACGGCACTAACCCGATTGGCGCATCGCAATTCTCTCTTGACTGTTTTCTAAACCCAGTCTGCCTTATTCCTAGTTGATTGCAGTACTACCAACTATATCCAAGGTTTATTATCAATTTTCCTTCCTGTTCTAGTCCCATTCTTCCCCTCCTCGTCTTCTTCCCACTCCTCTCCAGTTGTCTTTCTGTTCTCCACCCTTTGTATAACGGCACGCAGTAAGAGGATATCGGGAAGTGAGAGTAACAGAAGAAGCAGAGACTGAAGGAAAATAATGCCGTATGAGGTGAAGCAACAGTTAAGGTCTGGATAAGGAGGCGGAGCAGGATACCACAGCTGTATCTTAGTTGACTCAGAATATTTTGTGTTGTTTACTTCTAATTCATCTGGTTATAGTCAATTATTAGTGAATGCTCTTCCCTGCCCACCACAATGTGATTTATTCGCCCACATAAAATAATCTGAACAATTATAACTATCCCAACATCTACTGTAGGAATCAGCATTAAATCAACAATAATTCTATATTATAGCTATAGAGAATCCAGGAATAACATTAAAAAAATTATCACTGCAGTGATAATGACCAGTCGCAGCTTGTATGCAACTGGCTCGGTGCTTTATTTTTATGATGAGGATCAGAAACAGATGATTCGCGTTTGGACCAGTTTCACGGGACTCCATGATAACATACTAATCTGTGTTATAGTATATAATGTGTATATTACGAACGCATATATATATATATATATATATATATATATATATATATATATATATATATATATATATATATATATATATATATATTTATATTTATATTTATATATATATTTATATTTATATATATATATATATATTTATATTTATATATATATATATATATATTTATATTTATATATATATATATTTATATTTATATATATATATATTTATATTTATATATATATATATATTGAGATATATATATAAATATATATATATATATATATATATATATATATATATATATATATATATATATTTTCTAAGGTGAATAGCATGGAAATATTTCGAATCCAGTTTCATTACATTTCTCACCATTCTCCTCACAGCTCAGTACCAAACTACCGCTCACGGTTATCCGTTCGCCTGCCCTCTCTCTAACCCTGACTTCCACTTCCTTCCACCTAGTGGGGTACAGAAACTTTGGTGCGTGGGTGTACAGCTCCGGTCAGAATTTGGTGATACAGTCAGCACTGGCAACGCCAAAGTGTCTGGGGTTCAGAGTTCGAGAATTTCGACTCACGTGTCTGACACACACACACACACACACACACACACACACACACACACACACACACACACACACACACACACACACTGTGAGAGAGAGAGAGAGAGAGAGAGAGAGAGAGAGAGAGAGAGTATACACCTAAGGCATGGTACCGGACATTGACGAAACGTCTCCCTATCTCATTTCAGTCACGACCAATTTTTCTATGAAATATGTAATCCACATACTTCTATATATGTAAAAGACTAGCGATGTTGTTATTACGTTATTCCCATGTCACATGAATTAATGTGGTTAGGCAACACAGTATTATATTAACCCAAAATACATCCTATGATTGTATAGTTACAGCTAGGAAACACTGACAGGTAACATTTTATATTATGCCTTGCTCATTGCAATTGACGTTTTAATATCAAACTACACTTGTGTAGTTAAATAGATGATGAAAGTATAGCACACCTGTGTCCCGTGAGTAAGCTATGAAACACAAGGATGGTCAGGTCTCCTTACATTTTGTCGAAGCTACGGGTTTATCAGATAAATGACGGATGCGACCAGAACGTGGATAAGCGTCTTATTTTAAATTATGTTTAGTAAAGTGAAATCAATAAATTGTTTTCTCTGTTAATAATATTATAATCGTAATAATAAACACTGAAGGGGATGAATGACTCAGTTGCTCTGATATTGACTATTACCATACGTAAAATCCAGGCCACCCACCATTTTTCACAATCACTTTCTGTAGCCTCAGCGTTAATGATGCCAGAAACGTTTGCATCAGATCAAGAATTTCGACTCGCGTGTCTGACACTGATAGAGAGGGAAGGAGGGAGGAAATCATCCGAGATTTCTTTGTATCATACGGATCTGGGGGTTACCAGTCCCCGGGAAAATACGGTATGAACAGAAAGGAGCAAAACCTGGAGTTGAGAGGCAGCAGCATTGCTCTGCGCGATAGTGGGCTGTCTATACGTGCTATCACTCAGCGACTTGGCCCGGCACCAAGGATCGTCACCAAGTGGATTACGAGGTGGAACACCAACGGATACATAAACGACCTGCGTAAGGTCTTTAAGTTCTATGTGCATACTTGAATTTGTTATAGTAGGAGCACACAGGGGCGTCCACAGGATTTTTTGTAAGGGGGGGGGGCAAAATAAGAGAAATGATACATATATGTGCAGTTTTATCAAAAATACACACACTCCAACTAGGCAAAGGCATTTACTTACACGAGTTACATGACTTACATCAAATGCATAGTGACAGAATGCATGAATCGACTCAAATCACTCAATCATCCTTGAACAAGATCTAAAGCCGTCATATTCCAAGGGGGGGCAACTGCCCTCGCTTGCCCCCTCCCCCTCCGGACGCCCATGCCAGTATACATAAGATAAGGTGTATGTGAACAATTATAAATATTTTACCTATGAGGTTACAGTTATTATATTGAAATTTTCAATATATAAATATTCATATTCTACGAAAATACATGTTATCTGCGATTACATCCACAACTATTAACAACTGTCTTGTGACCTGCATTACTGGTCGGTGGTGGGGTAGTGTAGGGTATCAGAGGTTTAGTCCTGTCAGTAGTGGGGTTGGAGTAAAAAAGGATCTGTGTTAAGCTGTTAAGCGCGCTATGATGGTTAATTGTTGTTCACGGTAACGTATGACTTACAGTAACATTATAGTACAGTAGTAGTTCATATTTACATGTTATCTATGTTTATTTAAAGCATCCGAACCTGGCTGTAACATAGACTTGAGCAAAACGCATTGTAGCTCTGGCATCCTCTTTAGTCTTCTTATAACCTTATCATCTCTCCCACCCTCCCGTTCTCAAATGACCATGTTATATGAAATGCAAAGGAGATGATTAGTTTTTCCACATACCCTTTGACTACAAATCCATATCATTGTTTTACTTAACCATAGCTGGTGATTAAACTATCGATTACATTTAAGATCCATTAATATTACAAAAAGATTCGTATTATGCGACATATCTATGTGTTACGTGATTCCTCTTCCACCAGTGTTAGTGAAATAGGGGTGAGCATTGATAAAACAGATAAGGGATGAGGAGAATATATATGGATGTATAGAGTAATATTAACAGTCCTGTTCACATGTTCCTCTGTCGGTAATATCAATAAGGAAATTGTCCCAACTGGTTTACAGTGTGTTGTCAAACTCTCGTGGATACTATGGAGGTGACAGTGCTAGCACGTGTAGTAACGAAAGTCCATTCGTCGAGACTGATACAACCAAGCGACCTGCATATGGCAACATCTCCCCGCTGAGTGGCTCTGACAAGGTGAGAGAGTGACGTTCTCCCCGTGAAACGATACTGCATATGCTGATCGTTCAGGTTTCACAGAGTCGGACGGATGCACTAAAACCTTACATAGTAATTAGGAAAGACCCACGCAGGCTATAATAGTAACGTTTGAGAACACCTCAATAAATGCATCACAACTTCGTTGGGTTTACAGCAAACTCCATTTCTTAGAGAGAACAGGAGCCCTAAGGAGAACAACACCAGTAGAGGATGGGAACATTATTGTGGCAGCGGAAGCTAACCCCCTTGCCAACGCAGCGGCAATAAGGCATGACTTGCAGTTAAAAGTTTCAGCCAGATCTGTAAGGAGAAGGATACATCGCGCTGGAATACACCATCGCACCCCAGCTCAGAAGGAACAGCTGACGGACCAGCACTGTGCAGGAAGACTGGCTTTTGCACAGCTCCATGTTGAGCAGGATGATGACTTATGGAGCATAGACATCTTTACAGATGAGAAGCATTTCTCCTCTAGTTTCCATGGCAGAGTCTATTGTTGGAGGAGGGATAATACACGGTAAGATATGAACTGTCGACAGTCTTGCAATACATACGGCTTAATTGCAAATTAATAATCACAGATTTAAATACTGTAAAACGTATTACGTTGTTGAGAGTGTGGATGTGATGGGAAATGTGGCCAGAGTTTCCATGGTTGTTTTAGTTTTTTGGTTTATTGTGACCTCGCCTTGGTGGGATGAGGCGATTAAGGGATCACATGCTCATCACATTTACACTCCAAACACCTTTTACTGTGACCCAACTTTGTGTCCGTTCCAAAGCACATGGAAAAATAAAACAAAAATGGCCGTTTCATACGCACAGGGTCTGGGTCACCAGCGTCGCGACACCCCCCTTACCACATTGCGCCGTCTTTTTCTCTCCCTTGCACGACTTTAATTATATATGCTGCTCTCGGGTGTCTGCCCTTTCCTCTCCTCCATCCTTCTATCCTTCCATCCTCTTCTGTCTTTCTTTCCTTCGTTCTTTCCTCGCCCATCTGCCAACGGGTGACAGTACACTCCCTCTTCTGTCTTTCTTTCCTTCATTCTTTCCTCTTCCTTCTGCCTGTGGGTGACTCTACCCTGAGTGACAAGCCAAATGGTTTCCTGTACACCAGGAAACCATTTACTACGCTGGATGGTAACCGTGTAACCAGATTTTGGCGCCTGGTGGTGTAATGAGTAATTACGGAACTCCAATCGGATTGAGCAGGTGTAGGCTTATATCCAAGGGGAAGTTGGGGTTTACTGCTCACGTAATGCCACTCAGGGATGAGTGAGGCTAGTCACTCTCATTTTAAATGTCAGGACCAACTTGCCTAGCCCCGAGCTCCTACGCTTGGATGATTCGATGATATATATATATATATATATATATATATATATATATATATATATATATATATATATTGAGAAAAATGGTGGGTGGACTGGATATTAAGAGTGGTAATAGTAAATATCAGAGCAATTGAGTCTTTCATCCCCTTCAGTGTTTATTATTACGATTAAAATATTATTAAGAGAGAAAACAATTTATTAGTTTCACTTTACTAATCATAATTTAAACTAAGACGCTTATCCACGTTCTGGTCGCATCCGTCATTTATCTGATAAACCCGTAGCTTCGACAAAATGTAAGGAGACCTGACCATCCTTGTGTTTCATAGCTTACTCACGGGACACAGGTGTGCTATACTTTCATCATCTATTTAACTACACAAGTGTAGTTTGAAATTGAAACGTCAATTGCAATGGGCAAGGCATAATATAAAATGTTACCTGTCAGTGTTTCCTAGCTGTAACTATACAATCATAGGATGTATTTTGGGTTAATATAATACTGTGTTGCCTAACCACATTAATTCATGTGACATGGGAATAACGTAATAATAAAATCGCTAGTCTTTTACATATATAGAAGTATGTGGATTACATATTTCATAGAAATATTGGTCGTGATTGTAATAAGATAAGGAGACACTCCGTCAATGTCCGTTACCATGCCTTAGGTGTATTCTCTCTCTCTCTCTCTCTCTCTCTCTCTCTCTCTCTCTCTCTCTCAGTGTGTGTGTGTGTGTGTGTGTGTGTGTGTGTGTGTGTGTGTGTGTGTGTGTGTGTGTGTCAGACACGCGAGTCGAAATTCTCGAACTCTGAACCCAGACGCTTTGGCGTTGGCAGTGCTGACTGTATCACCAAATTCTGACCGGGGCTGTACATAGTAGTTTTATCGTTAAAAATATTTACACGTAAAAACCTAAGATGAAAATATACAATATGCAATGAAATAATTCCAAGCCACAGAAATACAAAGTTTACCATCATTACAAGATAATTGTCATTTGCTTTGTGGTAGGCTGCTTTCTTCGTCTACGCTTCAGTGATTTAGGAAAAGGCAACAACACTCCCTTTACAGAACATTCTATGAGATGCTGCCTCATCTTGCTATTTTCATACTGGGACATTGGATTACCGTCCTCTGCTAAAAATTCGATAGCATTTGCAATTGCATACAGTCCACAGTCATAACTATTCGGCTGCTGATCACAATGTATAAGGTAAACTTCTAGGCACCCATCTTTGGCAAGAGATTCATAGCGAGATTTCAATTGCTTTTGTGCAGATTCAGTCAATTTTGAGGGTGTCATACTATCTGCTACCTCTATCCTCATTCTGACCGTTGAAGAGGTGAACCAGTGATTCCGATTTTCGCCAAAGTGAATTTGTACAGTATTAAAACCAGATGAATCAAACCCACTTGGCCTCTGTGCAAACAGTGTCGTGTCCAGTCCTCCTGCCACAGGATACTGCTTACGTATTAGAGTCTGTGCAGTATCTATAATCCTATAATTCAACCAGTCATTATTTATAATTATGTTTTTGTCATCCTCTGTCAGTCCAAGAGAAGGTATCCACATTCGAGTAAGTGTCTTTGTCTTTGTACTAGCCTCTGGTTGGTCACTATCACTTGGTGGTTCATTATCTCTCCTTTGAACAAATGGCTTTAGATTACATAATTTTTGTTTCTTTTTAAGCTCTACATCTGATGATGAAAGCACACAAGTATTGTTATCCAACAATCTTTCAATTTTCAAGGGACCACTCCATGGAAGTGAGTGCTTATCGCCTTTCCTGTCCGCACGTTTAAGGTTTTTTTTAGAGAACAAGATCTCCAGGCTTGTAACTATAAGCTGCGTTGTGTAGTTTGTTGAAATTCCGTTGTTGTTTAGCTTGAGCTTTCTGAATATTTGCATTAACACTTACTTTGCAGTGCTCGCGAATGTCTTGCATGGTTTGTGCCACTTTCACCACATAATCTTCATCAAACTCACATGTTGCTGACTGATTCTGTATTCCAAATACTTGACATGCACAGGGAGTTTTGGTTCACAGTTATAAAGAAGGAAAAATGGAGAGTAACCAGTTGATCTATGAACAGCTGTTCTGTGAGCAACTAGCACTCCATGAAGACAGGAAACCCAGTTGTTATCACTTTCAAGCATTTTCAATCATTTGTTCTTTATTGTCCTCTTCAGTCGCTCCACAAGACCATTTGCTTGAGGATGGTAAGCACTAGTTACCTTTTGCTTTCCCCCAGTAAGCTCATGCAAAGTTTCTGAAACCTGGTTAACAAATTCCCGACCCTGATCATTGATTTGTACATCAAAGCATGAATGCCTTGTTAAAAGTTCAAAGAGAAAGTCAGCGACACTGGAAGCATCTTTCTGTTTCAATGGTTTTGCTTCAGTCCATTTTGAAAAATAGTCAATAGCAACAACTATGTATTTGTAGCCATTGTTTTCTGAGAGTGTGCATATGTCTATACCAATCTGCTTAATAACCGTATTAGGAACAGGTACCGAGTGCAGCTCTGGTGCTTCAATCGATGGTTTGGGGTTTACTTTTTGACACTGAGCACAAGACTTGATATAAGCAGACACATCAGCTTCAACAGAGCGCCAGTAGAAGCGTTTTCTGACTAATGTAATTGTAGCTGTGATTCCATGATGTGCACACATACTTCGAGATTCCTTGCTTTCCCCAGATCCTTCATGGACTTTTGAATCACACATTTCACTTCCGCTTCGTTCCGCAAAACTTGCACCTTCAGTGGATCACCATTTTTCTGCTTTCTGTTGTAGCATAACTTGTTATCGACAATGCAAAACGCTTTACAAGCACAACGAAAATTAGCTTTTTTACCTTTATCAACTAAACCATCAGGATATGCATGACTGCTTAAGAAGGTAAAAATATCTTCAAATGCATAGTGCTTGCTGCTGTGCAAATCCATGCTCATTGGTGATCCCGTGACTGTATCGGTCATTCAACCTGTGCAGAACACAGAGACTATGGAAGAGTAATGAGACTACAGACATAATCTTATTCAATGAAGGATTCTTTGTTTTAATATACAATATCTTTAGAATTCTATTATTTAATCCATCACAGATCTCACTTTTATCATACTACGTGTACGTACCTAGGGCAGAATGAGAGCAGTGCACTGAGCGATATGTCCTGCTCGACTCACCCCAGTGTTGGACAAGGAGGACAAGCTCGGACAAGGTCATCTCTGTAGAGACTCTTCAGTGTTTCGTGGGACTGGTTCGATATGGTATTGAAAATAGATAGTAGTAGGGAATTCATTTTCAAAATATTAAAATCGAAACGAAACGATATCAAATTCGAAATGAGGTCAAGACTGGGGAGTGCATATTATTCAGAGGGAATGTATATTACACGTATAATATACACTGGGGGAGTGTAAATTGTATGAATAATAATGACTGGGGAGAGGCTGTCTCTGTCCCGCTATCCTCTTCGTATTGTAAGTGAGGTGAGGTGAGGAATAGGCTGATTAGGGTCGATGAAGTTTTATTGTGAGTCAGTTCCTTGAATGAAAAAGTTAGAGCTTGAAGTGACCCGTTGTATAGTCAGGAGCAGTTTGTGCTAGCTGCCGCCTTCCCACTCTCTCTCTAGCTCCTACCCTCCTGCTCCTTTCCTTCTTCCCTCGCTCTCTCTGGTTCTCTTTGGTCTTGCTTTTGACTTCGGGGTATATATCTACTGCTGAAGTTTGCGGCTTGGTGACGTGTGTGTGTGTATGTGTGTGTGTGTGTGTGTGTGTGTGTGTGTGTGTGTGTGTGTGTGTGTGTGTGTGTGTGTGTGTGTGTGTGTGTGTGTGTGTGTGTGTGTGTGTGTGTGTGTGTGTGTGTACTTCTTGCTTGGTGAAGTGAGTGTTGGGCACGTTTCCGACACCTGATCAGAGACCATATCCTCTGCTCGGGATACTTGAGTGTCTGGCCATAGGAAGGTATATGTAACCTCTTCCTGGAGAACACAGACATTACTACCTGTCTGTTACATATTGTTATATGTTAATAACTACTATGGATGCCTGTAACTACTTTTTCCCTCCTCATGGAACCTGGGGTTTCATATGTATAAGGTCTTGGGATCTGGTTTTCTTCTACCTTCCTCATTAGTAGACTAGTTTAAGGAGGTGATAGGGTCAGTTCGGGATCTGGCTCTGTTTTCGCGCTAAAGGGCGTTTGGGGTCCAGTGGACCCCAGGTTACCTAACTTTTTTTTTCATATATTTATCTTCCAAACCATAAATTATTTCTTATGACATGTGCTTCTCTTTCTTCTTTCGTCTATAGCAGGGATTGATAGAAAACTCGTGGAACATACCAGTTTTTTTATGGCAGCCACTAATTTCAGTTGGTATAAAATTTGTGGAAGGTGTGTGTGGAAGGTGTGTGTTGAATATTTACAGAAGAAATATGTGCAGCATGTGGTGTGGTGTGTGGAAGGAAGAGAAGACGGAGGGGGGTGCAAGGAACAGCGTGGTGGACTGAAGAGGTGAGACAGGCTGTGGCACAAAAGAAGAAAGCATACAATGAATGGATGACAAATAGGGGCGTGGAAGAAGTTGAGAGGCGGAAGAGAGAGTTATATGTAGAAAGAAAGAGAGAGGTGAAAAGATTAGTAAGAGAGAGTAAGAAGAGAGTGGATGAGGAATTTGGAAGGAATTTGAGTGTAAAGTGAAGGGACTGTAAGAAAATGTTCTGGAAAGAGGTGAAAAGAGTAAGACAGGGTGGAAGTGAAGTTAGCAGGGGAGTGAAAGATAAAAATGGTAGATTACCAGTGGAGAAGGGAGAAAAAGTGAGCAGATGGAGAGAACACTTTAAGGAATTGTTGAACGTGGAGGATGGAAGTAATGCGAGTATAAGTGGCTGGGAAATGGCTGGAAGAAGGAGGGAGGTGAGAAGACAGGAAGAAATCAGTAGGATAGAAGTTGTGGAAGCAATGAAGAAAGTTAAATCAGGGAAAGCCCCAGGAATTGATGGAGTGTGTGGTGAAATGCTGAAGCATGGGGGAGAGATAGTAGTAGAATGGATGTGGAAGATGTGCAGATTGACCTGGGAGGAAGGTAGAGTCCCGGAGGATTGGAAGTCAGGTATAATTATTCCCTTGTACAAAGGAAAAGGGGAAAAAGAAGTGTGTGGTAATCATAGGGGCATTTGTCTTCTTAGTATAATAGGAAAAGTGTATGGTAGGATACTTATTGACAGAGTTAGAGAAAGAACAGAGAAATTAGTTGGAGAAGAACAGGGAGGCTTTAGGAAGGGAAGACGTTGTGTAGATCAGATATTCATTCTCAGATCTTTAGTGGAGAAGTTTCTAGAGAAGGGAAAGAAGTTGTATGCGGCTTTCATGGATTTGGAGAAAGCATATGACAGGGTGGATAGACTAGGATTGTGGAAAGTGTTAAGAATATATGGAATAGATGGGAAGTTGTTGAATGCTGTGAAGAGTATGTACGATGGTGCGAAGGCTGCAGTGCGTGTGGATGGTGAACTATGTGAATTTTTCTCTTTGAAAGTTGGGTTGAAACAGGGATGTGTCATGTCTCCATGGTTGTTCAATCTGTACATGGATGGGGTAATAAAAGAGGTACAAGGTAGGGTAGTGGATGTTGGAGTGGCCCTGGTGAGAGAGGATAGTGTTTGGAAACTCCCTGTACTGTTGTTTGCAGATGATACCGTGTTGTTGAGTGAAGACGAAGGGGAGCTGCAAGGCTTGGTGGATGAGTTTGAGAGAGTGTTTAAGAAACGGAATCTAAAGGTGAATGTAGGGAAGAGTAAAGTGATGGTCTTTGAGAGAGGTGAAGTCAGTGAATGCACAGCGAGGTTGGATGGTGAGGAATTGGAAAATGTGAGTACGTTTAAGTACTTGGGTAGTGTGATGAGTAAGGATGGAGGTTTGGAGGGTGAAGTGCTTGAAAGGGTACAGCTGGGAAGAAAGGTTGCTGGTTCTTTGAAAGCAGTGATAAGAAACATGGAAGTGAGCATGGAAGTGAAAAAGTTACTACATGACAGTATTGTGATACCAACTCTAACGTACGGAAGTGAAGCTTGGACGTTGTTGGAAGGACACAAGTCAAGAGTGAGAGCCGTGGAAATGAGTTATTTAAGAGGAGCATGTGGAGTCACATGGAGAGACAGGCTGACGAATGAGGATATAAAGGAGCGTTGTGGTGTTGATGTGGACGTGATAGGAAGCGTTATGAGGAACACACTGAGGTGGTTTGGCCATGTGGAGAGGATGGAGGGTCAAAGACTGACGAAGAGAGTGTATGTGAGTGAGGTGGAGGGGGAAAGAGGGAGGGGGAGGCCGAGGATGAGATGGAGAGATGGGGTGGAGAGGTATATGAGAGAGGGGGGTGTGAGTTGCGAGCAGGGGAGTGAAATGGCGGGGGACAGGGCGACTTGGAGGCGATTTGTTTGTGGCCACCCCAAACGGGATTGAGGCGTCTGGCAATAGATAGATTAGATAGATAAAATTTGTCAGTGTTATTTTAATTTTCTTTACAGTATTTCGTCACTTATATTTTCATTCATTTTACACCAAATTCAAGGAAAAGGGCTACAGAAATTGTGTACAAGTGATGTTTCAATAAAGTTGTAAGTATTTTTGATGATTTTCTAAATACATGGTATTCATCATAATAATGTAGTGGCATAACAACACTATGGAAACATGATAATAGTAGTGATATAATGCATGTATAACAGACATATGCATAATATTTATACAATGGTAATATAATAGCAATACAATGGCAAGTCTACAGTAGTCAGTTGCATCAAGAATCAGCTATATGTAATGTACAGTCGTCAGCATAAAATCGCCGCAAGTCTACTAGTGTGATGCGAGTCCTTTTGTCTGGCAACAGTGTAAAGGGATGAGTTGCCACATAGACTTCTATACACTTTAACGATGTGCTTTTCAAAAGTGGTACCAGAGACTGCCTAGAGTACAATTCTCTGTATACCGTAATCGATTAGCATAAATAAGTGAGAGAGTTGACAATGTTATGGAACAACGTATGAGCGTAATACTCTGGTATTCTTCATTATAAAAGTGTGTAAGTTCCCTTCCCGTCTCTCCCCCTTACTCCTCCTGATGTCCCTCCCACCCCTCCCTCTCCCTCCTACCCCTCATTTTCATGCCTCTCCACTGTCTCCTCTCCCCATCCTCTCTACCTTCATTCAGTTATCCACGGCACTAACCCGATTGGCGCATCGCAATTCTCTCTTGACTGTTTTCTAAACCCAGTCTGCCTTATTCCTAGTTGATTGCAGTACTACCAACTATATCCAAGGTTTATTATCAATATTCCTTCCTGTTCTAGTCCCATTCTTCCCCTCCTCGTCTTCTTCCCACTCCTCTCCAGTTGTCTTTCTGTTCTCCACCCTTTGTAACTACCAACAGCCGGGAGATACAGGAACGCTGAGGTCTCGTTCTTGTGATGTATTCCTTGCTAGTATTTGTTTGAGTGAGCCTGGAAGTCTGTGCCTATTATATCAGAAGGCAAAATTAAACACATTTGTGCCCACTCCTACTTCTCGCCCTCTCTCTTCCCTAGGAAAATGTTCCCATTCTCCTCATATTGTTCACTGAATCACGAAGCAGTATCAGAAACACTAAAGTTTCGAACTGCTGCATCATATGTGGAGTAACGAGTGGGAGAAAGAGACTGTTGCATGGCATGAACTCTCGAATGTTGAGGAGCAAAAAGATTACAGGAATAGACAAGAAATAGAGAAGAGTGCGGTTTATTACGTAGATTAGCGTTGTGGGTGTTATAAGGTAGACAGGGCGGAGAGAGAGAGAGAGGAGTGGAGATGAAGGACAGCGGGAGAGGGAAGGAGGAGGGGAGGGTGGGGAGGGACAAGGGATGGATACGAGGGAGAGAACAGGAGTTTCACCACGAGACGACATTCATCTGTCGTCTTTTGCACAATTTTACGCTCATCAGATATAAAGAATATTGTATTCTGGGTGATTTATAGTATTAATTCTTACAAACACGTCTTTAAAGAGTATAAAAGCCTGTGTGGCAACTAGTCCCCATACACCGTTGCCAGACAAAACGACCCACATCACACGAGCAGGCTTGCAGCGAATTTGTGCTGACGACTGTACTTGCTATACATATATATATATATATATATATATATATATATATATATATATATATATATATATATATATATATATATATATAAATATATATATATATATATATATATATATATATATATATAAATATATATATATATATATATATATATATATATATATATATATATATATATATATATATATATATAGGATTTATTAATATCGTTATTAAAAAATAGGATGCAATTCTTTCAATAATAACTTTAACAAGTCATCACCCATTCCGCCACTAAAATCTTCAGATGGCAACATTACAAATGAACCACGTGGGAAGCGAATATCTTTGTAAGTACATTTGCCAGAAATTCTACTGTAGAGGAAGGCAGCCAGAACGTAAAAGTACTAGAACCTGACATTCCCGAAATTATTCCTCTTAAAATACAGACTAGATATGTAAAACCCATCTTAGACAATTTACAAGACAACAAAGCTCCAAGCCCAAATGGAATTCCTCCAATTGTTTTTAAAAAGTGTTCCCCAGAACTTGCCTCTCTTCTAGCTAAATTATTCAGACTAAGCGTACGTACTTCTTCATTCCCTAATTCACGGAAAGAAGCTAATATCGACCCAATTCCAAAGAAAGGAAGTTCCTTTGGCTCCTCTGATTACAGAACAGTAGCTATCACATCTTTTGGTAAAGTATTTGAAATCGTAATTTTTAACAAAGTTAAACATCTTGAATCCAACAGCTTTATTAGTGAGAGACATTATGGTTTTCTACACGAACGATCCACCTTTGACATACTCATCCCCTGACTCATATTGACCAACATGGAGAAACTCATGCAGTAGCCCTTGATATTACTAAAGTTTTCGACAGAGTGTGGCACCGTTACCTACTGTCCAAACTTCCTTGCAATGGACTAACTTCTATTGTTCTTCAGCTTTCCACATATCTCTGCAATAGAAAAATAATGATAAAAGTGGATGATGTATATTCCAATTTCCAATCAATCAACGCCAGTGTGCCACAAGGATCAAATCTGTTGCCAACCCTCATGCTTGTCCATATAAATGATCTTTTATGTGTTACCCAAAATCCCATCCATTTATATGCAGATGACTCAAAACTTCACAGCTCATTCACACTCAAACATCCATTTACAAAGTGTAATATCACGAACTCTCAGCTCAGTACAGCCGTCTCCATAAATCAAGAGTTATCTAAGATCAATTAATTGGGACAAAATAACCTTGTCTCATTTAATCCTAGTAAAGCGAAATATATGCAAATTACTAATAGACAGATATTGTCAGATTCGTATATTACCTTCAATGCTACTAATATTCCCATCTCCAAAAGCATTGAAATTGTCTGTGTTTCACTTAACAATGCACTCAGCTGGACCAATCACGTCAGATCACTTGCTAAAGCTGCCTCAAAGAAACTTAGATTATTGTTCAAAGTCCGTAACTTCTTCACTGACGAGCATTTAGCTATAATTTATAAGTGTCATGTGCCGTCTCAGCCTGAATATTACTCACCCTTGTGGAATGATGTGGAGAGCTTGCACTAAAACAACTTAACAAAATTAAGAACAAAGCTGTTGGAAGTATCAATAACCCTGCTATTATAAATAAACTACCTCCCCTACAAGTGAGAAGGAGTGTTGCCTCCCTTGTATTATTTTACAGATCCTTTTATGGCAAATACTCAGGCGAAGTTGCGTCTATTGTGCCACCTCTCCATGCCTTCCCTCGTGCTACGCAGGTATCTGGTACCGCTCATGACTGGAATGTCACACAGCCATATTGCAGAACTTGTGCCAGTCAGAATTCTTTTATTCCCCGAACTGCATCTCTCTGTAACCCGCTTTCCCAGAGCTGTATCCACCCAAAGCCTACAGCTGTTCAAGTTCAACTGTTATAGATATTTTATGAACGGAGGAGGCCAGTAATCTGATGAATGGATTGTTTTCATTTGTTTTTCCTTCCTATGTTCTGTTATTTAAAAAAAAAAATTGTTAAATTATATAGGCACTTTATCATAATTATGTGACCCCATATTTTCGTATATATATCTATATCTATATCTATCTATCTATCAGTATATATATATATATATATATATATATATATATATTGTTACATAGCCTATGATTTCATCATCCTTTGTATAATTCTAACGTACAGTGTGCAGCATGTTTAATCACGATTCGCCTCGTGGCTTCCATAGTGACCGGACTTGCGTGTTCTGCCTCACTCCCCCCTTCTCCCCCTTGTAGTAGAGTAAGTCGTTCTTTCTGTTGTTCAGAGCAGGAGTGTCAACTCTTTGTCCTCTGTGCCTTCATTTGCGCGTCTTTCTTACAAGTTGTATCAAACTCTGCCGGCCCCTATATAATGAGCTCAGTCTCTGCATTAATTGCCATTTAGATCTATTCCTCATTTTGTTCACATCTCTGTCCTCCCCTGTACAGTTGTCATTTTTGTGAGTGCTCAGGAAGTCTCCAACCATCCAGCGGCTGTGTAATTTGAGTATAAGTGTTATTACATTTTGTTCTTGTACTGTATAGCATAGGGTGTTCGTTCGTAGGCCTGGTAAGGTTTTTGTGATTAATGTAAAGTTTTACTGTCAGTCATTATTAATAATATTTTGTATCTGTAATAATATATCTTGCATTAACTGAGCATTATCCGGTTTTCTCATTTTATCAGGGCTGACTTAGATAAATTTACTCTTGCTAATTTCGTGTTAATAGAGGCTATTGCAGTTAACCATATATTTAACCTGTTTTTTGCCAATACATTATCCTTATGAGCCCTGGATGTTTAGTTGTTAGTTTGAGCATTAAACTTTAACTTGTAATTTTACCTAACTCTTTTGTTTTGAACCTGGAACGTTGCGGGACAGTAGTGATTTTGGTGTTCTCACTTGAAGTGTTCATTATCTATCTCTGTTCCGTAACATAAATTTGGCGACCTCTTATCAGGATATTCAGGATATTATCATAAGGATATTGTTTGATATTTTGTGACTTTGATTTGTTCATGATGTCTACTATTACTACGCTTGATGAAGCCAAATATTTTTTGTCAAATGTGCAAACAGTGTGTGATGTAGAAAACAGAACAAAGAATGAACTTAAGCTTGTTGCTCAACAATTGGGAATTGCTGTTCGCTCTCATCAGTCTAAAGATCAAATTGTTGGCATGATTAATGAAAGTTTGTTAAATGTAACTCCTCCAGATGAGCAAACGCAGATTGAAATAGCTAAGTTACAGCTAGCCCTGCAGGAGGCTCGTGCTAAGGAGGGTGAATCTCAGGCTCGTATTCAGGAGGCACAGGCACAAATTGAAATTGCTAGGATTCAGGCAGACCATGAGTATCGCATGAAACAAGGTGGAACTGGATCATCTAGCTCTGATGATTTTGATGTGGCTAAAAATGTGATAATTATGATGTAGTTAAGAGCTTGATTCATAAGGCCTATGAGCTTGTTAATGAAGCCTATAGAGTAAAATTTAGAACAACTTATAAGCAAGATAAGCAATCCCATGTTGAGTATGCAAAAATCAAAGAAGATCTGTTAGAGCAGTGGTTAAATTCTAAGAATGTAAATTCTGATTTTGATAAATTTAAGCAGATGATTTTGCTGGGGACTTTAAAAGGTGTATTAATAATGATGTAAGCCTATATCTTGATGAAAAAAGAATAGATAGTTTGACTGATGCTGCAGTTTTAGCTGATGAATATGTTCTCACTCAAAAGAGATGTTCTAAAGAAAAGAGGAAAGCTGAGAGTAAGTACGTTGCCTCTACTCAGAGTACAGGTAACAGGAAAGAGAATAAAGATGATGTTTCTCAGGAAGTAAATACCAGCTCCACCTCTAGATTTCAGAAAAGTAAATGTACTTATTGTAGTAAGCTTGGTCATACTACGGAGAAATGTTTCAGGAGACAACATGATGTGAACAAAAAGGAGTCTTTAAATATTCAGTCAATTGGTCTAGCGTCCAACCTTGAGAGTTCCCAGAATTCTTTAACCGAGTTAACTGAACCTGCTTTGAGGGGTAAATTAAATTCTCATGATGAAGCTCCTCTTTTGAGCAGTAACGTGGGTGACACTCTCAGGAGTTCATGTGCTAATTTCCTGTCTGATGGTTTTGTCAGTCCTCTGGACAATAATGACAGGAAATCAGTTAATATATATCGTGATACAGGTGCTTGCCAATCCCTTATGCTGACCAGTGTTCTAGGGTCTAATGTTAATTCCTCTGATGAAACTGTAATCTTACAATGTGTAGGGAATAATTACTTCTCTGTCCTTCTGTGCATAGTGAATTTAGAGTCTGGTTTTGTTAATGGTTCCGTTATGTTTGGGTTGCTTGAGACACTCCCAATGTCAGGTGTAACTTTCTTACTTGATAATGATATTGCTGGAAGTCAAGTGTGTCCAGCTCCTCAGTTGTTTAGTGAACCAGTGACTGCGACCCAGGATTGTGATGTCCTTGATGTGTTCTCTGCATGTGCTGTCACTAGGGCTAAATCTAAGGTTACTGGTGACTTAGAGGATAATGATGATGATGATGTTATCCTAGCTGACACTTTTCTTGCTAATTTGGACCACTCACCAGATAAGGCAGTACCCCGTAGTGTTGATAATTTGTCTCGTCAAGAGTTGGTTGATTTGCAGGTTGCTGACCCAGAGTTGAAAGGTCTAACTAACTCTGCTTGCAGTGAGGAAGAGTCAGCTGGTGCTTCTACTTGTTATTATATAAAGTCAGGAGTACTTATGAGAAAGTGGAGACCCCCAACAGTATCAGCCGACTGTGAATGGGAGGTTGTACATCAAGTTGTCATCCCTCGTGTTTGTAAGCAGGATATCATTAGAGTGGCTCATGATTCCAGTTTGGCAGAACACCTTGGAGTGAGGAAGACTGTGGCACGCATTTTGAAACCCTTCTACTGGCCAGGCATCTTCAGAGATGTTTCCTGGTATTGTAAGTCTTATCACACCTGTCAAGTTGTGGGGAAGTGTAATCAGACCGAAAAGGTTGCACCTCTAGTTCCCATTCCTCCTTTTGAGGCGCCATTCACCCGTGTGTTGGTGGAAATTGTGGGCCCTCTTCCTAAGACTTCTTCAGGATTTTCCTATGTGTTGACCCTGACTGATATGGCTACTCGTTATCTTGAACCCATTCCACTTAGAAATATCTCAGCAAAGAACGTGGTTAAGGAAATGCTAGGGTTCTTCACCAAGTTTGGTCTGCCCAAGGAGGTACAGTCAGACCGGGGAAGTAATTTCATGTCAAATGTTTTCAAGCAGTCTCTGGAAGAGTTGGGCATCACCTAGATCACGTCTTCAGCTTACCATCCCCAGACCCAAGGAGCATTGGAGAGATATCATCAAACACTCAAATCGATGCTCAGGAAATACTGTTTGGAACTTCAGAAAGACTGGGATAAAGGTCTTGCATTCGTTGTATTTGCCGCAAGAGAATCTCCAAATGAATCACTGGGCTTCTCACCCTTTGAACTACTGTTTGGCCATGAAGTAAGAGGATCCCTTAAGCTACTCAAGGAATGCTGCCTGTCGGAGGAAGATGACGTCAACCTGCTGGAGTATGTGATGAAGTTCAAAGAACGGCTGTCCACTGCTTTACAGCTGGCGAGAGAGAATTTAAGAGCTGCTCAGGAGAAGATGAATACCTGGTATGATAAGAAGTCCAGGTTACGCCACTTTCAGCCAGGAGATCAGGTTTTGATTCTGCTACCGGTGCATGGGCAACCTCTTCAAGCCAAGTTTAGTGGTCCTTATGTCGTGGAGAAGAAACTCAGTGATGTCAACTATGTCATCGCCACACCAGATCGTTGAAAGAACAAGCAACTTTGTCACATCAACAGGCTAATGTTATATCACAGGCGGTACGAAAATAACCCAGTCTGCACTGTAGCTGTTCCACCCGAGTTTGCAAGTAAAGCTCTCTCATGCAGTATGAGCCTGAGTGATAGTTTGGGGAAGAATCCTGATCTCATGAATGATCTCCAAACTAAGCTTTCTTATCTAGCTCCCGAGGAAAGGCAGGAGTTTTCGGCATTACTGCAGGAGTAGCCGCTAGTGTTCTGTGCCACTCCATGAAGAACCACTGTGTTGATGCATGATGTCGATGTTGGAGATGCAAAGCCAATTGAATTGCCTCCTTACCGTGTGAACCCAGTGAAAGTTCCTCATCGAGAAGGAGCTTGGCTACCTGTTGGACCACAAGATGATTGAGCCCTGTCAGAGCTAGTGGAGTTCTCCTGTCACTCTAGTCCCTAAGCCAGGGGGGTCACAGCGGCTTTGCATCGACTACAGACGTGTTAATCAGATAACCAAAACAGACACTTACCCTCTCCCTCGCGTGGAAGATTGCATAGACAAGATCGGAAAGGCTAGATACATAAGGAAGTTTGATTTGTTAAAGGAATACTGGCAAGTACCTATGACTGAATGTGCTAGGGAGATCTCATGTTTTGTAACATTTGGAAAGACTTTTGCGTGTTCTGTAATGCCATATGGTATGAAGAATGCACCAGCCACTTTTCAGAAGCTCATGAATGTTGTAACAGAGGGTTTGGCAGGGTGTGTTGTTTATATTGATGATGTATTAATCTTCAGTGACAACTGGAAAGATCACCTATGCCATGTCAGTAAATTTCTTGAGCGTTTGGTTCAGGCTAATCTTGTAGCTAATTTATCAAAGCGTGAGTTTGGTCAAGCTAAAGTTCAGTACCTTGGGTACGTAATTGGTGGTGGACACGTTGCACCACCAGCAGCTAAGGTGCAGGTTATAAGTGATCTTCCCAGACCTAAAAGTAGGAAAGAGCTACAAAGATTTTTGGGAATGGTAGGTTATTACAGGAGATTTGTTCTTAATTTTTCAGTTCTTGTATCACCACTTACAGACCTACTGAAAAAGGGAGTTAAATTTGTCTGGACCGATAACTGTGAATCCTCTTTCAGCAGACTTAAAGCTATCCTATTAAGTCAGCCAGTGCTTGCTACTCCAAATTTTGCTAAGCCTTTTAAGATGGCTGTTGACGCAAGTGATACAGGAGCTGGGGCTGTTTTGCTGCAAGAGGATGATCAGGGTATTCAACACCCTATATCTTTTTAAGAAGTTCACTCCACCTCAAAAGAACTACTCAACTATTGAGATAGAGCTTTTGGCCTTGATTTTGGGCTTACAGCATTTTTCATTTTATTTGTGTTCTGATTTTGCCCCAATAGTCATTTATACCGATCATAACCCACTGAAATTCCTTAGTAAGTTTAAAGATAAAAATCAGAGATTGACAAGATGGAGTCTACTTCTTCAGGAGTATTCATTAAACATACAACATGTCAAGGGGAAAGAAAATGTTATTGCAGATTGCTTATCTAGAGTTTAGACAGATTGTTTCAGAGTAATAAGAAATTTCCTTTGTAAATTTCTTTTTCTTTGTGGGGAGGTGTTACATAGCCTATGATTTCATCATTCTTTGTATAATTCTAATGTACAGTGTGCTGCATGTTTGATCACGATTCGCCTCGTGGCTTCCATAGTGACCAGACTTGAGTGTTCTGCCTCACTCCCCCCTTCTCCCCCTTATAGTAGAGTAAGTCGTTCTTTCTGTTGTTCAGAGCAGGAGTGTCAACTCTTTGTCCTCTGTGCCTTCATTTGCGCGTCCTTCTTACAAGTTGTATCAAACTCTGCCGGCCCCTATATAATGAGCTCAATCTCTGCATTAATTGCCACTTAGATCTACTCCTCATTTTGTTCACATCTCTGTCCTCCCCTGTACAGTTGTCATTTTTTGTGAGTGCTCAGGAAGTCTCCAACCATCCAGCTGCTGTGTAATTTGAGTATAAGTGTTATTACATTTTGTTCTTGTACTGTATAGCATAGGGTGTTCGTTCGTAGGGCCTGGTAAGGTTTTTATGATTAATGTAAAGTTTTACTGTCAGCCATTATTAACCCTTTAACCGCGGGCATTGTTTTGCCCCGACTGGCCTCTCCCGCGGTGGTTTCAGCCAAAATGTAAACAAACTTTAAACTTTTATAACTCTGCATAGAATAAATCTAGAGTGAAAAATATGGTACCATTAGACAGTACTAACCTTCGGCTTTGCAATGATGTAGGTTTCATGATTTCGTTGACTATCACTGGATGGGCAGTGCCGTTAGAAGTGAGCGATCTAAAATCACTATTTTTTGCTCACACACCATTACCTTCGCTCACAGACCATTACCAAATGCCAACCTCATTCTGATAATAATACTATAAACATATATGAACACTGCACATACGATAAACACCCACCCTGTGTTCACTGAGGCAGGTAAAAGGCACTGTAATTGCCTGCACTTCACTGCCACATCAGCGGTGTTGTAATCACTATTTTTCGTTCACACACCATTACCAAATGCCAACCTCATTCTGATAATAATACTATAAACATATATGAACACTGAACATACGATAAACACCCACCCTGTGTTCACTGAGGCAGGTAAAAGGCACTGTAATTGCCCGCACTTCACTACCACATCAGCGGTGTTGTAATCACTATTTTTCGCTCACACACCATTACCAAATGCCAACCTCATTCTGATAATAATACTATAAACATATATGAACACTGCACATACGATAAACACCCACTCTGTGTTCACTGAGGCAGGTAAAAGGCACTGTAATTGCTCGCACTTCACTGCCACATCAGTGGTGTTGTCACTCACACAGCTGGACAGATACTGATGCGTGTTGGTCAGGGGTGGGGTGGGGAGCCCGGGGGGTGGGAGGTGGGGGCCCGGGGAGTGGGAGGAGGGAGGTGGGGATCGGCTGGAGTGAAAGAACTTAATAGCTACTCTCCCTTGAAACAATTGGCGCACGGAAAAAACGCGGGGTATTCAAAATATTCACAAACATTCGAGAATGACACCCGCGGTTTGGTCCACTTTTTGCAATGTCATTCTGGGATGACACCCGCGGTTAAAGGTAATATTTTGTATCTGTAATAATATATCTTGCATTAACTGAGCATTATCCGGTTTTCTCATTTTATCAGGGCTGACTTAGATAAATTTACTCTTGCTAATTTCGTGTTAATAGAGGCTATTGCAGGTAACCATATATTTAACCTGTTTTTTGCCATTACATTATCCTTATGAGCCCTGGATGTTTAGTTGTTTGTTTGAGCATTAAACTTTAACTTGTAATTTTACCTAACTCTTTTGTTTTGAACCTGGAACGTTGCGGGACAGTAGTGATTTTGGTGTTCTCACTTGAAGTGTTCATTATCTATCTATCTATATATATATATATATATATATATATATATATATTTTCTTTTGATAATGAAGGGAGGAAGGAAAAACAAAGGTAAAAAAAAATAAGTCCATGTGCCTAAAGGCATCCTCGATTCATAAAATACTTATAACAATTGGATTTATATTCGAGAGGATTAATTGTATGTGGGAAGCAACTCCCAGGAAGTGAATTCCAGAGAGTAGTAGTTCTGGGGATAAATGAATTTTGATAAGCAGAGGTTCTGCATTGTGGGGGAGAGAGTGTGAGTTCATGGGCGCTCCCAGTTGCCCAAGAATTCCGGGAGACAATGTGAAGGGGAGGCACAATTGAAGCCAGTTCGTCAGAGCACTTACGGTAAAAATATCGATAAAATAATGCTAAAGAAGCAACATCTCTACGTACTGATAATGGAGGAAGGTCCTGCGTTATGGCAGGATTATTGAATAATCTAATGGCCGTATTTTGAATGTTGTCCAACTGTCTCAATGTAACCGCTCCACATCCACTCCACAATGATGAACAGTATTCGATCTGAGAATGCACATGACTTTTGTATATTGTGGCCATCTGCTCGTCAGTGAAGAACTCATGAATTCTGTACATAAGTTCCAGTTCTTTAGAAGCATTTTTAGCAAGGGATTTAACATAAGCTGTCCAGCTTAGGTTGGGGTTTAGGGTAACACCTACGATATCATGGTAGTGGATATGGGAATACTGACATCATTTAAAATTATGTGAGAGTCTGAGGGATACTTTCTGTTGGAGAAATATATGTATTTAGTTTTCTGAGCATTAAATGAGACTACTTTTTTTTTTCCATTAATTAATTTCAGAAAGGTCCTGGTTCAGAGAAACTACCGTGTTTATTTCAGAATTTATAATATCAAATTGTGTAAAGGAGGTACTAAATGAGAAAGAACTATGAAGGGTAGAGTCATCAGCATAAGAATGTATTGGGTTGTGCGTGACAGATAGCAGGTCATTAATATGAATGAGAATAAGGGTTGGAGCCAAAACTGATCCCTGAGGTAAGCCAGCATTAATGGAATGAAACGGAGAAGTAATTCCATCTACCATGAACCGTATTTTTCTATTATGAAGGTAAGAAGAAATTAAAGGAACCAGTGGTGCAAGGCCATACTGTGACATCTTACACAATAAGGCGTAGTGCAATACTCTGTCAAATGCTTTTGAAATATCAAGTGCGACTGTGTGTGTTTCACCATGTTGGTCTATTGTTTTGTTAAGCTGATGGGTAAGAAGGCAAAGAATATCTTCAGTTGAACGTTCTTGTCTAAATCCATACTGCCGATCATTGATTAATTTATTGATTTCTAGATGCTTGACTATGTGTTTGTTAATTAGTGTCTCAAAAACTTTACAGAGAATGGAAGTTATTGCAATTGGTCTATAGTTTGATGGATCAGTAGTTGTCCCTTTTTTAGGAACAGGATGGATATTTGCTTCTTTCCAAGAGGCTGGAAAAATTGAGGTATGGATGCATAAGCGGAAAAATTTTGCTAATACAGGAGCCAACACTGAGAAGCAATTTTTCATTACTATTGAAGGAATTTCATCTGGACCAGTGGCTTTGTCTTCTGAGAGATTCTGTAATACAGCTTGTATGTATCTGGTGTGAATCATGAAAGGAGGTATTTGAGGGGAATCAAAATCAAGTACAGGAATATTGTGATTTTCTGTATTAAGGGTTGTTTGTTGAAAAAATGTCAACAAGAAGGTTGGCTTTTCCACGTGGGTCACTTACTAGATTTCCATTCGGGGACTGTAACGGTGGAATGGAAGAGGTGGTAATGAAGTTAGTTTTGAATAAATTAAGGGTTGACCAGAATATTTTGTTATCATTTGGACTGTTTAGTAGTTTGTTAGTTTGTATATGTAGAAAGTTTGATTGAGAGAGATTGATAATAGTTTTGGCATGGTTTCTGATATTTTTATAATAGTTAAAGGTTTCTTTGGTTTTGGTCCTTGTATAAGTGTTACAGGCTATTGTTTTATGTTCAGTTACTCTAGCACAATTGTGGTCAAACCATTTAAAAGAATTATATCTTTTTCTGTAAGTATGATGGGGAATGAATGTTTCCATGCCGACTTTAATGAAATCCTGTATGTGGCCCAATGTGGAATTTGCATCTTGGGAGAAAAAGGGGGTCCAAGGAACATCCATGAGAAAATTTTGAAGTCCCTCCCAGTCGGCCCCGTCGTAGTGCCATTTAGTCATCACGACAGGTTCAGAGCAGGAGGGTGTGGTAGGTGTTAAACTGGTGGCTTGAATCAGACAATGATCCGAGGATCCGAGGGGGGACTTTACTTCGACATTATAATTATCTGAATTGGTTGTTAGAAACAAGTCCAATAGGTGGGGATTTTGATCTGGGTTGTCTGGTACACGGGTGGGTTGACTGACTAACTGGGTGAGATTAATTGAGTCTGCAAATAGCTCACACTCAAGACCAGAGTCATCGGTTCTGGTTGAATGAGTGAGCCATTCGACATTATGGACATTAAAATCACCCAGTTTAGTAATTTCTAATGCAGTATTAATGTTGAGGACACTTAGTTGTGAAGACAGAGAGTCAAATAAACTCAGCTCTGGAGGGGCATTAGGGGAACGATAAACACAACAGAAATACTTAATTTTACCAAAAGAATTTAATTAGTATATGGAATAGTCGAAATAAGGACAATTGAATTTAGTAATCTCCTCCAGGGCAATTTCTGATATAGCAAGGCAACATATGCCTCCTCTGGGTCTGAAATTTTGGAACAAGATATAACCAGGCAAATTAAATCTAGCTAAATCAGAGGTGGAGCTTACTTGTGTCTCTGTCAGAAATAGCAGATTAGGGGATTCAAACTGGAGGAAATTTTGAACAGAGTTGATGTTGGAGTGAAGTCCCCTAATATTGCAAAAGAAAATTTTACTGCACTGACGAACAGATTTAGGGCTCCGCAACACTAGAGGTGGCACAGTCGCTTGATGACCACCGGGAGGGCCCTGTACAGACGACCTATCCCTGCCGATGGTGGTCATCCGAGAAACCACAGCACTGATTCCCAGTAATGCAGCAAGCCATGGTTCTTTCTATGGGGAGGAGAGCAGGGATGTGTTGTGGAATGTGTATGATACGTAACGACAAGATCGGTGTTTTCTGAAGAGAGGATAGCTGGTTTAATGTAATATAATGTGGATGCGTGTGTTGTGTAAAGAGGGCAGCCTGATGCCCTCTGGTATTTGAGGCAGAAAGATGTGTAACCAGCTACCAAGGCCTAGGAGAGAAAATGGAATCCAGGCTATTCCTTGAGGCTCCCGTTACCTTGGTGGTAGTACTTCCCTGGGCGGGGCTGCCTATCCCTACAACTATATAATTATATATCTATATATATATATATATATATATATATATATATATATATATATATATATATATATTTACGGAACAGAGAGAGATAATGAACACTTCAAGTGAGAATACTAAAATCACTACTGTTCCGCAAAACAGGTTCAAAACAAATGACTTAGGTAAAATTACAAGTTAAAGTTTAATGCTCAAACTAACAACTAAACATTCAGGACTCATAAGAATAACGTAATGGCAAAACAGGTTACACATATGGTTAACTGCAATAGCATCTATTAACACGAAATTAGCAAGAGCAAATTTATCTAAGTCGGCCCTGATAAAATGAGAAAATCGGATAATGCTCAGTTAAAGCAAGATATAATATTATTACAGATACAAAATATTACTAATACTGGCTGACAGCAAAAACCCTCCCAGGCCTACAAATTAACGCCCTATGCTATACAATACAAGAAAAATGGTAATAACACTTATACTCAAATTATACAGCAGCTAGATGGCTGAAGACTTCCTGAGCACTCACAAAAGTAATAATACACTATACAGGGGAGGACAGAGATGTGAACAATATGAGGAGTAGATCTAAGTGGCAACTAATGCAGACACTGAGCTCATTATATAGGGGGCCGGCAGAGCTTGATACAACTTGTAAGAAGGACGCGCAAACGAAGGCATGGAGGACGAAGAGTTGACACTCCTGCTCTGAACAACAGAAAGAACGACTTACTCTACTATAAGGGGGAGAAGGGGGGAGTGAGGTAGAACACGCAAGCCTGGTCACTATGGAAGCTACGAGGCGAATCGTGATCAAACATGCAGCATAATGTACATTAGAATTAAACAAAGGATGATGAAATCATAGGCTATGTAACACCTCCCCACAAAGAAAAAGAAATTTACAAATGAAATTTCTTATTACTCTAAAACAATCTGTCTAAACTCTAGATAAGCAATCTGCAATAACATTTTCTTTCCCCTTGATATGTTGTATGTCTAATGAATACTCCTGAAGAAGTAGACTCCATCTTGTCAATCTCTGATTTTTATCTTTAAACTTACTAAGGAATTTCAGTGGGTTATAATCGATATAAATGACTATGGGGTCAAAAACAGAACACAAATAAAATGAAAAATGCTGTAAACCCAAAATCAAGGCCAAAAGCTCTTTCTCAATAGTTGAGTAGTTCTTTTGAGGTGGAGTGAACTTCTTACTGTAATAAGATACAGGGTGTTGAATACCCTGATCATCCTCTTGCAGCAAAACAGCCCCAGCTTCTGTATCATTTGCGTCAACAGCCATCTTTAAAGGCTTAGCAAAATTTGGAGTAGCGAACACTGGCTGACTTAATAGGATAGCTTTAAGTTTACTGAAAGAGGATTCACAGTTATCGTCCAGACAAATTTAACTCCCTTTTTCAGTAGGTCTGTAAGTGGTGATACAAGAATTGAAAAGTTAAGAACAAATCTCCTGTAATAACCTACCATTCCCAAAAATCTTTGTAGCTCTTTCCTACTTTTAGGTCTGGGAAGATCACTTATAACCTGAACCTTAGCTCCTGGTGGTGCAACGTGTCCATCACCAATTACGTACCCAATGTACTGAACTTTAGCTTGACCAAACTCACACTTTGATAATTTAGCTACAAGATTAGCCTGAAGCAAACGCTCAAGAAATTTACTGACATCTCATAGGTGATCTTTCCAGTTATCACTGAGGATTAATACATCATCAATATAAACAACACACCCTGCCAAATCCTCTGTTACAACATTCATGAGCTTCTGAAAAGTGGCTGGTGCATTCTTCATACCATATGACATTACAGAACATGCAAAAGTCTTTCCTAGTGTTACAAAACATGAGATCTCCCTAGCACGTTCAGTCATAGGTACTTGCCAGTATCCCTTTAACAAATCAAACTTACTTATGTACCTAGCCTTTCTGATCTTGTCTATGCAATATTCCACAAGAGGGAGAGGGTAAGTGTCTGTTTTGGTTATCTGATTACCACGTCTGTAGTCGATGCAAAGCCGCTGTGACCCACCTGGCTTAGGGACTAGAGTGACAGGAGAACTCCACTCGCTCTGACAAGGCTCAATAATTTTGTGGTCCAACAGGTAGCCAAGCTCCTTCTGGATGAGGGGAACTTTCACTGGGTTCACACGGTAAGGAGGCAGTTTAATTGGCTTTGCATCTCCAACATCAACATCATGTATCAACACAGTGCTTCTTCCTGGAGTGGCACAGAACACTTGCGGGTATTCCTGCAGTAATGCCGAAAACTCCTGCCTTTCGTCGGGAGCTAGATGAGAAAGCTTAGTCTGGAGATCATTCATGATATCAGGATTCTTCCCCAAACTATCACTCAGGCTCACACTGCATGGGAGAGCTTCACTTGCAGACTCGGGTGGAACAGCTACAGTGCAGACTGGGTTATTTTCGTCCCGCCTGTCATATAACTTTAGCATGTTGATGTGACAAAATTGCTTGTTCTTTCTACGATCTGGTGTGGCGATGACATAGTTGACATCACTGAGTTTCTTCTCCACGAAATAAGGACCACTAAACTTGGCTAGAGGAGGTTGCCCATGCACCGGTAGCAGAATCAAAACCTGATCTCCTGGCTGAAAGTGGCGTAACCTGGACTTCTTACCATATCAAGTCTTCATCTTCTCCTGAGCAGCTCCTAAATTCTCTCTCGCCAGCTGTAAAGCAGTGGACAGCCGTTCTTTGAACTTCATCACATACTCCAGCAGGTTGACGTCATCTTCCTCTGACAGCCAGCATTCCTTGAGTAGCTTAAGGGATCCTCTTACTTCATGGCCAAACAGTAGTTCAAAGGGTGAGAAGCCCAGTGATTCATTTGGAGATTCTCTTGCGGCAAATACAACGAATGGAAGATCTTTATCCCAGTCTTTCTGATGTTCCAAACAGTATTTCCTGAGCGTCGATTTGAGTGTTTGATGATATCTCCCCAACGCTCCCTGGGTCTGGGGATGGTAAGCTGAAGACGTGATCTGGGTGATGCCCAACTCTTTCAGAAACTGCTTGAAAACATTTGACATGAAATTACTTCCCCGGTCTGACTGTACCTCCTTGGGCAGACCAAACTTGGTGAAGAACCCTAGCATTTCCTTAACCACGTTCTTTGCTGAGATATTTCTAAGTGGAATGGCTTCAGGATAACGAGTAGCCATATCAATCAGGGTCAACACATAAGAAATTTCTGTCTTAGGAAGAGGGCCCATAATTTCCACCAACACACGGGTGAATTTCGCCTCAAAAGGAGGAATGGGAACTAGAGGTGCAACCTTTTCGGTCTGATTACACTTCCCCACAACTTGACAGGTTTGACAACACGGACAATACCAGGAAACATCTCTGAAGATACCTGGCCAGTAGAAGTGTTTCAATATGCGTGCCACAGTCTTCCTCACTCCAAGGTGTCCTGCCAAACTGGAATCATGAGCCACTTTAATGATATCCTGCTTACAAACACGAGGGATGACAACTTGATGTACAACCTCCCATTCACAGTCGGCTGATGCTGTTGGGGGTCTTCACTTTCTCATAAGTACTCCTGACGTTATATAATAACAAGCAGAAGCACCAGCTGACTCTTCCTCACTGCAAGCAGAGTTAGCTAGACCTTTCATCTCAGGGTCAGCAACCTGCAATTCAACCAACTCTCTACGAGACAAATTATCAACACTACGGGGTACTGCCTCATCTGGTGAGTGGTCCAAATTAGCAAGAAAAGTGTCAGCTAAGATAACATCATCATCATCATTATCCTCTAAGTCACCAGTAACTTTAGACTTAGCCCTAGTGACAGCACATGCAGAGAACACATCAGGGATATCACAATCATGGGTCGCAGTCACTGGTTCACTAGACAACTGTGGAGCTGGACACACTTGACTTCCACCAATATCATTACCAAGTAAGAAAGTTACACCTGACATTGGGAGTGTCTCAACCAACCCAACCATAATGGAATCATTAACAAAACCAGACTTTAAATTCACTCTGCACAGAGGGACAGAGAAGTAATTATTCCCTACACCTTGTAAGATTACAGTTTCATCAGAGGAATTAACATTAGACCCTAGAACACTGGTCAGCATAAGGGATTGGCAAGCACCTGTATCACGACATATTTTAACTGATGTCCTGTCATTACTGTCCAGAGGACTGACAAAACCATCAGACAGGAAATTAGCACATGAACTCCTGAGAGTGTCACCCACGTTACTGCTCAAAAGAGGAGCTTCATCATGAGAATTTAATTTACCCCTCAAACCAAGCTCAGTTAACTCGGTTAAAGAATTCTGGGAACTCTCAAGGGTGGACACTAGACCAATTGACTGAATATTTAAAGACTCCTTTTTGTTCACATCACGCTGTCTTCTGAAACATTTCTCCGTAGTATGACCAAGCTTACTACAATAAGTACATTTACTTTTCTGAAATCTAGAGGTGGAGCTGGCATTTACTTCCTGAGAAACATCATCTTTATTCTCTTTCCTGTTACCTGTACTCTGAGTAGAGGCAACGTATTATTCCCAGCTTTCCTTTTTTCTTTAGAATATCTCTTGTGAGTGAGAACATATTCATCAGCTAAAACTGCAGCATCAGACAAATTATCTATTATTTTCTCATCAAGATATAGGCTTACATCTTTATTAATACACATTTTGAAGTCCTCCAGCAAAATCATCTGTTTTAATTTATCAAAATCAGAATTTACATTCTTAGAATTTAACCACCGCTCTAACAGATCTTCTTTGATTTTTACATACTCAACATGGGATTGCTTATCTTGCTTATAAGTTGTCCTAATTTTACTCTATAGGCTTCAGGAACAAGCTCATAGGCCTTAAGAATCAAGCTCTTAACTACATCATAATTATCAGATTGATCCTGAGGGAAAGATGCATAAGCTACTTGAGCTTTACCGGTGAGAACACTCTGAAGGAGTACTGGCATATACTTTTTGGGCCAATTAAAACCTGTAGCTACCCTCTCAAACAACTGACAATACTTTGTTAAATCAGATTCATTAAAAGGAGGGACAAGTTTAACATTTTTATCCACATCAAAATCATCAGAGCTAGATGATCCAGTTCCACCTTGTTTCATGCGATACTCATGGTCTGCCTGAATCCTAGCAAGTTCAATTTGTACCTGAGCCTGTGCCTGTGCCTCCTGAATACGAGCCTGAGACTCAGCCTCCTTAGCACGTGCCTGAAACTCAGCCTCCTTAGCACGTGCCTGAAACTCAGCCTCCTTAGCACGAGCCTCCTGCAGGGCTAGCTGTAACTTAGATATTTCAATCTGCGTTTGCTCATCTGGAGGAGTTACATTGAACAAGCTTTTATTAATTACGTCAACAATTTGATCTTTAGAATGATGAGAGCGAACAGCAATTCCCAATTGTTGAGCAACAAGCTTAAGTTCATTCTTTGTTCTGTTTTCTACATCACACACTGTTTGCACATTTGACAAAAAATCTTTGGCTTCATCAAGAGTAGTAATAGTAGACATCATGAATAAAACACAGTCACAAAATATCAAGCAATATCCTTATGATAATATCCTGAATATTCTGATAAGAGGTCGCCAAATTTATGTTACGGAACAGAGAAAGATAATGAACACTTCAAGTGAAAATACTAAAATCACTACTGTCCCACAAAGTTCCAGGTTCAAAACAAATGACTTAGGTAAAATTACAAGTTAAAGTTTAATGCTCAAACTAACAACTAAACATTCAGGACTCATAAGGATAATGTAATGGCAAAACTGGTTACATATATGGTTAACTGCAATAGCCTCTATTGACACGAAATTAGCAAGAGCAAATTTATCTCAGTCAGCCCTGACAAAATGAGAAAACCGGATAATGCTCAGATAAAGCAGGATATAATATTATTACAGATACAAAATATTACTAATAGTGGCTGACAGCAAAAACCGTACCAGGCCTACAAATTAACGCCCTATGCTATACAGTACAAGAAAAATGGTAATAACACTTATACTCAAATTATGCAGCAGCTAGATGGCTGGAGACTTCCTGAGCACTCATAAAAGTAATAATACACTATAAAGGGGAGGACAGAGATGTGAACAAAATGAGGAGCAGATCTAAGTGGCAACTAATGCAGAGACTGAGCTCATTATATAGGGGGCCGGCTGAGCTTGATTCAACTTGTAAGAAGGACGCGCAAACGATGGCATAGAGGACGAAGAGTTGACACTCCTGCTCTGAACAACAGAAAGAACGACTTACTCTACTATAAGAGGGAGAAGGGGGGAGTGAGGTAGAACACGCAAGCCTGGTCACTATGGAAGCCACGTGGCGAATCGTGATCAAACATGCAGCATACTATACATTAGAATTACACAAAGGATGATGAAATCATAGGCTATGTAACAATATATATCTATATATTTATATACATATCATCATCATCATCATCATCATCATCTATACCTAGTCCATTGCTGAACAAAGGCCTCCCCCAACCTTTTCCACGAATTCCCTGACTAAGCCAATCTTTGCCACGTTTTCCCTGCAAATCCCCCCCCGTGGGCAGCCACCTTGTCGTGGTGGGGGTGCTTGCATGCCCCTGTGATCCCACAAGCCTGCCTGTGGATGTAACGACATCCGGCAGGGTCTCCCATGCGGGTAGGGTTGTGGGTGAGGGGTCTTACTAAGTGCTGCCCGAAACGTAGGTTACCCGTATGGGTCATCGGTGCCGCCCTCAGGAGAGATCGCCTCGGTGCTGTCCCAAGTTGGTTGGTTGGGTGTCTGGGCTGAGGGATGTTGGGGAAGGGGGTCTTTGCACTGGTTGGAGCAAACTTTCGCATCACGGGGTGTCCTTTTGGGGACACCCTCTGGGGACGAGGTACCCTACTCCCATCAGACCGCGCTCGGTCCCCTCACTCCCTGGTAGGAGGTTTCCCTTGGCTCCTGGTGCCATTTTGTCTCAAGCATGTATATATGGATACATCCCAAACTTCTTTAAGTACTTGTGTGGTCAGTGACCAGCCGCACGAGTTGACATCACCTGGTCACTCTTTGGCCAATGACCCTGTACCCCCATGGTCATCTGCCAAAACTGTGAAAGAAGATGCCCTTCCTATCGAGGTGGTACCTGATGTTTTTTGTTAATAAGTCTTACACAAAATACATAGTCCTTAAAATGGATAATGGTACTTCCTTCCGGAACCTGAATTGTTTTCAGATTCACAGTGGTCTAGTTTCACCATGTGGATTTACCCCCAAGGTCTCTTTGCAAGGTGACGGTTCTCTATTGCTAGAAGCCAGGAATGAAGAGGAGAGTTCACGCATCCAGTCCCTAACTATGGTCGCTGGTTATCCTGTATCTGCCTCTCGTCACTTGGTCCTAAACCAGTCCCGAGGGGTTGTGTATTCTCGTGACTTGATCTCATATTCTGATTCTTCCCTCTTAGAGGGGCTGGCTCCTAAGAGTGTTGTAGGAGTACAGAGAATTATGAAGAAAGTTGATGGGGTTTTAAACCCCATGCCTACTCTTATCTTGACATTTGACTGTCTTACCTTGCCAGAGGTTATCACTGCTGCGTGGTGGAAGCTAAAGGTTAAACCTTATGTTCTCCGACCTAGAAGATGCAATTATTGTCAAAGAATTGGTCATGTCCGCCATTCTTGCAGGCGGGAAGCGTCTGGCCTTCCTGAGGTCTGTGGAAATTGTGGTGGAATTTCTCATGGTATGGATGATTGTTCTCAACCCCCTAAATGTTTGAACTGAGGAGGAGCACATGCAGCCTCCTCAAGGGATTGCAAAGTATACAAGTATGAATATGAGATTATTTCTGTCCAAACGAAGGAGAAAATTTCCTTTTCCGAGGCAAAGGCCAGGGTTAGGGAGCGGTTCATTCGCCCTGGGATTACCTTTGCTGCTGCGTTGTCTCGCCCTAAGGCTACTCGGCAGGTGCCCCTGCCATCACACAATGCCCCATCAAATTCTCGGGGTTCTAATTCCCGGCCTTCTCGGCCGGGGGGTTCCACAGAGGGAGTGCAGCCTGGAAGCAGCTGTGCTTCTTCCAGGGAGGTGCCCCCTATCTCCTGGGGGTGTCCCCTCTGTGGTGGTGCTTCCAGCATCTGAGAGTGCCTCCCCCATCCCAGTTCCTCCAGTTCCTCCTGTGACAAACACCCGTGTCGATGCTACACCTTGCTTTGACACATCCAAAACTCCCGATGTCTTTCCTGTGCAAGGTTAGCATCACCGTGGCTCCTCAGAGTGCTCAGAGAGCAAAGCGCTGCTACCAAAGATCTCTGCAGTGGAGCCCACTACTCCTCCTCCTCGGGATGCTCAGGGGTCAGGACAAGTGCAGGCTGGGGATGGAGTCTCGCTGATGACCCAGCCACCGCCAGATAGTGGTGGTCCTCAGGTAGTTGATGCACCTGCTCAACTGCATGAGTCCTTGCCCTCTCAGGATTCCAGTACTGTGGGATGCACTACTGATTGTGCTCCTTCTCGTGGTGGCACTGCCTGCTCTATTCCGGCTAGGGCAGTTTGCGGTCCACCTGCCAAACCATCTCTTGCCCTGCCAAAGAAGAAAACCATCGTCCTGCCCTCTTCTTCTTCCTCCAGGTTATCTTCAGCTGGGCGGCACACTGTACACCATAACAGTGCCAGGCAGTCCCTTTCTAAGGGCAGTTCTAAGCAGCAATCTAAATCTGGTTGCTTGCCAGGGGCAAGGTTGTCTCGCCCCTCAACCTGATTCTTCCTTCGCTTTGGGTACCATGGCATTCTCAGCCAGTATATTACAATTTAATTGTCGAGGGCTGCTCGGTAATTGGGAGGAGCTGCGGACCCTCCTGGCTTATTCCCCTTTGTGCGTGTGTCTCCAGGAAACTCTTGTAGGGCTTGCCACTCCTCACGCAACACCTGGGTATAATGCTTTTTACTCAGCTCCAACCCAGGATCCTGTTGGAGGTGGTGCTGTTTTGGTGAGGGCTAATGTCCCTCATCAACAGGTTCACCTCCAGTCTGATCTCCAATGTGTTGCTGTGCGGTTGTATGCCCTCCGCTGGTATACTGTCTGTTGCATTTATTTACCACCCAGCGCAGAAGTTAGTAAAGCAGACCTTGAAGACTTCCTCAGACAATTACCTAAGCCCTTTCTCCTCCTGGGGGACTTTAACGGTCGCCACCCTTTGTGGGGTGACTGTCTAATTAACCAACGTGGGCATTTATTGGCATCTTTATTGGAGGACGAGGATCTCTCCCTGCTGAATACTGGCGAGTTTATGCATTTTCATCCTCAGACGAATACATTTACCTCAATTGACCTCTCTGTCTGTTCTCCTGACTGCCTCCTGGATTTCACCTGGGAAGTTCTGAGGGATCTGCATGGAAGTGATCACTTTCCTATCCTCCTTACTGCAGCAATATTTAGTCCTTGTTCCCGTCTGCCGAGGTGGAGGTTAGATAAGGTGAACTGGTCCCTTTTTTCTTCCTTGACTTCTATTGGTGTTTCCATAGAAGACTTTCCACATATAGATGAAGCTGTTTTGTTCTTCATGTCTATTATCCATTCTGTTGCCCTCCACACTGTTCCTCTGGCACATATAACTATCGCCCTGTCCCATGCTGGAATGATAATTGTAGTATTCCTGTACATGCCAAAAAGACAGCATTTACACATTATCGTCGATACAAAACAGAGCATTATATTGTCAAATTCAGGAGGGTACGTGCTAGGGCACGCCGGGTCCTCAAACAAGCCCGACGAGACTCTTGGATGGCTTATGTGTCTTCCGTAAACTCTAAAGGTGCTATCACACGGGAGACTCGTCGATGTCCAAACTGGACGTGGACGTCCAAACTTGCCCCCGCGGGAGGGTCATGGACGTCCACTGGAGGAAGGCCACCTGACCCATTCATGGATGTCCACGGTGACCGTGAACATCCACGACTTGGTGGTCTCCTTCTTCTCTATGGAGTTTACACGTAGTGTGTGTCCTCTGCTATCTTGAACTCTGTAGTCAGTTGAGGTGATATATTATGATTAATTCAAAACCGTCAGTAAACTTTGTACTTTTAATATTTCTGTCATAGAAACTTTTCATATATACCAAAATGTGGTAAATATAATGGAATGTGGATAGATTGTTTCCAAGAGAGGCCCGCGCACGTTCGAAATGCATACTCGGGAAGAAAGCACTACGGTGTAGGTTTCTATACTGCCTGCTTTCTTCACTCCGTGGGAGCCATTCTCTCATCCACAATGCCCTCCTTCTCCCTCTTCTTTGTCTTTTTGCAGCGGCTTCTTCCTCTTCCTGAAGGGTTTGGACTGCAACACCCATTGCAAAAGTCACAATCTGGTTCATGTCCATTGTTGTTGTTGATAAACACCTCATCTTCTAGGGAGTTGGAAGTGACCTTCCAGTCGCGTGGGGTGAACTAGATAAAGAAGAAGAAGGTGGCCGTCGATGTCCACCATGTGATTGGGTATGGACGTCCAAGCTCAGTTTGGACGTCCGTTTTGTGCTGCACAAATTGTTCAAGGGTCCCCGTGTGATACCCGCTTAAGACACCAGTGTCTCAGGTGTGGAAGAGGGTACAAAAGATTTCAGGAAAATTCCCGCAAGGCAGGTCCCCTGTGCTGCTGTCAAATGGTGAGCCTGTTGGTGACCCTGCGGCTGTGGCCGATATTTTTGCTTCTGCCTTTGCAGCGGTCAGCCGTAGAGATGCTAGCACTCCAGTTTTTGCCAGACACAGGGACGTGGAAGAGGCTAGGGTATTGAACTTTCATTCCGGGAGGGGGGAGTCTTACAACCTCCCTTTCTCTTCCCATGAACTCCAATCTGCTCTTTCCCTTTGTCATGACACCTCACCAGGGTCAGATAATATTTCCTATGCAATGCGTCGGCACCTTGGTGATGATGCACTGTCTTTTCTCCTCAAGCTTTTTAATAGAGTCTGGAGAGACTCTTCTCGTCCTACCTCTTGGCGCGAAGCTTTTGTCCTGCCATTCCTGAAGCAAGGGAAGACAGGATCCAGTCCTCTAGAATATCGACCAACTGCCCTTACATCATGCTTGTGTAAACTGTTTGAAAAGATGGTCAATTCGCGCTTAATGTATTTCATCAAAAGGAATGACTGTCCTTCTCGATGTCAGTCTGGTTTTCGCAAATATCATTCGACGAGAGATGCACTTGTCCGCCTAGAAGCTGCAGCATATGATGCTTTTGCCAGGAAGCAGCATCTGGTGTGTGTCTTCTTTGACTTAGAAAAGGCATATGATACTACATGGCAGTTTGGTATCATCAAGCAGCTTCACTCTTTAGGTTTACATGGTAGGCTGCCCTTATTTATACTAGACTTTCTGCGTGACCATTCATTCAGGGTTCGAATTGGTGATACTCTGTCTCCTTTGTACCCTCAGGAAGAAGGCGTACCTCAAGGAAGTGCTCTTAGCACAACCCTTTTTGCTATAGCATTAGATGGTATTCTGTCCCCTATTCCAGAGGGGGTGTCTGCCTCACTGTATGTTGATGATTTAGCTATATGGTATGCTGCCTCCCGGATGCCAATGGCTGAACGTCACATGCAGCTTCCTTTTCACCACGTATCTCATTGGGCCACAATGCATGGTTTCCGTTTCTCCCCAACAAAAACAGTGGCCTTACATTTCTCCCGCTTCAGAAGTGTCAACCCCGACCCCGATCTTAAGTTACATGGCCACAGGGTCCGATGTGTGGATGAAGCAAGATTTCTCGGTCTTGTGTTTGACAGACGACTGTCGTGAATTCCGCACATCCGTGCAGTACGTTTATCCTGCCACCGTGCCCTGTCTCTCCTACAGACTCTATCTCACCTGTCTTGGGGCTCTCAGTTCAATCCATCATGCTGGGGTCCGTCTGTCAACTGGAGCTTCCCGGTTTTCCCCAATTCCTAGTCTATTAGTAGACGCGAATGAACCGCCACGAGATCTCCATCGCCAGTCCTTACTGGTGCAGTGTTGGCACCGCCTTCACCGTCTACCTTCCTCACCAAGTTGTATGGCTGTCTCCGAGGTCGCTCTTTTCCCTTTATATAACACCCACCCTCGCTATCCACAACCGTTTCGGTACAGAGTGAGGGCTCCCATGGAGGAGTTAGGTGTTCAGCCTTTTTCTGTTTGCCCTGTGCGTGTTCCCCGAGTAGCTCTCTGGCTCCTCCCAGAAGTACGGCCATGTGATTACTTCCCTGAGAGGAAGGCCTCTCTTTCCACACAGGTAGCTTTGTCTTATTTTTTAGAACACACCTCTACCCACAGTGGCTCGATCCCTGTATATACTGATGGTTCCAAGTACCAAGGCTTTGGTGTAGTTTTCCATGATTTTAGCCGTGGTGGGAGTCTTCCTCCTTCCGCCTCTGTTTTTACTGCTAAACTTACAGCTATTTTAGTTGCAGTTGAGTTGATTTTTAGTTTCCCCCCTGCTTCTTTCACCACTTTTAGTGACTCAGCCAGTGCCTTGCAGGCTTTGTCTTGTGGCTTCTCATCACACCCTCTAGTCCTATCTATCTTGGAGTGGCTCTTCTCATTTCACAGACGCGGATTTTCTGTACAGATGTGTTGGGTCCCTGCTCATGTGGGGGTCGTAGGCAATGAGCGTGCTGACTCTGTGGCGAGAGCCACTGCCTCTCGCCCTTCCTCTCCCCATTACCGTGTCCCATCTGAGGATTTATGTACAAACACTATAGAAGCTGTCCGTCTCTGTTGGCAGAGAAGGTAGGATGCAGCAGGGGCGAACAAACTCCACAGCATTCGTCAGAACCTGGGCGATGGAGGGTAGGTGGGACTATCCCGACAGTGGGAAACAGCTTTGACCCGTCTCCGGATTGGCCACACTAGGCTGACTCATGTTTTTTAAATGGAGAAGGCGTCCCCTCCCAATTGTGATGACTGTCTGGTTCCTTTGACTGTGCAGCATCTTCTTTTGGAATGCCCAAGTCTTGAGGACCTTCGTCGGTGGTACCTTTCCGGATACCGAGCCGACAGCGGACCTTATCTTCTCTCTTCAGTACTTGGGGAAGAGGCTTGTGCTATGGGAGGAGGCGCCTTCTCCTTTGTGTTAAGTTCCAGCCTTCTTCACAAACTGTAGGACTTTACCATATTTTAGTTTAGTGGATATATGTGGATTGACTGAAACTAAATGGGAAGGTGAAAGGATGAGAGAATGGGAATACGGTGTAGGTATATGTGCTGGAGTCAGTGAGAATGAGAGGGCAAGAGAGGGAGTATGTCTGATGATAAGCAAGAAGTGGAAGGAGAATATAAGAGAGTATGGAACAGTGAGTGCAAGGATTGTATGGGTGTGGATGAAAGTAGGTATACAAGCATGGGCGATTGTATGTGTGTATGCTCCAACAGAGGATCGAGTGGCAAGAGTGAAAGATGAGTTTTGGGCGAGAGTAGAAGCATGTATGGACAAGTTTGAGAGGAGCGAGAGAGTGCTGTTGATAGGAGACTGAATGGCAAAGTTGGGAATGTACGAGTGGATGGAGTGGTTGGTCAGTGGGGTGTGCCAGCTGAAGTAGATGGGAATGGTAGTGCTTTGGTGGACATCTGTGCTGGTAAGGGGTTGGCAATAGCCAACACCTACTTTCGTCATAAGATGATCCACCGGTATACATGGAGAGTAATGAGGAGGATGGATGGTGAACTTGTTGAACGAAAGGCAATGATAGACTACGTGTGTGTGGATGAGCGAATGAGAAGACAAGTGTTGGATGCAAGGGTGTGGAGAGGGTGGGGGAATGGAGTCTCAGACCATCACTTAGTGATGGCCAAGGTAGAGCTGCAAAGAAAGTGGTTGAGGAGACAAAGAGGAAGACAGGAGGAAGCAGCTCCTGTGAGAAGAGTGGAGAAATTGCAAGATAATGAGAAAATGACAGAGAATAAGAGCATAGTGGAAGAAAGATTGGGAAGGTATGAGCTAGAGCAGATGGAAGGGGTGGAAGACGTATGTAAGATAATCACGGAAGAGATAAGCGCAGCATGTGAGGCGGTTTGTGGAGTGAGGAGGAGATGCAAGGGTGTGCAAGGGACAGCATGGTGGAATGATGAGGTGAAACGAGCTGTGGAACAAAAGAAGAAGGCATATGGTGAATGGTTGGCGAGTAGAGGTAGGGGAGAAGATGAGAGAGAGAAGAGAGAGGTATATGTGAGCAGGAGAAGGGAGGTTAAGAGACTGGTGAAGGAGAGTATGAAGAAAGTGGATGAAGAGTTTGGGAGGAATCTGAGTGTGAAATGGAGGGAGAGTAAGAAATTGTTTTGGAAGGAGGTAAAGAAAGTAAGGCAGTGTGAAAGGGGAAATAGTAGGGGAGTGAAAGATAGGAATAACAGATTGTTGGTGGAGAAGAGAGAGAAATTGAGGAGATGGAAGGAGCACTTTGAGGATTTGTTGAATGTAGAGAGTGAGAGCAGTGTGAGTATAAGTGGTTGGGGAATGGCTGGGAGAAGAAGAGATGAGAGGAGGGAGGAAGCGATCAGTAGGTCGGAACCGGTAGAAGCGATGAAGAGGATTAAGCTGGGAAAGGCCCCAGAAATTGATGGAGTGTGTGGTGAAATGCTTACGTATGGGGGTGAGATTGTTGTGGAGTGGATATGGAAGTTGTGTAGATTGGCTTGGGAAGAGGGAAGGGTTCCAGAGGACTGGAAATCAGGTATAATTGTTCCTCTGTACAAAGGAAAAGGGGAGAGAGAAGTATGTGGTAACCATAGGGGTATTTGCCTTCTTAGTGTGACTGGTAAAATATATGGCAGAATACTCATTGATAGGGTTAGGCATATGACAGAGGAGCTAGTTGGAGAAGAACAAGGGGGATTTAGGAAGGGAAAAGGGTGTGTAGATCAGATATTTGTTCTAAGATGTTTAGTAGAGAAGTATCTAGAGAAGGGAAGGAAAGTGTATGCTGCCTTCATCGACTTGGAGAAAGCTTATGACAGAATAGATAGGCAAGGTATGTGGAAGGTATTAAGAATATATGGAGTGGAGGGGAAATTGTTGAGTGCTGTGAAGAGTATGTACGAGGGAGCTACGGCTACGGTGCGAGTGGATGGTGAGCTGAGTGAGTTCTTTGAGCTCAGTGTGGGACTGAAACAGGGGTGTGTGATGTCTCCATGGCTGTTTAATATATATATGGATGGGGTTGTAAAGGAGGTGCAAGGTAGGGCAGTGGATGTGGGGGTGGCCCTAATGAATGAGGGTGAGATTTGGAAGCTTCCGGTGTTGCTGTTTGCTGATGATACAGTATTGTTGAGTGAAGATGAATGGGACTTGCAAGGTTTGGTGAATGAATTTGGGACAGTGTGTAGGAGGAGGAAGCTGAAAGTTAATGTAAACAAAAGTAAAGTTATGGTGTTTGAGAGGAATGAAGTCACAGAGTGTGCAGTGAGGTTGGATGGTGAGGATATGGAGAATGTGAGTGCATTCAAGTACTTGGGTAGTGTAATGAGTAAGGATGCAACTTTGGGGGATGAAGTACGTGAAAGGGTACAGCAGGGAAGAAAGGTTGTTGGTACACTGAAAGCAGTGATGAGAAATAGGGAGGTGAGAATGGAAGTTAAGAAGTCACTGCATGATGGTATTGTGATCCCTACCCTGACGTATGGAAGCGAGGCGTGTACCTTGCAAGAGGGGAACAAGTCAAGAGTGAGAGCAGTGGAAATGAGTTACTTGAGAGGAGCATGTGGAGTGACGTGGAGGGACAGGTTGACGAATGAAGAAGTGAAGGAACGTTGTGGGGTAGATGTGGATGTGGTTGAAAAGATTAGGAGAAATACACTGAGGTGGTTTGGACATGTGGAGAGAATGGAGAATGAAAGACTGACTAAGAGGGTGAATGTAGGTGAGGTGGAGGGAGGGAGAGGGAGGGGTAAACCGGGGATGAGGTGGAGGGATGGAGTTCAGAGGTATATGAGGGAGGGGGGTGTGAGTTGGGGGGAGGGGAGTCAAATGGTGGGTGACAGAGTGACTTGGAGGCGTTTTGTCTGCAGCCACCCTTTGCGGGATTAGGGCGTCGGTCTATAGATAGATAGATAGATAGATAGTTTTATACTGTTCTCGTTTAACCTCAATCTTTCCACTACGTTTTAGTTTTGGTTGTTTCTTTGATTTTGTCGCTTTGTTTATGCATCATTTTATTTATAAATTTATTCATTTATTTTTTGACTTCCTTTTAATGTTTATGTTCGGCGGCATATGACCTATGCTGTTGCGCCGCCATGTCACACATTCATTTATTCATTCATTCATGCATTCATTCCCTGCAAATTTCTCTATCTCATCTCTCCATCTCCTGTCTGGCCTTTTTCTGCTACGCTTACATTCTCTTGGTGTCCAGTCAGTCAGCCTCTTGCTCCATCGGTTATCCCTTATTCTTGCTAAATGACCTGCCCACCTCCATCTCTGTTCTTTTATAACTTCTATAATATCTTTGACTTTAGCCTGCTCTCTCACCCAAGTTGATCGTTTCCTGTCTTTTAAAGATATTCCCAACACTGACCTTTCCATTGCTCTCTGAGAATGGATTAATTTATTTTCCATTGATTTTGTCAGTTTCCAGGTCTCACAACCATACCTCATAGCCGGAATTATACATTCTCTATATACTTTTCGTTTATCGAAAGCTTTCCATCCAATTGTAATGCGTCTTTTTATCTCGCTATCATGATATTTCCTTAATTTTAGTATTTGTCCCAAGTAGTTGTACACCTCAACTTCTTCAAGAATTTCATCGCTTATTCTGATGACGCTCTTTGATGTTTGTGGATTAAACATTAGACCTACTTTAGTTTTACTTCGGTTCATCTTCAGTCCTACTTTCAGACTTTCTCTGTTCAGGTCACTTAACATTTCTTCCAATGCCTCCGCTGTTTCTGAGATTAGGACAATGTCATCTACAAATCTTAAATGGTTTAGCTTTTCTCCATCAATGTTCACTCCTTTGTTTTCCCAGTCTAGCTTTCTGAAAATACTTTCTAGGCATGCTGTAAATAATTTTGGTGAAATTGTATCTCCCTAACGCACACCCTTCTGAATCTTAATTTTTTCTGAGTCCTTTTGTAATTAAACAGTAGCAGTTCCCTCTTTATATATGTTTTCGAGCAGGTTTACAATGTTCTCATTCACTCCTTGTTCTCGCAATGAATTTATAATTGCTTTGTGGTCCACTGAGTCGAAAGCCATTTCGTTATCAACAAAACCTAAGCACAGGGGTTTATTATATTCTATAGTTTTCTCAATTAGGTGGTTCATTGTATATAGATGATCAATGGTCGAGTACCCGCTTCAGAATCCTGCCTGTTCACGAGGTTGGTTTTCCTCCAAAATTGTTGTTATTCTGTTCATAAGGACTTTAGTGAAGAGTTTGTAAATGACTGATAATAAGCTAATGGGTCGATATTACTAAGGTCTTTTGAGTCACTTTTTGTGTAGAGTAAAATAACTATTGCATAGCACCATGTTTAGGGAATTTTCTTCTGTTTTATACAATGGGTAAATAAGTAAGCAAACCTATTTTGTACTTCTACTCCGGCATCCAACAGTAAATCTGTTACTAGTCCCTCTTCTCCCTGAGCCTTTCCTCTTTTCATATTTTTAAGACAAATATATACTTCATCTGGTGTTATCTCAGGTATTTCACGTGTGTCAACTGAAAAGTTAGCTATTGGTACTACAGACTTTGATGCATACAGTTCTTTGTAAAATTCTTCAACTCTCTTCACAATCTTATCTCTGCATTTAATGATTTTACCGTTTTTTTTCTTTCAGTGATGTCATTTGTTGCTTTCCTAGGGCCATTCTACTTCGGACCTGTTTCAGACTTTTTCCATTTTTGATGGTTTCTTTAATTTAATCCATGTTTCTCTTTCTTTTTTTTTCTCTTTGTCATTTGTTGATAAGCTTATTTAATTCTGCTCGTTCTATTTCGTCTTTCTTTGTGTTTACTTTCCTTTCCTTTCGTTTTTTTCATAAGCTGAAGTGTCTTTTCTGAATACTTCTAGGCTTTGGTTGTATAAGGTTTTCATACTACCTCTGCTGATTCTCTTAGCACTTTTGTTAGTCCGTCATTCAGCTCATCAATGTCACATTCAGCATTACTTAGAGCCTGAAATCTGTTCCATATTTCCAACTGAAAAGTTGCTTTGTTTTCGTTTACTATTATTGGGCATATCTTTTTATCTTTAATCATCTTCTTTCTCTCATTTCTGAAACTGAATTTGGCTGTGCAACCCACCATCCTATGATCACTACCTACATTTACTTTGTTGATAACTGTGACATTTATGATCGTGTTATTCTTATCTGCTATAATGAAGTCGATTTCATTCTTTGTTTCTCCATTTGGGCTTCTACAGGACCACTTTCTTCCTGTTCTTTTGTGGAAGAATGTGTTCATTATTCTCATGTTAATTATTTCAGCAAAATTTACCAGCATTTCTCCTCTTTCATTCCTTTCTCCCATTCCAAATATTTCCATGCATGCTTCTCCATTTTTCGACTTCCCAACTTTTGCATTGAAGCCTCCCATGAGTATAGTACATGTTGTCTTTTCTTCTTCCATAATGTGGGAGATGTCATCATAGAATGTTTCTATTTATTTATCTGGGCTTTGATAAGTTGGTGCATATACTTGTATGACTTTCATGATATATTTTTTCCTAGTCTAATGACAATAAATGCTGCTCTGTCAGATACACTGCTGAATTCAACAATGTTGTCTGCAAGATTTTTATTAATTAGAAATCCTACACCACTAACTCTTTCATTTTCCTTTCCTCTGTAGTAAAATAGGTGTTTGCTGTCTTCAAGCTGAATTACTTTTTCTTCTTTTCTGCGGATCTCACTCAAACCTGCAATATCCCAACTAAAGTTTTACAGTTCAGTCATCAGGTTATCAAATTTGTAATCTTCTGCGAGGCTTCTTGCGTTGTATGCATAGATCTCCATCGATTTCAGTTTGTTTAACATCGAAGTGTCTAATTTTCCAACAAAGTGACTACTCACTTTCGGTGGCACACTGCCCGTAAGCACAGGAGGCAGTGCGGTTAGACCTTTAGTAGACGAAGATCCAACAGGAACGCCCATCAAATCATTTGCAATAGAACTCATGTTTGGTTGGGAGGATTGTGGCAAATAATCTCACCTCCATGCCACATAGTATCTGGTGAGATGTAATTTTTGTTCCACCTTATTCGTTATATTCAGTGGAGCCCTATATATCTATAATGGGTTTCATGGACAGTGCTGACTAAGACGGTACCTCGTATATCTACAAGGCCTTCACCTATCCGCCACCCAGGGACGCTCCAGGTAATACTGGGATCCTGCCCATGCATGCATATATATATATATATATATATATATATATATATATATATATATATATATATATATATATATATATATATATATATATATATATATATATATATATATGTTACGGAACAGAGATAATGAACACTTCAAGTGACAATACTAAAATCACTACTGTCACGCAAAGTTCCAGGTTCAAAACAAAGGACTTAGGTAAAATTACAAGTTAAAGTTTAATGCACAAACTAACAACTAAACATTCAGGACTCATAAGGATAATATAATGGCAAAAAACAGGTTAAATATATGGTTAAGTGCAATAGCCTCTATTAACACGAAATTAGCAAGAGTAAATTTATCTAAGTCAGCCCTGATACAATGAGAAAACCGGATAATGCTCAGTTAATGCAAGATATATTATTACAGATACACAATATTATTAATGATGGCTGACAACAAAAACCCCACATGAACCACAAAAACCTCACTAGGCCCACGAACCAACACCCCATGCTACACAGTACAAGAAAAAAATGTAATAACACTTATACTCAAACTACACAGCAGCTAGATGGTTGGAGACTTCCTGAGCACTCGCAAAAGTAATAACAACTGTACAGGGGAGGACAGAGATGTGAACAAAATGAGGAGTAGATCTAAGTGGCAATTAATGCAGAGACTGAGCTCATTATATAGGGGCCGGCAGAGCTTGATACAACTTGTAAGAAGGACGCGCAAATGAAGCCATAGGGGACAAAGAGTTGACACTCCTGCTCTGAACAACAGAAAGAACGACTTTACTATAAGGGGGAGAAGGAGGGAGTGAGGTAGAACACGCACTATGGAAGCCACGAGGCGAATCGTGATCAAACATGCAGCATACTGTACGTTAGAATTATACAAAGGATGAAGAAATCATAAGCTATGTAACACCGCTCGCTGCTGCAGTGGTAACGTTCTCGCTTGCCAACTGGTGGGCGGGAGTTCGCGCTTCGCTCAGGTTGCGAAAAGTTTCACTGACGAAGTTGGTGGTTACTATCCCCCTAGAGCAAGGGGACGGGTGTGTGCGTGTGTGAAGGTCAAAGCCTTGCCCCTAGATCGGACTATATGAGCTCTCAGCTCCCTTCCGGGAGGGTAAAAGCTGACAATCACGACCATCAAGTGATCCTGACCGACCGGTGAATTACCTCCCCACAAAAAAAAAGAAATTTACAAAGGAAATTTCTTATTACTCTAAAACAATCTGTCTAAACTCTAGATAAGCAATCTGCAATAACATTTTCTTTCCCCTTGACATGTTGTATGTCTAATGAATACTCCTGAAGAAGTAGACTCCATCTTGTCAATCTCTGATTTTTATCTTTAAACTTACTAAGGAATTTCAGTGGGTTATAATCGATAAAAATGACTATGGGGTCAAAACCAGAACACAAATAAAATGAAAAATGCTGTAAACCCAAAATCAAGGCCAAAAGCTCTTTCTCAATAGTTGAGTAGTTCTTTTGAGGTGGAGTGAACTTCTTACTGTAATAAGATACAGGGTGTTCAATACCCTGATCATCCTCTTGCAGCAAAACAGCACCAGCTCCTGTATCACTTGCGTCAACAGCCATCTTAAAAGGCTTAGCAAAATTTGGAGTAGTGAGCACTGGCTGACTTAATAGGATAGCTTTATGTTTACTGAAAGAGGATTCACAGTTATCGGTCCAGACAAATTTAACTCCCTTTTTCAGTAGGTCAGTAAGTCGTGATACAAGAATTGAAAAGTTAAGAACAAATCTCATGTAATAACCTACCATTCCCAAAAATCTTTGTAGCTCTTTCCTACTTTTAGGTCTGGGAAGATCACTTATAACCTGAACCTTAGCCCCTGGTGGTGCAACGTGTCCATCACCAATTACGTACCCAAGGTACTGAACTTTAGCTTGACCAAACTCACACTTTGATAAATTAGCTACAAGATTAGCCTGAACCAAACGCTCAAGAAATTTACTGACATCTCATAGGTGATCTATCCAGTTGTCACTGAAGATTAATACATCATCAGTATAAACAACACACCCTGCCAAACCCTCTGTTACAAAATTCATGAGCTTCTGAAATGTGGCTGGTGCATTCTTCATACCATATGGCATTACAGAACATGCAAAAGTCTTTCCTAGTGTTACAAAACATGAGATCTCCCTAGCACGTTCAGTCATAGGTACTTGCCAGTATCCCTTTAACAAATCAAACTTACTTATGTACCTAGCCTTTTCGATCTTATCTATGCAATCTTCCACGTGAGGGAGAGGGTAAGTGTCTATTTGGTTATCTGATTAACACGTCTCTAGTCGATGCAAAGCCGCTGTGACCCACCTGGCTTAGGGACTAGAGTGACAGGAGAACTCCACTCGCTCTGACAGGGCTCAATCATCTTGTGGTCCAACAGGTAGCCAAGCTCCTTCTGGATGAGAGGAACTTTCACTGGGTTCACACGGTAAGGAGGCAGTTTAATTGGCTTTGCGTCTCCAACATCGACATCATGCATCAACACAGTGGTTCTTCCTGGAGTGGCACGGAACACTTGCGGGTACTCCTGCAGTAATGCCGAAAACTCCTGTCTTTCCTCGGGAGCTAGATGAGAAAGTTTAGTCTGGAGATCATTCATGATATCAGGATTCTTCCCCAAACTATCACTCAGGCTCATGCTGCATGGGAGAACTTCACTTGCAGACTCAGGTGGAACAGCTACAGTGCAGACTGGATTATTTTCGTCCCGCCTGTGATATAACTTTAGCATGGTCATGTGACAAAGTTGCTTGTTCTTTCTACGATCTGGTGTGGCGATGACATAGTTGACATCACTGACTTTCTTCTCCACGAAATAAGGACCACTAAACTTGGCTTGAAGAGGTTGCCCATGCACCGGTAGCAGAATCAAAACCTGATCTCCTGGCTGAAAGTAGCGTAACCTGGACTTCTTATCATACCAAGTCTTCGTCTTCTCCTGAGCAGCTCCTAAATTCTCTCTCGCCAGCTGTAAAGCAGTAGACAGAAGTTCTTTGAACTTCATCACAAACTCCAGCAGGTTGACGTCATCTTCCTCTGACAGCCAGGATTCCTTGAGTAGCTTAAGGGATCCTCTTACTTCATGGCCAAACAGTAGTTCAAAGGGTGAGAAGCCCAGTGATTCATTTGGAGATTCTCTTGCGGCAAATACAACGAATGCAAGACCTTTATCCCAGTCTTTCTGATGTTCCAAACAGTATTTCTTGAGCATCGATTTGAGTGTTTGATGATATCTCTCCAATGCTCCTTGGGTCTGGGGATGGTAAGCTGAAGACGTGATCTGGGTGATGCCCAACTCTTTCAAAGACTGCTTGAAAACATTTGACATGAAATTACTTCCCCGGTCTGACTGTACCTCCTTGGGCAGACCAAACTTGGTGAAGAACCCTAGCATTTCCTTAACCACGTTCTTTGCTGAGATATTTCTAAGTGGAATGGCTTCAAGATAACGAGTAGCCATATCAATCAGGGTCAAAAACATAAGAAAATCCTGAAGAAGTCTTAGGAAGAGGGTCCACAAATTCCACCAACACACGGGTGAATGGCGCCTCCAAAGGAGGAATGGGAACTAGAGGTGCAACCTTTTCAGTCTGATTACACTTCCCCACAACTTGACAGGTGTGACAAGACTTACAATACCAGGAAACATCTCTGAAGATTCCTGGATAGTAGAAGTGTTTCAAAATGAGTGCCACAGTCTTCCTCACTCCAAGGTGTCCTGCCAAACTGGAATCATGAGCCACTCTAATGATATCCTGCTTACAAACACGAGGGATGACAACTTGATGTACAACCTCCCATTCACAGTCGGCAGATGCTGTTGGGGGTCTTCACTTCCTCATAAGTACTCCTGACTTTATATAATAACAAGCAGAAGCACCAGCTGACTCTTCCTCACTGCAAGCAGAGTTAGCTAGACCTTTCAACTCTGGGTCAGCAACCTGCAAATCAACCAACTCTTGACGAGACAAATTATCAACACTGCGGGGTACTGCCTCATCTGGCGAGTGGTCCAATTTAGCAAGAAAAGTGTCAGCTAGGCTAACATCATCATCATCATTATCCTCTAAGTCACCAGTAACTTTAGACTTAGCCCTAGTGACAGCACATGCAGAGAACACATCAGGGATATCACAATCCTGGGTCGCAGTCACTGGTTCACTAGACAACTGAGGAGCTGGACACACTTGACTTGAACCAATATCATTATCAAGTAAGAAAGTTACACCTGACATTGCGAGTGTCTCAACCAACCCAACCATAACGGAACCATTAACAAAACCAGACTCTAAATTCACTCTGCACAGAGGGACAGAGAAGTAATTATTCCCTACACCTTGTAAGATTACAGTTTCATCAGAGGAATTAACATTAGACCCTAGAACACTGATCAGCATAAGGGATTGGCAAGCACCTGTATCACGACATATTTTAACTTATTTCCTGTCATTACTGTCCAGAGGACTGACAAAACCATCAGACAGGAAATTAGCACATGAACTCCTGAGAGTGTCACCCACGTTACTGCTCAAAAGAGGAGCTTCATCATGAGAATTTAATTTACCCCTCAAAGCAGGTTCAGTTAACTCGATTAAAGAATTCTGGGAACTCTCAAGGGTGGACACTAGACCAATTGACTGAATATTTAAAGACTCCTTTTTGTTCACATCATGCTGTCTTCTGAAACATTTCTCCGTAGTATGACCAAGCTTACTACAATAAGTACATTTACTTTTCTGAAATCTAGAGGTGGAGCTGGTATTTACTTCCTGAGAAACATCATCTTTATTCTCTTTCCTGTTACCTGTACTTTGAGTAGAGGCAACGTACTTACTCTCAGCTTTCCTTTTTTTCTTTAGAATATCTCTTGTGAGTGAGAACATATTCATCAGCTAAAACTTACAGCATCAGACAAATTATCTATTCTTTTCTCATCAAGATATAGGCTTACATCTTTATTAATACACATTTTGAAGTACTCCAGCAAAATCATCTGTTTAAATTTATCAAAATCAGAATTTACATTCTTAGAATTTAACCACCGCTCTAACAGATCTTCTTTGATTTTTGCATACTCAACATGGGATTGCTTATCTTGCTAATAAGTTGTCCTAAACTTTACTATATAGGCTTCAGGAACAAGCTCATAGGCCTTAAGGATCAAGCTCTTAACTACATCATAATTATCAAATTGATCCTGAGGCAAAGATGCATAAGTTACTTGAGCTTTACCGGTGAGAACACTCTGAAGGAGTACTGTCCAATACTTTTTGGGCCAATCAAAACCTGTAGCTACCCTCTCAAACAACTGAAAATACTTTGTTAAATCAGATTCATTAAAAGGAGGGACAAGTTTAACATTTTTAGCCACATCAAAATCATCAGAGCTAGATGATCCAGTTCCACCTTGTTTCATGCGATTCTCATGGTCTGCCTGAATCCTAGCAAGTTCAATTTGTACCTGAGCCTATGCCTGTGCCTCCTGAATACGAGCCTGAGACTCAGCCTCCTTAGCACGTGCCTGAAACTCAGCCTCCTTAGCACGAGCCTCCTGCAGGGCTAGCTGTAACTCAGCTATTTCAATCTGCGTTTGCTCATCTGGAGGAGTTACATTTAACAAGCTTTTATTAATCATGCCAACAATTTGATCTTTAGAATGATGAGAGCGAACAACAATTCCCAATTGTTGAGCAACAAGCTTAAGTTCATTCTTTGTTCTGTTTTCTACATCACACACTGTTTGCACATTTGACAAAAAATCTTTGGCTTCATCAAGAGTAGTAATAGTAGACATTATGAATAAATCACAGTCACAAAATATCAAGCAATATCCTTATGATAATATCCTGAATATTCTGATAAGAGGTCGCCAAATTTATGTTACGGAACAGAGAGAGATAATGAACACTTCAAGTGAGAGTACTAAAATCACTACTGTCCCGCAAAGTTCCAGGTTCAAAACAAATGACTTAGGTAAAATTACAAGTTAAAGTTTAATGCACAAACCAACAACTAAACATTCAGGACTCATAAGGATAATGTAATGGCAAAACAGGTTACATATATGGTTAACTGCAATAGCCTCTATTAACACGAAATTAGCAAAAGCAAATTTATCTAAGTCAGCCCTGATAAAATGAGAAAACCGGATAATGCTCAGATAAAGCAGGATATAATATTATTACAGATACAAAATATTACTAATAGTGGCTGACAGCAAAAACCCTACCAGGCCTACAAATTAACGCCCTATGCTATACAGTACAAGAAAAATGGTAATAACACTTATACTCAAATTATACAGCACCTAGATGGCTGGAGACTTCCTGAGCACTCACAAAAGTAATAATACACTATACAGGGGAGGACAGAGATGTGAACAAAATGAGGAACAGATCTAAGTGGCAACTAATGCAGAGACTGAGCTCATTATATAGGGGGCCGGCAGAGCTTGATTCAACTTGTAAGAAGTACACGCAAACGAAGGCATAGAGGACGAAGAGTTGACCCTCCTGCTCTGAACAATAGAAAGAACGACTTACTCTACTATAAGGGGGAGAAGGGGGGAGTGAGGTAGAACACGCAAGCCTGGTCACTATGGAAGCCACGTGGCGAATCGTGATCAAACATGCAGCATACTGTACATTAGAATTATACAAAGGATGATGAAATCATAGGCTATGTAACAATATATATATATATATATATATATATATATATATATATATATATATATATATATATATATATATATATATATATATATATATATATATATATATATATATATATATATATATATATATATATATATATATATATATATATATATATATATATATATATATATATATATATATATATATATATATATATATATATATATATATATATGTATATATATATATATAAAAATATATATATATGAATATATATATATATATATATATATATATATATATATATATATATATATATATATTTTTTATATATATCATCATCTATACCTAGTGCACTGCTGAACAAAGGCCTCCCCCAACCTTTTCCACGAATTCCCTGACTAAGCCAATCTTTGCCAATTTTTCCCTGCAAATCCTCCCAGTGGGCAGCCACCTTGTCGTGGTGGGGGGGCTTGCATGCCCCTCTGATCCCACAAGCCTGCCTGTGGATGTAACGACACCCGGCAGTGTCTCCCATGCGGGTAGGGTTGTGAGTGAGGGGTCTGACTAAGCGCTGCCCGAAACGTAGGTTACCCGTATGGGTCATCGGTGCCACCTTCCAGAGGGATCGCCTCGGTGCTGTCCCAAGTTGCTTGGTTGGGTGTCTGGGCTGGGGGGTGTTGGGGAAGGGGGTCTTTGCACTGGTTGGAGCAAACTTTCGCATCACGGGGTGTCCTTTTGGGGACACCCTCTGGGGACGAGGTATCTGGCTCCCATCAGACCGCGCTCAGTCCCCTCACTCCCTGGTAGGCGGTTTCCCTTGGCTCCTGGTGCAATTTTGTCTCAAGCATGTATATAGGGATACATCCCAAACTTCTTTAACTACTTGTGTGGTCAGTGACCAGCCACAGGAGTTGACATCACCTGGTCACTCTCTGGCCGATGACCCTGTACCCCCAGGGTCATCTGCCAAAACTGTGAATGAAGATGCCCTTCCTATCGAGGTGGTACCTGATGTTTTTTGTTAATAAGTCTTACACAAAATACATAGTTCTTAAAATATATAATGGTACTTCCTTCCGGAACCTGAATTGTTTTCAGATTCACAGTGGTCTAATTTCACCATGTGGATTTACCCCCAAGGTCTCTTTGCAAGGTGACGGTTCTCTATTGCTAGAAGCCAGGAATGAAGAGGAGAGTTCACGCATCCAGTCCCTAACTATGGTCGCTGGTTATCCTGTATCTGCCTCTTATCACTTGGTCCTAAACCAGTCCCGAGGGGTTGTGTATTCTCGTGACTTGATCTCATATTCTGATTCTTCCCTCTTAGAGCGGCTAGCTCCTCAGGGTGTTCTAGGAGTACAGAGAATTATGAAGAAAATTGATGGGGTTTTAACCCCCATGACCACTCTTATCTTGACATTTGAACGTCTTACCTTGCCAGAGGTTATCACTGCTGCGTGGTGGAAGCTAAAGGTTAAACCTTATGTTCTCCGACCTAGAAAATGCTATTATTGTCAAAGATTTGGTCATGTCCACCATTCTTGCAGGCGGGAAGCGTCTGGCCTTCCTGAGGTCTGTGGATATTGTGGTGGAATTTCTCATGGTATGGATGATTGTTCTCAACCCCCTAAATGTTTGAACTGTGGAGGAGCACATGCAGCCTCCTCAAGGGATTGCAAAGTATACAAGTATGAATATGAGATTATTTCTGTCCGAACGAAGGAGAAAATTTCCTTTTCCGAGGCAAAGGCCAAGGTTACGGAGCGGTTTATTCGCCCTGGGGTTACCTTTGCTGCTGCGTTGTCTCGCCCTAAGGCTACTCGGCAGGTGCCCCTGCCATCACACAATGCCCCATCAAATTCTTGGGGTTCTACTTCCCGGCCTTCTCGGCCGGGGGGTTCCACAGAGAGAGTGCAGCCTGGAAGCAGCTGTGCTTCTTCAAGGGAGGTGCCCCCTATCTCTGGGGGTGTTCCCTCTGTGGTGGTGCTTCCAGCATCTGGGAGTGCCTCCCCCATCCCAGTTCCTCCAGTTCCTCCTGTGACAAACACCCGTGTCGATGCTACACCTTGCTTTGACACATCCAAAACTCCCAATGTCCTTCCTGTGCAAGGTAAGCATCACCGTGGCTCCTCAGAGTGCTCAGAGAGCCAAGCGCTGCTACCAAAGATCTCTGCAGTGGAGCCCACTTCTCCTCCTCCTCGGGATGCTCAGGGTCAGGACAAGTGCAGGCTGGGGATGGAGTCTCGCTGATGACCCAGCCACCGCCAGATAGTGGTGGTCTTCAGGTAGTTGATGCACCTGCTCAACTGCATGAGTCCTTGCCCTCTCAGGATTCCAGTACTGTGAGACGCACTACTGATTGTGCTCCTTCTCGTGGTGGCACTGCTTCTCTATTCCGGCTAGGGCAGTTTGCAGTCCACCTGCCAAACCATCTCTTGCCCTGCCAAAGAAGAAAACCATCGTCCTGCCCTCTTCTTCTTCCTCCAGGTTATCTTCAGCTGGGCGTCACACTGTACACCAGGCAGTCCCTTTCTAAGGGCAGTTCTAAGCAGCAATCTAAATCTGGTTGCTTGCCGGGGGTAAGGTTGTCTCGCCCCTCAACCTGATTCTTCCTTCGCTTTGGGTACCATGGCATTCTCAGCCAGTATATTACAATGGAATTGTCGAAGGCTGCGTGGTAATTGGAAGGAGCTGCGGACCCTCCTGGCTTATTCCCCTTTGTGCGTGTGTCTCCAGGAAACTCTTGTAGGGCTTGCCACTCCTCATGCACTACCTGGGTATGATGCTTTTTACTCAGCTCCAACCCAGGATCCTGTTGAAGGTGGTGCTGTTTTGGTGAGGGCTAATGTCCCTCATCAACAGGTTCACCTCCAGTCTGATCTCCAGTGTGTTTCTGTGCGGTTGTATGCCCTCCGCTGGTATACTGTCTGTTGCACTTATTTACCACCCAGTGCAGTAGTTAGTAAAGCAGACCTTGAAGACCTCCTCAGACAATTACCTAAGCCCTTTCTCCTCCTGGGGGAGTTTCACGGTCACCACCCTTTGTGGGGTGACTGTCTACTTAACCAACGTGGGCATTTATTGGCATCCTTATTGGAGGACGAGGATCTCTCCCTGCTGAATACTGGCGAGTTTACGCATTTTCATCCTCAGACGAATACATTTACCGCAATTGACCTCTCTGTCTGTTCTCCAGACTGCCTCCTGGATTTCACCTGGGAGGTTCTGAGGGATCTGCATGGAAGTGATCACTTTCCTATCCTCCTTACTGCAGCAATATCTAGTCCTTGTTCCCGTCTTCCGAGGTGGAGGTTAGATAAGGTGAACTGGTCCCTTTTTTCTTCCTTGACTTCTATTGGTGTTTCCATAGAAGACTTTCCACATATAGATGAAGCTGTTTCGTTCTTTATGTCTATTGTCCATTCTGTTGCCCTCCACACTGTTCCTCTGGCACAAATAACTATCGCCCTGTCCCATGGTGGAATGAGGATTGTAGTATTACTGTACATGCCAAAAAGACAGCATTTACACATTATCGTCGACACAAAACAGAGCATTATATTGTCGAATTCAGGAGGGCACGTGCTAGGGCACGCCAGGTCCTCAAACAAGCCCGACGAGACTCTTGGATGGCTTATGTGTCTTCCGTAAACTCTAAAGAGGCTATCACACGGGAGAATCGTCGATGTCCAAACTGGCCGTGGACGTCCAAACTTGCCCCCGCGGGAGGGTCATTGACATCCACTGGAGGAAGGCCACCTGACCCATTCATGGATGTCCACGGTCACCGTGGATATCCACGACTTGGTGGTCTCCTTCTTCTCTATGGAGTTTACACGTAGTGTGTGTCCTCTGCTATCTTGAACTCTGTAGTCAGTTGAGGTGATATATTATGATTAATTCAAAACCGTCAGTAAACTTTGTATTTTTAATATTTCTGTCATAGAAACTTTTCATATATACCAAAATGTGGTAAATATGATGGAATGTGGATAGATTGTTTCCAAGAGAGGCCTGCGCACGTTCGAAAGGCATACTCGGGAAGAAAGCACTACGGTGTAGGTTTCTATACTGGCTGCTTTCTTCACTCCGTGGGAGCCATTCTCTCATCCACAATGCCCTCCTTCTCCCCCTTCTTTGTCTTTTTGCAGAGGCTTCTTCCTCTTCCTGCAGGGTTAGGACTGCAACACCCATTGCAAAAGTCACAATCTGGTTCAAGTCTATTGTTGTTGATAAACACCTCATCTTCTAGGGAGTTGCAAGTGACCTCCCAGTCGCGTGGGGTGAACTAGATAAAGAAGAAGAAGGTGGCCGTTGATGTCCACCGTGTGATAAGGTATGGACGTCCAAGCTCAGTTTGGACATCCGTTTTGTGCTGCACAAATTGTTCAAGGGTCCCTATGTGATACCCGCTTAAGACACCAGTGTCTCAGGTGTGGAAGAGGGTACAAAAGATTTCAGGAAAATTCCCGCAAGGCAGGTCCCCTGTGCTGCTGTCAAATGGTGAGCCTGTTGGTGACCCTGCGGCTGTGGCCGATATTTTTGCTTCTGCCTTTGCAGCGGTCAGCCGTAGAGATGCTAGCACTCCAGTTTTTGCCAGACACAGGGACGTAGAAGAGGCTAGGGTATTGAACTTCCATTCCGGGAGGGGAGAGTCTTACAACCTCCCTTTCTCTTCCCATGAACTCCAATCAGCTCTTTCCCTTTGTCATGACACCTCACCAGGGTCAGATGATATTCCCTATGCAGTGCTTCGGCACCTGGGTGATGATGCACTGTCTTTTCTCCTCAAGCTTTTTAATAGAATCTGGAGAGACTCTTCTCGTCCTACCTCTTGGCGCGAAGCTGTTGTCCTGCCATTCCAGAAGCAAGGGAAGACAGGATCCAGTCCCCTAGAATATCGACCAATTGCCCTTACATCATGTTTGTGTAAACTGTTTGAAAAGATGGTCAATTCACGCTTAATGTATTTCCTCAAAAGGAATGACTGTCTCTCTCGATGTCAGTCTGGTTTTTGCAAATATCATTCGACGACAGATGCACTTGTCCGCCTAGAAGCTGGAGCATATGATGCTTTTGCCAGGAAGCAGCATCTGGTGTGTGTCTTCTTTGACTTAGAAAAGGCATATGATACTACATGGCAGTTTGGTATCATCAAGCAGCTTCACTCTTTAGGTTTACATGGTAGGTTGCCCTTATTTATACTAGACTTTCTGCGTGACCGTTCATTCAGGGTTCGAATTGGTGATACTGTCTCCTTCGTACCCTCAGGAAGAAGGCGTACCTCAAGGAAGTGTCCTTAGCACGACCCTTTTTGCTATAGCATTAGATGGTATTCTGTCCCCTATTCCAGAGGGGGTGTCTGCCTCACTGTATGTTGATGATTTAGCTATATGGTATGCTGCCTCCCGGATACCAATGGCTGAACGTCACATGCAGCTTACCTTAGACCACGTATCTCATTGGGCCACAATGCATGGTTTCCGTTTCTCCCCCACAAAAACAGTGGCCTTACATTTCTCCCGCTTGAGAAGTGTCCACCCCGACCCCGATCTCAAGTTACATGGCCACAGGGTCCGATGTGTGGATGAAGCAAGATTTCTCGGTCTTCTTTTCGACAGACGACTGTCGTGAATTCCGCACATCCTGCATTACGTTTATCCTGCTACCGTGCCCTGTCTCTCCTACAGACTCTATCTCACCTGTCTTGGGGCTCTCAGTTCAATCCATCATGCTGGGCTCCGTCTGTCAACTGGAGCTTTCCGGTCTTCCCCAATTCCTAGTCTATTAGTAGACGCAAATGAACCGCCACGAGATCTCCATCGCCAGTCCTTACTAGTGCAGTGTTGGCACCGCCTTCACCGTCTACCTTCCTCACCAAGTTGTATGACTGTCTCCGAGGTCGCTCTTTTCCCTTTTTATAACACCCACCCTCGCTATCCACAACCGTTTCGGTACAGAGTGAGGGCTCCGATGGAGGAGTTAGGTGTTCAGCCTTTTTCTGTTTGCCCTGTGCGTGTTCCCCGAGTAGCTCTCTGGCTCCTCCCAAAAGTACGGCCATGTGATTACTTCCCTGAGAGGAAGGCCTCTCTTTCCACACAGGTAGCTTTGTCTTATTTTTTAGAACACGCCTCTGCCCACAGTGGCTCGATCCCTGTATATACTGATGGTTCCAAGTCCCAAGGCTTTGGTGTAGTTTTCCATGATTTTAACCGTGGTGGGAGTCTTCCTCCTTCCGCCTCTGTTTTTACTGCTGAACTTACAGCTATTTTAGTTGCAGTTGAGTTGATTTTTAGTTTCCCCCCTGCTTCTTTCACCATTTTTAGTGACTCAGCCAGTGCCTTGCAAGCTTTGTCTTGTGGCTTCTCACCACACCCTCTAGTCCTATCTATCTTGGAGTGGCTCTTCTCATTACACAGATGAGGATTATCTGTACATATGTGTTGGGTCTCTGCTCATGTGGGGGTCGTAGGCAATGAGCATGCTGACTCTGTGGCGAGAGCCACTGCCTCTCGCACTTCCTCTCCCCATTACCGTGTCCCATCTGTGGATTTATGTACAAGCACTATAGAAGCTGCCCGTCTCTGTTGGCAGAGAAGGTAGGATGCAGTAGGGGCGCACAAACTCCACAGCATTCGTCAGAACCTGGGCGATGGAGGGTAGGTGGGACTATCCCGACAGTGGGAAACAGCTTTGGCCCGTCTCCGGATTGGCCACACTAGGCTGACTCATGTTTTTTTAATGGAGAAGGCGCCCCCTCCCTATTGTGATGACTGTCTGGTTCCTTTGACTGTGCAGCATCTTCTTTTGGAATGCCCAAGTCTTGAGGACCTTCGTCGGTGGTACCTTTCCGGATACCGAGCCGACAGCGGACCTTATCTTCTCTCTTCAGTACTTGGGGAAGAGGCTTGTGCTATGGTAGGAGGTGCCTTCTCCTTTGTTTTAAGTTCCGGCCTTCTCCACAAACTGTAGGACTTTACCATATTTTAGTTTAGTGGATATATGTGGATTGACTGAAACTAAATGGGAAGGTGAAAGGATGAGAGAATGGGAATACGGTGTAGGTATATGTGCGGGAGTCAGTGAGAATGAGAGGGCAAGAGAGGGAGTATGTCTGATGATAAGCAAGAAGTGGAAGGAGAATATAAGAGAGTATGGAAAAGTGGGTTCAAGGATTGTATGGGTGAGGATGAAAGTAGGTATACAAGCATGGGCGATTGTATGTGTGTATGCTCCAACAGAGGATCGAGTGGCAAGAGTGAAAGATGAGTTTTGGGCGAGAGTAGAAGCATGTATGGACAAGTTTGAGAGGAGCGAGAGAGTGCTGTTGATTGGAGACATGAATGGCAAAGTTGGGAATGTACGAATGGATGGAGTGGTTGGTCAGTGGGGTGTGCCAGCTGAAGTAGATGGGAATGGTAGTGCTTTGATGGACATCTGTGCTGGTAAGGGGTTGGCAATAGCCAACATCTACTTTCGTCATAAGATGATCCACCGGTATACATGGAGAGTAATGAGGAGGATGGATGGTGAACTTGTTGAACGAAAGGCAATGATAGACTACGTGTGTGTGGATGAGCGAATGAGAAGACAAGTGTTGGATGCAAGGGTGTGGAGAGGGTGGGGGAATGGAGTCTCAGACCATCACTTAGTGATGGCCAAGGTAGAGCTGCAAAGAAAGTGGTTGAGGAGACGAAGGGGAAGACAGGAGGAAGCAGCTCCTGTGAGAAGAGTGGAGAAATTGCAAGATAGTGAGAAAATGACAGAGTATAAGAGCATAATGAAAGAAAGATTGGGAAGGTATGAGCTAGAGCAGATGGAAGGGGTGGAAGACGTATGTAAGATAATCACGGAAGAGATAAGCGCAGCGTGTGAGGCGGTTTATGGAGTGAGGAGGAGATGCAAGGGTGTGCAAGGGACAGCATGGTGGAATGATGAGGTGAAATGAGCTGTGGAACAAAAGAAGAAGGCATATGGTGAATGGTTGGCGAGTAGAGGTAGGGGAGAAGATGAGAGAGAGAAGAGAGAGGTATATGTAAGCAGGATAAGGGAGGTTAAGAGACTGGTGAAGGAGAGTAAGAAGAAAGTGGATGAAGAGTTTGGGAGGAATCTGAGTGTGAAATGGAGGGAGAGTAAGAAACTGTTTTGGAAGGAGGTAAAGAAAGTAAGGCAGTGTGAAAGGGGAAATAGTAGGGGAGTGAAAGATAGGAATAATAGATTGTTGGTGGAGAAGAGAGAGAAATTGAGGAGATGGAAGGAGCACTTTGAGGATTTGTTGAATGTAGAGAGTGAGAGCAGTGTGAGTATAAGTGGTTGGGGAATGGCTGGGAGAAGAAGAGATGAGAGGAGGGAGGAAGAGATCAGTAGGTCGGAAGTGGTAGAAGCGATGAAGAGGATTAAGCTGGGAAAGGCCCCAGGAATTGATGGAGTGTGTGGTGAAATGCTTACGTATGGGGGTGAGATTGTTGTGGAGTGGATATGGAAGTTGTGTAGATTGGCTTGGGAAGAGGGAAGGATTCCAGAGGACTGGAAATCAGGTATAATTGTTCCTCTGTACAAAGGAAAAGAGGAGAGAGAAGTATGTGGTAACCATAGGGGTATTTGCCTTCTTAGTGTGACTGGTAAAATATATGGTAGAATACTCATTGATAGGGTTAGGCATATGACAGAGGAGCTAGTTGGAGAAGAACAAGGGGGATTTAGGAAGGGAAAAGGGTGTGTAGATCAGATATTTGTTCTAAGATGTTTAGTGGAGAAGTATCTAGAGAAGGGAAGGAAAGTGTATGCTGCCTTCATGGACTTGGAGAAAGCTTATGACAGAATAGATAGGCAAGGTATGTGGAAGGTATTAAGAATATATGGAGTGGAGGGGAAATTGTTGAGTGCTGTGAAGAGTATGTACGAGGGAGCTAGGACTACGGTGCGAGTGGATGGTGAGCTAGGTGAGTTCTTTGAGCTCAATGTGGGACTGAAACAGGGGTGTGTGATGTCTCCATGGCTGTTTAATATATATATGGATGGGGTTGTAAAGGAGATGCAAGGTAGGGCAGTGGATGTTGGGGTGGCCCTAATGAATGAGGGTGAGATTTGGAAGCTTCCGGTGTTGCTGTTTGCTGATGATACAGTATTGTTGAGTGAAGATGAATGGGAGTTGCAAGGTTTGGTGAATGAATTTGGGACAGTGTGTAGGAGGAGGAAGCTGAAAGTTAATGTAAACAAAAGTAAAGTTATGGTGTTTGAGAGGAATGAAGTCACAGAGTGTGCAGTGAGGTTGGATGGTGAGGATATGGAGAATGTGAGTGCATTCAAGTACTTGGGTAGTGTGATGAGTAAGGATGGAACTTTGGGGGATGAAGTACGTGAAAGGGTACAGCAGGGAAGAAAGGTTGTTGGTACACTGAAAGCAGTGATGAGAAATAGGGAGGTGAGTATGGAAGTTAAGAAGTCACTGCATGATTTTATTGTGATCAATACCCTGACGTATGGAAGCGAGGCGTGTACCTTGCAAGAGGGGAACAAGTCAAGAGTGAGAGCAGTGGAAATGAGTTACTTGAGAGGAGCATGTGGAGTGACGTGGAGGGACAGGTTGACGAATGAAGAAGTGAAGGAACGTTGTGGGGTAGATGTGGATGTGGTTGAAAAGATTAGGAGAAATACACTGAGGTGGTTTGGACATGTGGAGAGAATGGAGAATGAAAGACTGACTAAGAGGGTGTATGTAGGTGAGGTGGAGGGAGGGAGAGGGAGGGGTAGACCGAGGATGAGGTGGAGGGATGGAGTTGAGAGGTATATGAGGGAGGGGGGCGTGAGTTGGGGGGAGGGGAGTCAAATGGTGGGTGACAGAGTGACTTAGAGGCGTTTTGTCTGCGGCCACCCTTTCCGGGATTAGGGCGTCGGGCTATAGATAGATAGATAGATAGATAGTTTTATACTGTTCTCGTTTAACCTCAATCTTTCCACTACGTTTTAGTTTTGGTTGTTTCTTTGATTTTGTCGCTTTGTTTATGCATCATTTTATTTATAAATTTATTCATTTATTTTTTGACTTCCTTTTAATGTTTATGTTCGGCGGCATATGACCTATGCTGTTGCGCCGCCATGTCACACATTCATTTATTCATTCATTCATTCATTCCCTGCAAATTTCTCTATCTCATCTCTCCATCTCCTGTCTGGCCTTTTTCTGCTACGCTTACATTCTCTTGGTGTCCAGTCAGTCAGCCTCTTGCTCCATCGGTTATCCCTTATTCTTGCTATATGACCTGCCCACCTCCATCTCTGTTCTTTTATAACTTCTATAATATCTTTGACTTTAGTCTGCTCTCTCACCCAAGTTGATCGTTTCCTGTCTCTTAAAGATATTCCCAACACTGACCTTTCCATTGCTCTCTGAGAATGGATTAATTTATTTTCCATTGATTTTGTCAGTTTCCAGGTCTCACAACCATACCTCATAGCCGGAATTATACATTCGCTATATACTTTTCGTTTATTGAAAGCTTTCCATCCAATTGTAATGCGTCTTTTTATTTCGCTATCATGATATTTCCTTAATTTTAGTATTTGTCCCAAGTAGTTGTACACCTCAACTTCTTCAAGAATTTCATCGCTTATTCTGATGACGCTCTTTGATGTTTGTGGATTAAACATTAGGCCTACTTTAGTTTTACTTCGGTTCATCTTCAGTCCTACTTTCAGACTTTCTCTGTTCAGGTCATTTAACATTTCTTCCAATGCCTCCGCTGTTTCTGAGATTAGGACAATGTCATCTGCAAATCTTAAATGGTTTAGCTTTTCTCCATCAATGTTCACTCCTTTGTTTTCCCAGTCTAACTTTCTGAAAATACTTTCTAGGCATGCTGTAAATAATTTTGGTGAAATTGTATCTCCCTGACGCAAACCCTTCTCAATCTTAATTTTTTCTGAGTCCTTTTGTAATTAAACAGTAGCAGTTCCCTCTTTATATATGTTTTCGAGCAGGTTTACAGTGTTCTCATTCACTCCTTGTTCTCGCAATGAATTTATAATTGCTTTGTGCTCCACTGAGTCGAAAGCCATTTCGTTATCAACAAAACCTAAGCACAGGCGTTTATTATATTCTATAGTTTTCTCAATTAGGTGGTTCATTGTATATAGATGATCAATGGTCGAGTACCCGCTTCGGAATCCTGCCTGTTCACGAGGTTGGTTTTCCTCCAAAATTGTTGTTATTCTGTTCATAAGGACTTTAGTGAAGAGTTTGTAAATGACTGACAATAGGCTAATGGGTCGATATTACTAAGGTCTTTTGAGTCACCTTTTGTGTAGAGTAAAATAACTATTGCATAACACCATGTTTTGGGAATTTTCTTCTGTTTTATACAATGGTTAAATAAGTAAGCAAACCTATTTTGTACTTCTACTCCGGCATCCAACAGTAAATCTGTTAATAGTCCCTCTTCTCCCTGAGCCTTTCCTCTTTTCATATTTTGAAGACAAATATATACTTCGTCTGGTGTTATCTCAGGTATTTCACTTGTGTCAACTGAAAAGTTAGCTATTGGTACTACAGTCTTTGATGCATACAGTTCTTTGTAAAATTCTTCAACTCTCTTCACAATCTTATCTCTGCATTTAATGATTTTACCGTTTTTTTTCTTTCAGTGATGTCATTTGTTGCTTTCCTAGGGCCATTTTACTTCGGACCTGTTTCAGACTTTTTCCATTTTTGATAGTTTCTTTAATTTAATCCATGTTTCTCTTTCTTTTTTCTCTCTTTGTTTTTTGTTGATAAGCTTATTTAATTCTTCTCCTTCTATTTCGTCTTTCTTTGTGTTTACTTTCCTGTCCTTTCGTTTTTTCATAAGCTGAAGTGTCTTTTCTGAATACTTCTAGGCTTTGGTTGTATTAGATTTTCATACTACCTCTGCTGATTCTCTTAGCACTTTTGTTAGTCTGTCATTCAGCTCATCAATGTCACATTCAGCATTACTTAGAGCCTGAAATCTGTTCCTTATTTCCAACTGAAAAGTTGCTCTGTTTTCGTTTACTATTATTGGGCATATCTTTTTATCTTTAATCATCTTCTTTCTTTCATTTCTGAAATTGAATTTGGCTGTGCAACCCACCATCCTATGATCACTACCTACATTTACTTTGTTGATAACTGTGACATTTATGATCGTGTTATTCTTATCTGCTATAATGAAGTCGATTTCATTCTTTGTTTCTCCATTTGGGCTTCTACAGGACCACTTTCTTCCTGTTCTTTTGTGGAAGAATGTGTTCATTATTCTCATGTTAAATATTTCAGCAAAATTTACCAGCATTTCTCCTCTTTCATTCCTTTCTCCCATTCCAAATATTTCCATGCATGCTTCTCCATTTTTCGACTTCCCAACTTTTGCATTGAAGCCTCCCATGAGTATAGTATATGTTGTCTTTTCTTCTTCCATAATGTGGGAGATGTCATCATAGAATGTTTATATTTCTTTATCTGAGCTTTGAGAAGTTGATGCATATACTTGTATGACTTTCATGATATATTTTTTGCATAGTCTCATGACAATAAATGCTGCTATGTCAGATACACTGCTGAATTCAACAATGTTGTCTGCAAGATTTTTGTTAATTAGAAATCCTACACCACTAACTCTTTCATTTGCCTTTCCTCTGTAGTAAAATAGGTGTTTGCTGTCGTCAAGCTGAATTACTTTTTCTTCTTTTCTGCGGATCTCACTCAAACCTACAATATCCCAACTAATGTTTTCCAGTTCAGTCATCACGTTATCAAGTTTGTAATCTTCTGCGAGGCTTCTTACGTTGTATGCATAGATCTCCATCGATTTCAGTTTGGTTAACATCGAAGTGTCTAATTTTCCAACAAAGTGACTACTCACTTTCGGTGGCACACTGCCCGTAAGCACAGGAGGCAGTGCGGTTAGACCTTTAGTAGATGAAGATCCAACAGGAACGCCCATCAAATCATTAGCAATAGAACTCATGTTTGGTTGGGAGGATTGTGGCAAATAATCTCACCTCCCTGCCACATAGTATCTGGTGAGATGTAATTTTTGTGCCACCTTATTCGTTATATTCAGTGGAGCCCTATATATCTATAATGGGTTTCATGGACAGTGCTGACTAAGACGGTACCTCGTATATCTACAAGGCCTTCCCCTATCCGCCACCCAGGGACGCTCCAGGTAATACTGGGATCCTGCCCCTGCATATATATATATATATATATATATATATATATATATATATATATATATATATATATATATATATATATATATATATATATATAAATATATATATATTGTTACGGAACAGAGATAATGATCACTTCAAGTGACAATACTAAAATCACTACTGTCCCGCAAAGTTCCAGGTTCAAAACAAAGGACTTAGGTAAAATTACAAGTTAAAGTTTAATGCACAAACTAACAACTAAACATTCAGGACTCATAAGGATAATATAATGGCAAAAAACAGGTTAAATATATGGTTAACTGCAATAGCCTCTATTAACACGAAATTAGCAAGAGTAAATCTATCTAAGTCAGCCCTGATAAAATGAGGAAACCGAATAATGCTCAGTTAATGCAAGATATATTATTACAGATACACGAAATTATTAATGATGGCTGACATCAAAAACTCCACATGAACCACAAAAACCTCACCAGGCCCACGAACCAACACCCCATGCTACACAGTACAAGAAAAAAATGTAATAACACTTATACTCAAACTACACAGCAGCTAGATGCTTAGAGACTTCCTGAGCACTCTCAAAAGTAATAACAACTGTACAGGGGAGGACAGAGATGTGAACAAAATGAGGAGTAGATCTAAGTGGCAATTAATGCAGAGACTGAGCTCATTATATAGAGGCCGGCAGAGCTTGAAAAAACTTGTAAGAAGGACGCGCAAATGAAGCCATTGGGGACAAAGAGTTGACACTCCTGCTCTGAACAACAGAAAGAACGACTTACTCTACTATAAGGGGGAGAAGGGGGGAGTGAGGTAGAACACGCACTATGGAAGCCACGAGGCGAATCGTTATCAAACATGCAGCATACTGTACGTTAGAATTATACAAAGGATGATGAAATCATAAGCTATGTAACACCGCTCGCTGGTGCAGTGGTAACGTTCTCGCTTGCCAACTGGTGGGCGGGAGTTCGCGCCTCTCTCAGGTTGCGAAAAGTTTCACTGACGAAGTGGTTGGTTACTGTCCCCCTTGAGCAAGGGGACGGGTGTGTGCATGTGTGAAGGTCATAGCCTTGCCCTTAGATCGGACTATATGAGCTCTCAGCTCCCTTCCGGAAGGGTAAAAGCTGACAATCACGACCATCAAGTCATCCTCACCGACCGGTGAATTACCTCCCCACAAAAAAAAAGAAATTTACAAAGGAAATTTCTTATTACTCTAAAACAATCTGTCTAAACTCTAGATAAGCAATCTGCAAAAACATTTTCTTTCCCCTTGACATGTTGTATGTCTAATGAATACTCCTGAAGAAGTAGACTCCATCTTATCAATCTCTGATTTTTATCTTTAAACTTACTAAGGAATTTCAGTGGGTTATGATCGGTATGAATGACTATGGGGTCAAAACCAGAACACAAATAAAATGAAAAATGCTGTAAACCCAAAATCAAGGCCAAAAGCTCTTTCTCAATAGTTGAGTAGTTCTTTTGAGGTGGAGTGAACTTCTTACTGTAATAAGATACAGGGTGTTCAATACCCTGATCATCCTCTTGCAGCAAAACAGCCCCAGCTCCTGTATCACTTGCGTCAACAGCCATCTTAAAAGGCTTAGCAAAATTTGGAGTAGCGAGCACTGGCTGACTTAATAGCATGGCTTTATGTTTACTGAAAGAGGATTCACAGTTATCGGTCCAGACAAATTTAACTCCCTTTTTCAGTAGGTCAGTAAGTCGTGATACAAGAATTGAAAAGTTAAGAACAAATTTCCTGTAATAACCTACCATTCCCAAAAATCTTTGTAGCTTTTTCCTACTTTTAGGTCTGGGAAGATCACTTATAACCTGAACCTTAGCCCCTGGTGGTGCAACGTGTCCATCACCAATTACGTACCCAAGGTACTGAACTTTAGCTTAACCAAACTCACACCTTGATAAATTAGCTACAAGATTAGCCTGAACCAAACGCTCAAGAAATTTACTGACATCTCATAGGTGATCTATCCAGTTGTCACTGAAGATTAATACATCATCAGTATAAACAACACACCCTGCCAAACCCTCTGTTACAAAATTCATGAGCTTCTGAAATGTGGCTGGTGCATTCTTCATACCATATGGCATTACAGAACATGCAAAAGTCTTTCCTAGTGTTACAAAACATGAGATCTCCCTAGCACGTTCAGTCATAGGTACTTGCCAGTATCCCTTTAACAAATCAAACTTACTTATGTACCTAGCCTTTTCGATCTTATCTATGCAATCTTCCACGCGAGGGAGAGGGTAAGTGTCTATTTGGTTATCTGATTAACACGTCTCTAGTCGATGCAAAGCCGCTGTGACCCACCTGGCTTAGGGACTAGAGTGACAGGAGAACTCCACTCACTCTGACAGGGCTCAATCATCTTGTGGTCCAACAGGTAGCCAAGCTCCTTCTGGATGAGAGGAACTTTCAATGGGTTCACACGGTAAGGAGGCAGTTTAATTGGCTTTGCGTCTCCAACATCGACATCATGCATCAACACAGTGGTTCTTCCTGGAGTGACACGGAACACTTGCGGGTACTCCTGCAGTAATGCCGAAAACTCCTGTCTTTCCTCGGGAGCTAGATGAGAAAGCTTAGTCTGGAGATCATTAATGATATCAGGATTCTTCCCCAAACTATCACTCAGGCTCATGCTGCATGGGAGAACTTCACTTGCAGACTCGGGTGGAACAGCTACAGTGCAGACTGGGTTATTTTCGTCCCATCTGTGATATAACTTTAGCATGTTGATGTGACAAAGTTGCTTGTTCTTTCTACGATCTGGTGTGGCGATGACATAGTTGACATCACTGAGTTTCTTCTCCATGAAATAAGGACCACTAAACTTGGCTTGAAGAGGTTGCCCATGCACCGGTAGCAGAATCAAAACCTGATCTCCTGGCTGAAAGTAGCGTAACCTGGACTTCTTATCATACCAAGTCTTCGTCTTCTCCTGAGCAGCTCCTAAATTCTCTCTCGCCAGCTGTAAAGCAGTAGACAGAAGTTCTTTGAACTTCATCACATACTCCAGCAGGTTGACGTCATTTTCCTCCGACAGCCAGGATTCCTTGAGTAGCTTAAGGGATCCTCTTACTTCATGGCCAAACAGTAGTTCAAAGGGTGAGAAGCCCAGTGATTCATTTGGAGATTCTCTTGCGGCAAATACAACGAATGCAAGACCTTTATCCCAGTCTTTCTGATGTTCCAAACAGTATTTCTTGAGCATCGATTTGAGTGTTTGATGATATCTCTCCAACGCTCCTTGGGTCTGGGGATGGTAAGCTGAAGACGTGATCTGGGTGATGCCCAACTCTTTCAAAGACTGCTTGAAAACATTTGACATGAAATTACTTCCCCGGTCTGACTGTACCTCCTTGGGCAGACCAAACTTGGTGAAGAACCCTAGCATTTCCTTAACCACGTTCTTTGCTGAGATATTTCTAAGTGGAATGGCTTCAAGATAACGAGTAGCCATATCAATCAGGGTCAACACATAAGAAAATCCTGAAGAAGTCTTAGGAAGAGGGCCCACAATTTCCACCAACACACGGGTGAATGGCGCCTCAAAAGGAGGAATGGGAACTAGAGGTGTAACCTTTTCAGTTTAATTACACTTCCCCACAACTTGACAGGTGTGACAAGACTTACAATACCAGGAAACATCTCTGAAGATACCTGGATAGTAGAAGTGTTTCAAAATGCGTGCCACAGTCTTAATCACTCCAAGGTGTCCTGCCAAACTGGAATCATGAGCCACTCTAATGATATCCTGCTTACAAACACGAGGGATGACAACTTGACATACAACCTCCCATTCACAGTCGGCTGATGCTATTGGGGGTCTTCACTTCCTCATAAGTACTCCTGACTTTATATAATAACAAGCAGAAGCACCAGCTGACTCTTCCTCACTGCAAGCAGAGTTAGCTAGACCTTTCAACTCTAGGTCAGCAACCTGCAACTCAACCAACTCTTGACGAGACAAATTATCAACACTACCGGGTACTGCCTCATCTGGCGAGTGGTTCAATTTAGCAAGAAAAGTGTCAGCTAGGATAACATCATCATCATCATTATCCTCTAAGTCACCAGTAACTTCAGACTTAGCCCTAGTGACAGCACATGCAGAGAACACATCAGGGATATCACAATCCTGGGTAGCAGTCACTGGTTCACTAGACAACTGAGGAGCTGGACACACTTGACTTGAACCAATATCATTACCAAGTAAGAAAGTTACACCTGACATTGGGAGTGTCTCAACCAACCCAACCATAACGGAACCATTAACAAAACCAGACTCTAAATTCACTCTGCACAGAGGGACAGAGAAGTAATTATTCCCTACACCTTGTAAGATTATAGTTTCATCAGAGGAATTAACATTAGAGCCTAGAACACTGGTCAGCATAAGGGATTGGCAAGCACCTGTATCACGATATATTTTAACTGATTTCCTGTCATTACTGTCCAGAGGACTGACAAAACCATCAGACAGGAAATTAGCACATGAACTCCTGAGAGTGTCACCCACGTTACTGCTCAAAAGAGGAGTTTAATCATGAGAATTTAATTTACCCCTCAAAGCAGGTTCAGTTAACTCGATTAAAGAATTCTGGGAACTCTCAAGGGTGGACACTAGACCAATTGACTGAATATTTAAAGACTCCTTTTTGTTCACATCACGCTGTCTCCTGAAACATTTCTCCGTAGTATGACCAAGATTACTACAATAAGTACATTTACTTTTCTGAAACCTAGAGGTGGAGCTGGTATTTACTTCCTGAGAAACATCATCTTTATTCTCTTTCCTGTTACCTGTACTTTGAGTAGAGGCAACGTACTTACTCTCAGCTTTCCTTTTTTTCTTTAGAATATCTCTTGTGAGTGAGAACATATTCATCAGCTAAAACTGCAGCATCAGACAAATTATCTATTCTTTTCTCATCAAGATACAGGCTTACATCTTTATTAATACACATTTTGAAGTCCTCCAGCAATATCATCTGTTTAAATTTATCAAAATCAGAATTTACATTCTTAGAATTTAACCACCGCTCTAACAGATCTTCTTTGATTTTTGCATACTCAACATGGGATTGCTTATCTTACTTATAAGTTGTCCTAAATTTTACTCTATAGGCTTCAGGAACAAGCTCATAGGCCTTAAGAATCAAGCTCTTAACTACATCATAATTATCAGATTGATCCTGAGGCAAAGATGCATAAGCTACTTGAGCTTTACCGGTGAGAACACTCTGAAGGAGTACTGGCAAATACTTTTTGGGCCAATCAAAACCTGTAGCTACCCTCTCAAACAACTGAAAATACTTTGTTAAATCAGATTCATTAAAAGGAGGGACAAATTTAACATTTTTAGCCACATCAAAATCATCAGAGCTAGATGATCCAGTTCCACCTTGTTTCATGCGATACTCATGGTCTGCCTGAATCCTAGCAAGTTCAATTTGTACCTGAGCCTGTGCCTGTGCCTCCTGAATACGAGCCTGAGACTCAGCCTACTTAGCACGTGCCTGAAACTCAGCCTCCTTAGCACGAGCCTCCTGCAGGGCTAGCTGTAACTTAGCTATTTCAATCTGCGTTTGCTCATCTGGAGGAGTTACATTGAACAAGCTTTTATTAATCATGCCAACAATTTGATCTTTAGAATGATGAGAGCGAACAGCAATTCCCAATTGTTGAGCAACAAGCTTAAGTTTTCTTTGTTCTGTTTTCTACATCACACACTGTTTGCACATTTGACAAAAAATCTTTGGCTTCATCAAGAGTAGTAATAGTAGATATTATGAATAAATCACAGTCACAAAATATCAAGCAATATCCTTATGATAATATCCTGAATATTCTGATAAGAGGTCGCCAAATTTATGTTACGGAACAGAGAGAGATAATGAACACTTCAAGTGAGAGTACTAAAATCACTACTGTCCCGCAAAGTTCCAGGTTCAAAACAAATGACTTAGGTAAAATTACAAGTTAAAGTTTAATGCACAAACTAACAACTAAACATTCAAGACTCATGAGGATAATGTAATGGCAAAACAGGTTACATATATGGTTAAGTGCAATAGCCTCTATTAACACGAAATTAGCAAAAGAAAATATATCTAAGTCAACCCTGATAAAATGTGAAAACCGAATACTGCTCAGATAAAGCACGATATAATATTATTACAGATACAAAATATTACTAATAGTGGTTGACAGCAAAAACCTTACCAGGCCTACAAATTAACGCCCTATGCTATACAGTACAAGAAAAATGGTAATAACACTTTTACTCAAATTATACAGCACCTAGATGGCTGGAGACTTCCTGAGCACTCACAAAAGTAATAATACACTATACAGGGGACGACAGAGATGTGAACAAAATGAGGAGCAGATCTAAGTGGCAACTAATCCAGAAACTGAGCTCATTATATAGGGGGCCGGCAGAGCGCTATTCAACTTGTAAGAAGGACGCGCAAACGAAGGCATAGAGGACGAAGAGTTGACACTCCTGCTCTGAACAACAGAAAGAACGACTTACTCTACTATAAGGGGGAGAAGGGGGGAGTGAGGTAGAACACGCAAGCCTGGTCACTATGAAAGCCATGTGGCGAATCGTCATCAAACATCCAGCATACTGTACATTAGAATTATACAAAGGATGATGAAATCATAGGCTATGTAACAATATATATACATATATATATATATATATATATATATATATATATATATATATATATATATATATATATATATATATATATATATATATATATATATATATATATATATATATATATATATATATATATATATATATATATATATATATATATATATATATATATATATACATATATATATATATATATATATATATATATATATATATATATATATATATTTTTATATATATATCATCATCTATACCTAGTCCACTGCTGAACAAAGGCCTCCCCCAACCTTTTCCACGAATTCCCTGACTAAGCCAATCTTTGCCACGTTTTCCCTGCAAATCCTCCCTCCTCGTGGGCAGCCACCTTGTCGTGGTGGGGGGGCTTGCATGCCCCTGTGATCCCACAAGCCTGCCTGTGGATGTAATGACATCCGGCAAGGTCTCCCATGCGGGTAGGGTTGTGGGTGAGGGGTCTTACTAAGCGCTGCCCGAAACGTAGGTTACCCTAATGGGTCATCGCTGCTGCCCTCCAGAGGGATCGCCTCGGTGCTGTCCCAAGTTGGTTGGTTGGGTGTCTGGGCTGGGGGGTGTTGGGGAACGGGGTCTTTACACTGGTTGGAGCAAACTTTCGCATCACGGGGTGTCCTTTTTTGGACACCCTCTGGGGACAAGGTACCCGGCTCCCATCAGACCGCGCCCAGTCCCCTCACTCCCTGGTGGGCGGTTTCCCTTGGCTCCTGGTGCCATTTTGTCTCAAGCATGTATATATGGATACATCCCAAATTTCTTTAACTACTTGTGTGGTCAGTGACCAGCCACAGGAGTTGACATCACCTGGTTACTCTCCGGCCGATGACCCTGTACCCCCAGGGTCATCTGCCAAAACTGTGAATTAAGATGCCCTTCCTATCGAGGTGGTATCTGATGTTTTTTGTTAATAAGTCTTACACAAAATACATAGTCCTTAAAATAGATAATGGTACTTCCTTCCGGAACCTGAATTGTTTTCAGATTCACAGTGGTCTAGTTTCACCATGTGGATTTACCCCCAAGGTCTCTTTGCAAGGTGACGGTTCTCTATTGCTAGAAGCCAGGAATGAAGAGGAGAGTTCACGCATCCAGTCCCTAACTATGGTCGCTGGTTATCCTGTATCTGCCTCTCGTCACTTGGTCCTAAACCAGTCCCGAGGGGTTGTGTATTCTTGTGATTTGATCTCATATTCTGATTCTTCCCTCTTAGAGCGGCTGGCTCCTCAGGGTGTTGTAGGAGTACAGAGAATTATGAAGAAAGTTGATGGGGTTTTAACCCCCATGTCCACCCTTATCTTGACATTTGACCGTCTTACCTTGCCAGAGGTTATCACTGCTGCGTGGTGGAAGCTAAAGGTTAAACTTCATGTTCTCCGACCTAGAAGATGCTATAATTGTCAAAGATTTGGTCATGTCCACCATTCTTGCAGGCGGGAAGCATCTGGCCTTCCTGAGGTCTGTGGAAATTGTGGTGGAATTTATCATGGTATGGATGATTGTTCTCAACCCCCTAAATATTTGAACTGTGGAGGAGCACATGCAGCCTCCTCAAGGGATTGCAAATTATATAAGTATGAATATGAGATTATTTCTGTCCGAACGAAGGAGAAAATTTCCTTTTCCGAGGCAAAGGCCAGGGTTAGGGAGCGGTTTATTCGCCCTGGGGTTACCTTTGCTGCTGCGTTGTCTCGCCCTAAGGCTACTCGGCAGGTGCCCCTGCCATCACACAATGTCCCTTCAAATTCTCGGGGTTCTACTTCCCGGCCTTCTCGGCCGGGGGGTTCCACAGAGGGAGTGCAGCCTGGAAGCAGCTGTGCTTCTTCCAGGGAGGTGCCCCCTATCTCTGGGGGTGTTCCCTCTGTGGTGGTGCTTCCAGCATCTGGGAGTGCCTCCCCCATCCCAGTTCCTCCAGTTCCTCCTGTGACAAACACCCGTGTCGATGCTACACCTTGCATTGATACATCCAAAACTCCCAATGTCCTTCCTGTGCAAGGTAAGCATCACCGTGGCTCCTCAGAGTGCTCAGAGAGCAAAGCACTGCTACCAAAGATCTCTGCAGTGGAGCCCACTTCTCCTCCTCCTCGGTATGCTCAGGAGTCAGGACAAGTGCAGGCTGGGGATGGAGTCTCGCTGATGACCCAGCCACCGCCAGATAGTGGTGGTCCTCAGGTAGTTGATGAACCTGCTCAACTGCATGAGTCCTTGCCCTCTCAGGATTCCAGTACTGTGGGACGCACTACTGATTGTGCTCCTTCTCGTGGTGGCACTGCCTGCTTTATTCCGGCTAGGGCAGTTTGCGGTCCACCTGCCAAACCATCTCTTGCCCTGCCAAAGAAGAAAACCATCGTCCGGCCCTCTTCTTCTTCCTCCAGGTTATCTTCAGCTGGGCGGCACATTGTACACCATAACAGTACCAGGCAGTCCCTTTCTAAGGGAAGTTCTAAGCAGCAATCTAAATCTGGTTGCTTGCCGGGGGCAAGGTTGTCTCGCCCCTCAACCTGATTCTTCCTTCGCTTTGGGTACCATGGCATTCTCAGCCAGTATATTACAATGGAATTGTCGAGGGCTGCGTGGTAATTGGGAGAAGCTGCGGACCCTCCTGGCTTATTCCCCTTTGTGCGAGTGTCTCCAGGAAACTCTTGTAGGGCTTGCCACTCCTCACGCACCACCTGGGTATGATGCTTTTTACTCAGCTCCAACCCAGGATCCTGTTGGAGGTGATGCTGTTTTGGTGAGGGCTAATGTCCCTCATGAACAGGTTAACCTCCAGTCTGATCTCCAGTGTGTTGCTGTGCGGTTGTATGCCCTCCGCTGGTATACTGCCTGTTGCATTTATTTACCACCCAGCGCAGTAGATAGTAAAGCAGACCTTGAAGACCTCCTCAGACAATTACCTAAGCCCTTTCTCCTCCTCGGGGACTTTAACGGTCGCCACCCTTTGTGGGGAGACTGTCTAATTAACCAACGTGGGCATTTATTGGCATCCTTATTGGCATCCTTATTGGAATACTGGCGAGTTTACGCATTTTCATCCTCAGACGAATACATTTACCGCAATTGACCTCTCTGTCTGTTCTCCTGACTGCCTCCTGGATTTCACCTGGGAGGTTCTGAGGGATCTGCATGGAAGTGATCACTTTCCTATCCTCCTTACTGCAGCAATATCTAGTCCTTGTTCCCGTCTTCCGAGGTGGAGGTTAGATAAGGTGAACTGGTCCCTTTTTTCTTCCTTGACTTCTATTAGTGTTTCCATAGAAGACTTTCCACATATAGATGAAGCTGTTTCGTTCTTTATGTCTATTATCCATTCTGCTGGCCTCCACACTGTTCCTCTGGCACATATAACTATCGCCCTGTCCCATGGTGGAATGAGGATTGTAGTATTGCTGTACATGCCAAAAAGACAGCATTTACACATTATCGTCGATACAAAACAGAGCATTATATTGTCGAATTCAGGAGCGCACGTGCTAGGGCACGCTGGGTCCTCAAACAAGCCCGACGAGACTCTTGGATGGCTTATGTGTCTTCCGTAAACTCTAAAGGGGCTATCACACGGGAGACTCGTCGATGTCCAAACTGGCCGTGGACGTCCAAACTTGCCCCCGCGGGAGGGTCATTGACATCCACTGGAGGAAGGCCACCTGACCCATTCATGGATGTCCACGGTGACCGTGGACATCCACGACTTGGTTTTCTCCTTCTTCTCTATGGAGTTTACACGTAGTGTGTGTCCTCTCCTATCTTGAACTCTGTAGTCAGTTGAGGTGATATATTATGATTAATTCAAAACCGTCAGTAAACTTTGTATTTTTAATATTTCTGTCATAGAAACTTTTCATATATACCAAAATGTGGTAAATATGATGGAATGTGGATAGATTGTTTCCAAGAGAGGCCTGCGCACGTTCGAAAGGCATACTCGGGAAGAAAGCACTACGGTGTAGGTTTCTATACTGGCTGCTTTCTTCACTCTGTGGGAGCCATTCTCTCATCCACAATGCCCTCCTTCTCCCCCTTCTTTGTCTTTTTGCAGAGGCTTCTTCCTCTTCCTGCAGGGTTAGGACTGCAACACCCATTGCAAAAGTCACAATCTGGTTCAAGTCTATTGTTGTTGATAAACACCTCATCTTCTAGGGAGTTGCAAGTGACCTCCCAGTCGCGTGGGGTGAACTAGATAAAGAAGAAGAAGGTGGCCGTCGATGTCCACCGTGTGATAAGGTATGGACGTCCAAGCTCAGTTTGGACATCCGTTTTGTGCTGCACAAATTGTTCAAGGGTCCCCATGTGATACCCGCTTAAGACACCAGTGTCTCAGGTGTGGAAGAGGGTACAAAAGATTTCAGGAAAATTCCCGCAAGGCAGGTCCCCTGTGCTGCTGTCAAATGGTGAGCCTGTTGGTGACCCTGCGGCTGTGGCCGATATTTTTGTTTCTGCCTTTGCAGCGGTCAGCCGTAGAGATGCTAGCACTCCAGTTTTTGCCAGACACAGGGACGTAGAAGAGGCTAGGGTATTGAACTTCCATTCCGGGAGGGGAGAGTCTTACAACCTCCCTTTCTCTTCCCATGAACTCCAATCAGCTCTTTCCCTTTGTCATGACACCTCACCAGGGTCAGATGATATTCCCTATGCAGTGCTTCGGCACCTGGGTGATGATGCACTGTCTTTTCTCCTCAAGCTTTTTAATAGAATCTGGAGAGACTCTTCTCGTCCTACCTCTTGGCGCGAAGCTGTTGTCCTGCCATTCCAGAAGCAAGGGAAGACAGGATCCAGTCCCCTAGAATATCGATCAATTGCCTTTACATCATGTTTGTGTAAACTGTTTGAAAAGATGGTCAATTCACGCTTAATGTATTTCCTCAAAAGGAATGACTGTCTCTCTCGATGTCAGTCTGGTTTTCGCAAATATCATTCGACGACAGATGCACTTGTCCGCCTAGAAGCTGCAGCATATGATGCTTTTGCCAGGAAGCAGCATCTGGTGTGTGTCTTCTTTGACTTAGAAAAGGCATATGATACTACATGGCAGTTTGGTATCATCAAGCAGCTTCACTCTTTAGGTTTACATGGTAGGCTGCCCTTATTTATACTAGACTTTCTGCGTGACCGTTCATTCAGGGTTCGAATTGGTGATACTCTGTCTCCTTCGTACCCTCAGGAAGAAGGCGTACCTCAAGGAAGTGTCCTTAGCACGACCCTTTTTGCAATAGCATTAGATGGTATTCTGTCCCCTATTCCAGAGGGGGTGTCTGCCTCACTGTATGTTGATGATTTAGCGATATGGTATGCTGCCTCCTGGATGCCAATGGCTGAACGTCACATGCAGCTTACCTTAAACCACGTATCTCATTGGGCCACAATGCATGGTTTCCGTTTCTCCCCAACAAAAACAGTGGCCTTACATTTCTCCCGCTTGAGAAGTGTCCACCCCGACCCCGATCTCAAGTTACATAGCCACAGGGTCCGATGTGTGGATGAAGCAAGATTTCTCGGTCTTGTTTTCGACAGACGACTGTCGTGAATTCCGCACATCCGTGCATTACGTTTATCCTGCCACCGTGCCCTGTCTCTCCTACAGACTCTATCTCACCTGTCTTGGAGCTCTCAGTTCAATCCATCATGCTAGGGTCCGTCTGTCAACTGGCGCTTTCCGTTCTTCCCCAATTCCTAGTAGACGCAAATGAACCGCCACTAGATATCCATCGCCAGTCCTTACTGGTGCAGTGTTGGCACCGCCTTCACCGTCTACCTTCCTCACCAAGTTGTATGGCTGTCTCTGAGGTCGCTCTTTTCCCTTTTTATAACACCCACCCTAGCTATCCACAACCGTTTCAGTACAGAGTGAGGGCTCCCATGGAGGAGTTAGGTGTTCAGCCTTTTTCTGTTTGCCCTGTGCATGTTCCCCGAGTAGCTCTCTGGCTCCTCCTAGAAGTACGGCCATGTGATTACTTCCCTGAGAAGAAGGCCTCTCTTTCCACACAGGTAGCTTTGTCTTATTTTTTAGAACACGCCTCTGCCCACAGTGGCTCGATCCCTGTATATACTGATGGTTCCAAGTCCCAAGGCTTTGGTGTAGTTTTCCATGATTTTAGCCGTGGTGGGAGTCTTTCTCCTTCCGCCTCTGTTTTTACTGCTGAACTTACTGCTATTTTACTTGCAGTTGAGTTGATTTTTAGTTTCCCCCTGCTTCTTTCACCATTTTTAGTGACTCAGCCAGTGCCTTGCAAGCTTTGTCTTGTGGCTTCTCATCACACCCTCTAGTCCTATCTATCTTGGAGTGGCTCTTCTCATTACACAGATGCGGATTTTCTGTACAGATGTGTTGGGTCCCTGCTCATGTCGGGGTCGTAGGCAATGAGCATGCTGACTCTGTGGCGAGAGCCACTGCCTCTCGCCCTTCCTCTCCCCATTACCGTATCCCATCTGAGGATTTATGTACAAGCACTATAGAAGCTGTCCGTCTCTGTTGGCAGAGAAGGTAGGATGCAGTAGGGGCGAACAAACTCAACAGCATTCGTCAGAACCTGGGCGATGTAAGGTAGGTGGGACTATCCCGACAGTGGGAAACAGCTTTGGCCCGTCTCCGGATTGGCCACACTAGGCTGACTCATGTTTTTTTAATGGAGAAGGCGCCCCCTCCCTATTGTGATGACTGTCTGGTTCCTTTGACTGTGCAGCATCTTCTTTTGGAATGCCCAAGTCTTGACGACCTTCGTCGGTGGTACCTTTCCGGATACCGAGCTGACAGCGGACCTTATCTTCTCTCTTCAGTACTTGGGGAAGAGGCCTGTGCTATGGGAGGAGGCGCCTTCTCCTTTGTGTTAAGTTCTGGCCTTCTCCACAAACTGTAGGATTTTACCATATCTTAGTTTAGTGGATATATGTGGATTGACTGAATCTAAATGGAAATTTGAAAGGATGAGAGAATGGGAATACGGTGTAGTTATATGTGCGGGAGTCAGTGAGAATGAGAGGGCAAGAGAGGGAGTATGTCTGATGATAAGCAAGAAGTGGAAGGAGAATATAAGAGAGTATGGAACAGTGGGTGCAAGGATTGTATGGGTGAGGATGAAAGTAGGTATACAAGCATGGGCGATTGTATGTGTGTATGCTCCAACAGAGGATCGAGTGGCAAGAGTGAAAGATGAGTTTTGGGCGAGAGTAGAAGCATGTATGGACAAGTTTGAGAGGAGCGAGAGAGTGCTGTTGATTGGAGACATGAATGGCAAAGTTGGGACTGTACGAGTGGATGGAGTGGTTGGTCAGTGGGGTGTGCCAGCTGAAGTAGATGGGAATGGTAGTGCTTTGGTGGACATCTGTGCTGGTAAGGGGTTGGCAATAGCCAACACCTACTTTCGTCATAAGATGATCCACCGGTATACATGGAGAGTAATGAGGAGGATGGATGGTGAACTTGTTGAACGAAAGGCAATGATAGACTACGTGTGTGTGGATGAGCGAATGAGAAGACAAGTGTTGGATGCAAGGGTGTGGAGAGGGTGGGGGAATGGAGTCTCAGACCATCACTTAGTGATGGCCAAGGTAGAGCTGCAAAGAAAGTGGTTGAGGAGACGAAGGGGAAGACAGGAGGAAGCAGCTCCTGTGAGAAGAGTGGAGAAATTGCAAGATAGTGAGAAAATGACAGAGGATAAGAGCGTAGTGGAAGAAAGATTGGGAAGGTATGAGCTAGAGCAGATGGAAGGGGTGGAAGACGTATGTAAGATAATCACGGAAGAGATAAGCGCACCATGTGAGGCGGTTTGTGGAGTGAGGAGGAGATGCAAGGGTGTGCAAGGGACAGCATGGTGGAATGATGAGGTGAAATGAGCTGTGGAACAAAAGAAGAAGGCATATGGTGAATGGTTGGCGAGTAGAGGTAGGGGAGATGATGAGAGAGAGAAGAGAGAGGTATATGTGAGCAGGAGAAGGGAGGTTAAGAGACTGGTGAAGGAGAGTAAGAAGAAAGTGGATGAAGAGTTTGGGAGGAATCTGAGTGTGAAATGGAGGGAGAGTAAGAAATTGTTTTGGAAGGAGGTAAAGAAAGTAAGGCAGTGTGAAAGGGGAAATAGTAGGGGAGTGAAAGATAGGAATAATAGATTGTTGGTAGAGAAGAGAGAGAAATTGAGGAGATGGAAGGAGCACTTTGAGGATTTGTTGAATGTAGAGAGTGAGAGCAGTGTGAGTATAAGTGGTTGGGGAATGGCTGGGAGAAGAAGGGATGAGAGGAGGGAGGAAGAGATCGGTAGGTCGGAAGTGGTAGAAGCGATGAAGAGGATTAAGCTGGGAAAGGCCCCAGAAATTGATGGAGTGTGTGGTGAAATGCTAACGTATGGGGGTGAGATTGTTGTGGAGTGGATATGGAAGTTGTGTAGATTGGCTTGGGAAGAGGGAAGGATTCCAGAGGACTGGAAATCAGGTATAATTGTTCCTCTGTACAAAGGAAAAGGGGAGAGAGAAGTATGTGGTAACCATAGGGGTATTTGCCTTCTTAGTGTGACTGGTAAAATATATGGTAGAATACTCATTGATAGGGTTAGGCATATGACAGAGGAGCTAGTTGGAGAAGAACAAGGGGGATTTAGGAAGGGAAAAGGGTGTGTAGATCAGATATTTGTTCTAAGATGTTTAGTGGAGAAGTATCTAGAGAAGGGAAGGAAAGTGTATGCTGCCTTCATGGACTTGGAGAAAGCTTATGACAGAATAGATAGGCAAGGTATGTGGAAGGTATTAAGAATATATGGAGTGGAGGGGAAATTGTTGAGTGCTGTGAAGAGTATGTACAAGGGAGCTAGGGCTACGGTGCGAGTGGATGGTGAGCTGAGTGAGTTCTTTGAGCTCAATGTGGGACTGAAACAGGGGTGTGTGATGTCTCCATGGCTGTTTAATATATATATGGATGGGGTTGTAAAGGAGATGCAAGGTAGGGCAGTGGATGTGGGGGTGGCCCTAATGAATGAGGGTGAGATTTGGAAGCTTCCGGTGTTGCTGTTTGCTGATGATACAGTATTGTTGAGTGAAGATGAATGGGTTTGCAAGGTTTGGTGAATGAATTTGGGACAGTGTGTAGGAGGAGGAAGCTGAAAGTTAATGTAAACAAAAGTAAAGTTATGGTGTTTGAGAGGAATGAAGTCACAGAGTGTGCAGTGAGGTTGGATGGTGAGGATATGGAGAATGTGAGTGCATTCAAGTACTTGGGTAGTGTGATGAGTAAGGATGGAACTTTGGGGGATGAAGTACGTGAAAGGGTACAGCAGGGAAGAAAGGTTGTTGGTACACTGAAAGCAGTGATGAGAAATAGGGAGGTGAGTATGGAAGTTAAGAAGTCACTGCATGATGGTATTGTGATCCCTACCCTGACGTATGGAAGCGAGGCGTGTACCTTGCAAGAGGGGAACAAGTCAAGAGTGAGAGCAGTGGAAATGAGTTACTTGAGAGGAGCATGTGGAGTGACGTGGAGGGACAGGTTGACGAATGAAGAAGTGAAGGAACGTTGTGGGGTAGATGTGGATGTGGTTGAAAAGATTAGGAGAAATACACTGAGGTGGTTTGGACATGTGGAGAGAATGGAGAATGAAAGACTGACTAAGAGGGTGTATGTAGGTGAGGTGCAGGGAGGGAGAGGGAGGGGTAGACCGAGGATGAGGTGGAGGGATGGAGTTGAGAGGTATATGAGGGAGGGGGGTGTGAGTTGGGGGGAGGGGAGTCAAATGGTGGGTGACAGAGTGACTTGGAGGCGTTTTGTCTGCAGCCACCCTTTGCGGGATTAGGGCGTCGGGCTATAGATAGATAGATAGATAGATAGTTTTATACTGTTCTCGTTTAACCTCAATCTTTCCACTACGTTTTAGTGTTGGTTGTTTCTTTGATTTTGTCGCTTTGTTTATGCATCATTTTATTTATAAATTTATTCATTTATTTTTTGACTTCCTTTTAATGTTTATGTTCGGCGGCATATGACCTATGCTGTTTCGCCGCCATGTCACACATTCATTTATTCATTCATTCATTCATTCATTCCCTGCAAATTTCTCTATCTCATCTCTCCATCTCCTGTCTGGCCTTTTTCTGCTACGCTTACATTTTCTTGGTGTCCAGTCAGTCAGCCTCTTGCTCCATCGGTTATCCCTTATTCTTGCTATATGACCTGCCCACCTCCATCTCTGTTCTTTTATAACTTCTATAATATCTTTGACTTTAGTCTGCTCTCTCACCCAAGTTGATCGTTTCCTGTCTCTTAAAGATATTCCCAACACTGACCTTTCCATTGCTCTCTGAGAATGGATTAATTTATTTTCCATTGATTTTGTCAGTTTCCAGGTCTCACCACCATACCTCATAGCCGGAATTATACATTCGCTATATACTTTTCGTTTATCGAAAGCTTTCCATCCAATTGTAATGCGTCTTTTTATTTCGCTATCATGATATTTCCTTAATTTTAGTATTTGTCCCAAGTAGTTGTACTCCTCAACTTCTTCAAGAATTTCATCGCTTATTCTGATGACGCTCTTTGATGTTTGTGGATTAAACATTAGGCCTACTTTAGTTTTACTTCGGTTCATCTTCAGTCCTACTTTCAGACTTTCTCTGTTCAGGTCATTTAACATTTCTTGCAATGCCTCCGCTGTTTCTGAGATTAGGACAATGTCATCTGCAAATCTTAAATGGTTTAGCTTTTCTTCATCAATGTTCACTCCTTTGTTTTCCCAGTCTAGCTTTCTGAAAATACTTTCTAGGCATGCTGTAAATAATTTTGGTGAAATTGTATCTCCCTGACGCACACCCTTCTCAATCTTAATTTTTTCTGAGTCCTTATGTAATTGAACAGTAGCAGTTCCCTCTTTATATATGTTTCCGAGCAGGTTTACAATGTTCTCATTCACTCCTTGTTCTCGCAATGAATTTATAATTGTTCTGTGCTCCACTGAGTCGAAAGCCTTTTCGTTATCAACAAAACCTAAGCACAGTAGTTTATTATATTCTATAGTTTTCTCAATTAGCTGGTTCATTGTATATAGATGATCAATGGTCGAGTACCCGCTTCGGAATCCTGCCTGTTCACGAGGTTGGTTTTCCTCCAAAATTGTTGTTATTCTGTTCATAAGGACTTTAGTGAAGAGTTTGTAAATGACTGATAATAAGCTAATGGGTCGATATTACTAAGGTCTTTTGAGTCACCTTTTGTGTAGAGTAAAATAACTATTGCATAACACCATGTTTTGGGAATTTTCTTCTGTTTTATACAATGGGTAAATAAGTAAGCAAACCTATTTTGTACTTCTACTCCGGCATCCAACAGTAAATCTGTTACTAGTCCATCTTCTCCCTGAGCCTTTCCTCTTTTCATATTTTTAAGACAAATATATACTTCGTCTGGTGTTATCTCAGGTATTTCACTTGTGTCAACTGAAAAGTTAGCTATTGGTACTACAGTCTTTGATGCATACAGTTCTTTGTAAAATTCTTCAACTCTCTTCACAATCTTATCTCTGCATTTAATGATTTTACCGTTTTTTTTTCTTTCAGTGATGTCATTTGTTGCTTTCCTAGGGCCATTTTACTTCGGAACTGTTTCAAAATCGTAAATGATGATGAATTTTCTTTGACCCTGAAACGTGAAGATCAAGTAAACAATTTCCTAAGGAAGCAGAAGTCTGATGGAGTAATTAGTAATGAAGTGTACTCAAAATTATACATATCTGGCGCTACACCAGGAGTCATGTATGGGCTCCCTAAAGTACATAAACAGAACTGTCCAGTCAGACCCATTCTCTCTGCCATTGGGACTGTTAGCTATAACATATCTAAATTTCTTGTACCTTTGATTACCCCCATCACTAAAAATTGCTATACGGTTAAAGATTCATTTACTTTCGCTAAGGAGATTTGTAACTACGATGTTGACCACTGTACTATGGCTTCTTTCGATATAAAGTCCCTGTTCACTAATATTCCTCTTTATGAAACTATAGACATTTTCACCAAACAAGTATTTAAACACGAGAAAATAATAGATGGATTTAATATGAACCAGTTCCGTAAATTACTGTCTCTCGCTTCTAAAGATTGTCTTTTCCTTTTCAACGGAAAATCTTATAAGCAAATTGATGGAGTGGCGATGGGGAATCCCCTAGGTCCCTGCTTAGCAAACGCATTTTTGTGTTACCATGAGACAAACTGGCTACAGCAATGCCCCTCCCATTTCAAACCTCTCCTCTACCGTAGATATATCGACGATACATTTTTATTGTTTAGTTCTCCAGACCACATCCCTTTTTTTCTAAACTATTTAAACTCGAGGCATGCTAACATTCATTTCACTTCTGATATTGAAGAAAACAACGAACTTCCCTTTCTTGATATACTAGTCCAAAAAACTACTAATTCCTTCATCACTTCAGTATACCGCAAACCCACTTTCACAGGATTAACCATGAAATTCAACTCAGCAATCCCAATTCAGTTTAAACGCAATTTGGTGTCGACCCTGCTGACCAGAGCTTATAATATTTGTTCATCCTATTCTGCTTTACACTCGGAATTGAGTTTTCTTACGAAAACATTGTTCTCTAATGGTTTGCCAATGTCTTTCACACAAACCCATATGGGAAGACAACTAAATAAGATCCGTAACCCACCTACTCCTAAACTCACAGCAAACAAATCACCTGTATATTGTATCTTGCCATTTTTAGGTCCAAAAAGTTTTTCCATACGTAATAATATATCGAGTTTAGTTAGGGAATTTTACCCTCAAGTATGTCTTAGAACAATTTTCAAACCCAGCAACACCATTGGACAATGGTTCAAACATAAAGACAGAATCCCTGATGCTCTGCAATCCTCTGTTGTCTATAATTATAACTGTAGTCGCTGTAATGCGTCTTATATTGGACAGACAAAGAGGCAATAACGAGTAAGAATTGCAGAACATCGGGGACAGTCATATAGAACCGGTCTACCTATGGCTAAGCCACCTTTCTCTGCCATCCGAAATTGCTGTGAAGCCTTAGGCCATCCCATAAGCGAATCTGATTTTTCTGTTGTCCACGCTTGTCGTGACGAGGTAACACGTCTCCTTGCTGAATCACTCCTCACTCACCACCTACAGCCCACACTGGGCACACACGACTGCTCCACGCCCCATCTCTGTTTTTAAGGATTGACTTATGTATTGTCTTATTACATGTATTTCTGTTTAAATTTTCCTTGTACTTAGTAGCAACCCACAACGTTAGCTATGAATAATTCATTTCCTCATCTTTTCATAATAATTCTTCACTTGTATTTTATTAGACATGGTGTTTTACTTTGGTTTTTTACTTTAGTTTTCGTATTTTTATCATAGACATGGTGTTTATTTTTATTTTATTGTATTTCCTATAGGTTTGAAAATGACAAACGAGTTGTTGAAACGTCACCAATTTATTAAAGATGTTCCTCATTACGTTGGTGTTTATCTTTATATCAATATATATATATATATATATATATATATATATATATATATATATATATATATATATATATATATACTGTATATATATATATCATCATCTATACCTAGTCCACTGCTGAACAAAGGCCTCCCCCAACCTTTTCCACGAATTCCCTGACTAAGCCAATCTTTGCCACGTTTTCCCTGCAAATCCTCCCTCCCCGTGGGCAACCACCTTGTCGTGGTGGGGGGGCTTGCATGCCCCTGTGATCCCACAAGCCTGCCTGTGGATGTAACGACATTCGGCAGGGTATCCCATGTGGGTAGGGTTGTGAGTGAGGGGTCTGACTAAGCGCTGCCCGAAACGTAGGTTACCCGTATGGGTCATCGGTCCGCCCTCCAGAGGGATCGCCTCGGTGCTGTCCCAAGTTGGTTGGTTGGGTGTCTGGGCTGGGGGGTGATGGGGAAGGGGGTCTTTGCACTGGTTGGAGCAAACTTTCGCATCACGGGGTGTCCTTTTGGGGACACCCTCTGGGGACGAGGTACCCGGCTCCCATCAGACCGCGCTCAGTCCCCTCACTCCCTGGTAGGCGGTTTCCCTTGGCTCCTGGTGCAATTTTGTCTCAAGCATGTATATAGGGATACATCCCAAACTTCTTTAACTACTTGTGTGGTCAGTGACCAGCCACAGGAGTTGACATCACCTGGTCACTCTCTGGCCGATGACCCTGTACCCCCAGGGTCATCTGCCAAAACTGTGAATGAAGATGCCCTTCCTATCGAGGTGGTACCTGATGTTTTTTGTAAATAAGTCTTACACAAAATACATAGTACTTAAAATGGATAATGGTACTTCCTCCTGGAACCTGAATTGTTTTCAGATTCACAGTGGTCTAGTTTCACCATGTGGATTTACCCCCAAGGTCTCTTTGCAAGGTGACGGTTCTCTATTGCTAGAAGCCAGGAATGAAGAGGAGAGTTCATGCATCCAGTCCCTAACTATGGTCGCTGGTTATCCTGTATCTGCCTCTCGTCACTTGGTCCTAAACCAGTCCCGAGGGGTTGTGTATTCTCGTGACTTGATCTCATATTCTGATTCTTCCCTCTTAGAGCGGCTGGCTCCTCAGGGTGATGCAGGAGTACAGAGAATTATGAAGAAAGTTAATGGGGTTTTAACCCCCATGCCCATTCTTATCTTGACATTTGACCGTCTTACCTTGCCAGAGGCTATCACTGCTGCGTGGTGGAAGCTAAAGGTTAAACCTTATGTTCTCCGACCTAGAAGATGCTATTATTGTCAAAGATTTGGTCATGTCCACCATTCTTGCAGGCGGGAAGCGTCTGGCCTTCCTGAGGTCTGTGGAAATTGTGGTGGAATTTCTCATGGTATGGATGATTGTTCTCAACCCCCTAAATGTTTGAACTGTGGAGGAGCACATGCAGCCTCGTCAAGGGAGTGCAAAGTATACAAGTATGAATATGAGATTATTTCTGTCCGAACGAAGGAGAAAATTTCCTTTTCCGAGGCAAAGGCCAGGGTTAGGGAGCGGTTTATTCGCCCTGGGGTTACCTTTGCTGCTGCGTTGTCTCGCCCTAAGGCTACTCGGCAGGTGCCCCTGCCATCACACAATGCCCCATCAAATTCTCGGGGTTCTACTTCCCGGCCTTCTCGGCCAGGGGGTTCCACAGAGGGAGTGCAGCCTGGAAGCAGCTGTGCTTCTTCCAGGGAGGTGCCCCCTATCTCTGGGGGTGTCCCCTCTGTGGTGGTGCTTCCAGCATCTGGGAGTGCCTCCCCCATCCCAGTTCCTCCAGTTCCTCCTGTGACAAACACCCGTGTTGATGCTACACCTTGCATTGACACATCCAAAACTCCCAATGTCCTTCCTGTGCAAGGTAAGCATCACCGTGGCTCCTCAGAGTGCTCAGAGAGCAAAGCGCTGCTACCAAAGATCTCTGCAGTGGAGCCCACTTCTCCTCCTCCTCGGGATGCTCAGGGTCAGGACAAGTGCAGGCTGGGGATGGAGTCTCGCTGATGACCCAGCCACCGCCAGATAGTGGTGGTCCTCAGGTAGTTGATGCACCTGCTCAACTGCATGAGTCCTTGCCCTCTCAGGATTCCAGTACTGTGAGACACACTACTGATTGTGCTCCTTCTCGTGGTGGCACTGCCTGCTCTATTCCGGCTAGGGCAGTTTGCGGTCCACCTGCCAAACCATCTCTTGCCCTGTCAAAGAAGAAAACCATCGTCCGGCCCTCTTCTTCTTCCTCCAGATTATCTTCAGCTGGGCGGCACACTGTACATCAGGCAGTCCCTTTCTAAGGGCAGTTCTAAGCAGCAATCTAAATCTGGTTGCTTGCCGGGGGCAAGGTTGTCTCGCCCCTCAACCTGATTCTTCCTTCGCTTTGGGTACCATGGCATTCTCAGCCAGTATATTACAATGGAATTGTAGAAGGCTGCATGGTAATTGGGAGGAGCTGCGGACCCTCCTGGCTTATTCCCCTTTGTGCTTGTGTCTCCAGGAAACTCTTGTAGGGCTTGCCACTCCTCACGCACCACCTGGGTATGATGCTTTTTACTCAGCTCCAACCCAGGATCCTGTTGGAGGTGGTGCTGTTTTGGTGAGGGCTAATGTCCCTCATCAACAGGTTCACCTCCAGTCTGATCTCCAGTGTGTTGCTGTGCGGTTGTATGCCCTCCGCTGGTATACTGTCTGTTGCATTTATTTACCACCCAGCGCAGTAGTTAGTAAAGCAGACCTTGAAGACCTCCTCAGACAATTACCTAAGCCCTTTCTCCTCCTGGGGGACTTTAACGGTCGCCACCCTTTGTGGGGTGACTGTCTAATTAACTAACGTGGCCATTTATTGGCATCCTTATTGGAGGACGAGGATTTATCCCTGCTGAATACTGGCGAGTTTACGCATTTTCATCCTCAGACGAATACATTTAACGCAATTGACCTCTCTGTCTGTTCTCCAGACTGCCTCTTGGATTTCACCTGGGAGGTTCTGAAGGATCTGCATGGAAGTGATCACTTTCCTATCCTCCTTACTGCAGCAATATCTAGTCCTTGTTCCCGTCTTCCGAGGTGGAGGTTAGATAAGGTGAACTGGTCCCTTTTTTCTTCCTTGACTTCTATTGGTGTTTCCATAGAAGACTTTCCACATATAGATGAAGCTGTTTCGTTCTTTATGTCTATTATCCATTCTGTTGCCCTCCACACTGTTCCTCTGGCACATACAACTATCGCCCTGTCCCATGGTGGAATGAGGATTGTAGTATTGCTGTACATGCCAAAAAGACAGCATTTACACATTATCGTCGACACAAAACAGAGCATTATATTGTCGAATTAAGGAGGGCACGTGCTAGGGCACGCCGGGTCCTCAAACAAGCCCGACGAGACTCTTGGATGGCTTATGTGTCTTCCGTAAACTCTAAAGGGGCTATCACACGGGAGACTCGTCGATGTCCAAACTGGCCGTGGACGTCCAAACTTGCCCCCGCGGGAGGGTCATTGATGTCCACTGGAGGAAGGCCACCTGACCCATTCATGGATGTCCACAGTGACCGTGGACATCCACGACTTGATGGTCTCTTTCTCTATGGAGTTTACACGTTGTGTGTGTCCTCTGCTATCTTGAACTCTGTAGTCAGTTGAGGTGATGTATTATGATTAATTCAAAACCGTCAGTAAACTTTGTACTTTTAATAATTCTTGCATAGAAACTTTTCATATATACCAAAATGTGGTAAATATGATGGAATATGGATAGATTGTTTCAAGAGAGGCCTGCGCACGTTCGAAAGGCGTACTCGGGAAGAAAGCACTACGGTGCAGGTTTCTATACTGGCTGCTTTCTTCACTCCGTTGGAGCCATTCTCTTATCCAAAATGCCCTCCTTCTCCCCCTTCTTTGTCTTTTTGCAGAGGCTTCTTCCTCTTCCTGCAGGGTTAGGACTGCAACACCCATTGCAAAAGTCACAATCTGGTTCATGTCCATTGTTGTTGTTGATAAACACCTCATCTGCTAGGGAGTTGGAAGTGACCTCCCAGTCACGTGGGGTGAACTAGATAAAGAAGAAGAAGGTGGCCGTCGATGTCCACCGTGTGATAGGGTATGGACGTCCAAGCTCAGTTTGGACGTCCGTTTTGTGCTGCACAAATTGTTCAAGGGTCCCCATGTGATACTCGCTTAAGACACCAGTGTCTCAGGTGTGGAAGAGGGTACAAAAGATTTCAGGAAAATTCCCGCAAGGCAGGTCCCCTGTGCTGCTGTCAAATGGTGAGCCTGTTGGTGATCCTGCAGCTGTGGCCGATATTTTGGCTTCTGCCTTTGCAGCAGTCAGCCGTAGAGATGCTAGCACTCCAGTTTTTGGCAGACACAGGGACGAAGAAGAGGCTAGGGTATTGAACTTCCATTCCGGGAGGGGGGAGTCTTACAACCTCCCTTTCTCTTCCCATGAACTCCAATCTGCTCTTTCCCTTTGTCATGACACCTCACCAGGGTCAGATGATATTCCCTATGCAATGCTTCAGCACCTGGGTGATGATGCACTGTCTTTGTTAGTACTCCATATTATAATTACAAATCATACTAGATAGATAGACAGCTCTATGCGAGCCTGGGAATGGGAAATGAGCTTGCAAATTACACTGAGGAAAGCTGACGGCAGTGGCCAGTAAGGAGATGATGCAGTTAGTTGTCAGCAATCCACCGGTGAACAAAGCCTTAGTGACCATACACACACATACACACATACTCACACACAGGCTTCTAGAACTTTCCACCCACAAGGAACACACATGACACAACCTCTGCTATACCAGAATTTAGGAAAGAGAGCTCAGAAGGAGACAGGCGATAGAAGAGACAGGTCGCAGGGAGAAGGGCTTAGCAACTGGAGAGAGAGAGAGAGAGAGAGAGAGAGAGAGCGAGACAGGGAGACAGGGACTCTGCTCAACTCACTCGTGAGTGAGAGACTTGTTAATATTTCAAAGACAAATAAAAATAGTCCCACACTATTCTTTACCTCTCCTGTCACTACATGACAAATGGGAAAGAAGATTGTCCATTTACAAAACTACTCAAATATAACAACTGATCGCCCACAAGTCTAATATATATAAAAACTCCACTACAAGTAACCACAAAGTAACTACAAAGTCTTTAATGACATCTTTTCTCTTCAAGCTTTTTAATAGAATCTGGAGAGACTCTTCTCTTCCTACCTCTTGGCGCGAAGCTGTTGTCCTGCCATTCCAGAAGCAAGGGAAGACAGGATCCAGTCCTCTAGAATATCGACGAATTGCCCTTACATCATGCTTGTGTAAACTGTTTGAAAAGATGGTCAATTCACGCTTAATCTACTTCATCAAAAGGAATGACTGTCTCTCTCGATGTCAGTCTGGTTTTCGCAAATATCATTCGACGACAGATGCACTTGTCCGCCTAGAAGCTGCAGCATGTGATGCTTTTGCCAGGAAGCAGCATCTGGTGTGTGTCTTCTTTGACTTAGAAAAGGCATATGATACTACATGGCAGTTTGGTATCATCAAGCAGCTTCACTCTTTAGGTTTACATGGTAGGCTGCCCTTATTTATACTAGACTTTCTGTGTGACCGTTCATTCAGCGTTCGAATTGGTGATACTCTGTCTCCTTCATACCCTCAGGAAGAAGGCGTACCTCAAGGAAGTGTCCTTAGCACGACCCTTTTTGCTATAGCATTAGATGGTATTCTGTCCCCTATTCCAGAGGGAGTGTCTGCCTCACTGTATGTTGATCATTTAGCTATATGGTATGCTGCCTCCCGGATGCCAATGGCTGAACGTCACATGCATCTTACCTTAGACCACGTATCTCATTGGGCCACAATGCATGGTTTCCGTTTCTCCCCAACAAAAACAGTGGCCTTACATTTCTCCTGCTTGAGAAGTGTCCACCCCGACCCCGATCTCAAGTTACATGGCCACAGGGTCCGATGTGTGGATGAAGCAAGATTTCTCGGTCTTGTTTTCGACAGATGACTGTAGTGAATTTCGCACATCCGTGCATTACGTTTATCCTGCCACCGTGCCCTGTCTCTCCTACAGACTCTATCTCACCTGTCTTGGGGCTCTCAGTTCAATCCATCATGCTGGGATCCGTCTGTCAACTGGAGCTTTCCGGTCTTCCCCAATTCCTAGTCTATTAGTAGACGCGAATGAACCGCCACTAGATCTCCATCGCCAGTCCTTACTGGTGCAGTGTTGGCACTGCCTTCACCGTCTACCTTCCTCACCAAGTTGTATGGCTGTCTCCGAGGTCGCTATTTTCCCTTTTTATAACACCCACCCTCGCTATCCACAACTGTTTCGGTACAGAGTGAGGGCTCCCATGGAGGAGTTAGGTGTTCAGCCTTTTTCTGTTTGCCCTGTGCATGTTCCCCGAGTAGCTCTCTGGCTCCTCCCAGACGTACGGCCATGTGATTACTTCCCTGAGAGGAAGGCCTCTCTTTCCACACAGGAAGCTTTGTCTTATTTTTTAGAACACGCCTCTGCCCACAGTGGCTCGATCCCTGTATATACTGATGGTTCCAAGTCCCGCGTTGGGACAGGCTTTGGTGTAGTTTTCCATGATTTTAGCCGTGGTGGGAGTCTTCCTCCTTCCACCTCTGTTTTTACTGCTGAACTTACGGCTATTTTAGTTGCAGTTGAGTTGATTTTTAGTTTCCCCCCTGCTTCTTTCACCATTTTTAGTGACTCAGTCACTGCCTTGCAAGCTTTGTCTTGTGGCTTCTCATCACACCCTCTAGTCCTATCTATCTTGGAGTGGCTCTTCTCATTACACAGACGCGGATTTTCTGTACAGATGTGTTGGGTCCCTGCTCATGTGGGGGTCGTAGGCAATGAGCATGCCGACTCTGTGGCGAGAGCCACTGCCTCTCGCACTTCCTCTCCAAATTACCGTGTCCAATCTGAGGATTTATGTACAAGCACTATAGAAGCTGCCCGTCTCTGTTGGCAGAGAAGGTAGGATGTAGTACGGGTGAACAAACTCCACAGCATTCGTCAGAACCTGGGCGATGGAGGGTTTGTGGGACTATCCCGACAGTGGGAAACAGCTTTAGCCCGTCTCCGGATTGGCCACACTAGGCTGACTCATGTTTTTTTAATGGAGAAGGCGCCCCCTCCCTATTGTGATGACTGTCTGGTTCCTTTGACTGTGCAGCATCTTCTTTTGGAATGCCCAAGTCTTGATGACCTTCATCGGTGGTACCATTCTGGATGACGAGCCGACAGTGGACCTTATCTTCTCTCTTCAGTACTTGGGGAAGAGGCTTGTGCTATGGGAGGAGGCGCCTTCTCCTTTGTTAAGTTCCGGCCTTCTTCACAAACTGTAGGATTTTACCAAATTTTAGTTTGTGTTTTATACTGTTCTCGTTTAACCTCAATCTTTCCACTACGTTTTAGTTTTGGTTGTTTCTTTGATTTTGTCGTTTTGTTTATGCATCATTTTATTTATAAATTTATTCATTTATTTTTTGACTTCCTTTTAATGTTTATGTTCGGCGGCATATGACCTATGCTGTTGCACCGCCATGTCACATTTTCATTTCTTCATTCATTCATTCATTCTCTGCAAATTTCTCTATCTCATCTCTCCATCTCCTGTCTGGTCTTTTTCTGCTACGCTTACATTCTCTTGGTGTCCAGTCAGTCAGCCTCTTCCTCCATCAGTTATCCCTTATTCATGCTTCTATAATATCTTTGACTTTAGTCTGCTCTCTCACCCAAGTTGATCGTTTCCTGTCTCTTAAGGACATTCCCAACACTGACCTTTCCATTGCTCTCTGAGAATGGATTAATTTATTTTCCATTGATTTTGTCAGTTTCCAGGTCTCACAACCATACCTCATAGCCGGAATTATACATCCGCTATATACTTTTCGTTTCATACAAACTGGCAAGCTACTCTTCATAATGTCTCTATGTTTATCGAAAGCTTTCCATCCAATTGTAATGCGTCTTTTTATTTCGCTATCATGATATTTCCTTAGTTTTAGTATTTGTCCCAAGTAGCTGTACTCCTCAACTTCATCAAGAATTTCATCGCTTATTCTGATGACGCTCTTTGATGTTTGTGGATTAAACATTAGGCCTACTTTAGTTTTACTTCGGTTCATCTTCAGTCCTACTTTCAGACTTTCTCTGTTCAGGTCATTTAACATTTCTTGCAATGCCTCCGCTGTTTCTGAGATTAGGACAATGTCATCTGCAAATCTTAAATGGTTTAGCTTTTCTCCATCAATGTTCACTCCTTTGTTTTCCCAGTCTAGCTTTCTGAAAATACTTTCTAGGCATGCTGTAAATAATTTTGGTGAAATTGTATCTCCCTGACGCACACCCTTCTCAATCTTAATTTTTTCTGAGTCCTTATGTAATTAAACAGTAGCAGTTCCCTCTTTATATATGTTTTCGAGCAGGTTTACAATGTTCTCATTCACTCCTTGTTCTCGCAATGAATTTATATTTGCTCTGTGCTCCACTGAGTCGAAACCCTTTTCGTTATCAACAAAACCTAAGGAAAGTGGTTTATTATATTCTATAGTTTTCTCAATTAGCTGGTACATTGTATATAGATGATCAATGGTCGAGTACCCGCTTCGGAATCCTGCCTGTTCACGAGGTTGGTTTTCCTCCAAAATTGTTGTTATTCTGTTCATAAGGACTTTAGTGAAGAGTTTGTAAATGACTGATAATAAGCTAATGGGTCGATATTACTAAGGTCTTTTGAGTCACCTTTTGTGTAGAGTAAAATAACTATTGCATAGCACCATGTTTTGGGAATTTTCTTCTGTTTTATACAATGGGTAAATAAGTATGCAAACCTATTTTGTACTTCTACTCCGGCATCCAACAGTAAATCTGTTACTAGTCCATCTTCTCCCTGAGCCTTTCCTCTTTTCATATTTTTAAGACAAATATATACTTCGTCTGGTGTTATCTCAGGTATTTCACTTGTGTCAACTGAAAAGTTACCTATTGGTACTACAGTCTTTGATGCATACAGTTCTTTGTAAAATTCTTCAACTCTCTTCACAATCTTATCTATGCATTTAATGATTTTACCGTTTTTTTCTTTCAGTGATGTCATTTGTTGCTTCCCTAGGGCCATTTTACTTCAGACCTGTTTCAGACTTTTTCCATTTTTGATGGTTTCTTTAATTTAATCCATGTTTCTCTTTCTTTTTTCTTCTCTTTGTCATTTGTTGATAAGCTTATTTAATTCTGCTCGTTCTATTTCGTCTTCCTTTCTGTTTACTTTCCTTTCCTTTCGTTTTTTCATAAGCTCAAGTGTCTTTTCTGAATACTTCTAGGCTTTGGTTGTATTAGGTTTTCATACTACCTCTGCTGATTCTCTTAGCACTTTTGTTAGTCTGTCATTCAGCTCATCAGTGTCACATTCAGCATTACTTAGTACCTGAAATCTGTTCCTTATTTCCAACTAAAAAGTTGCTTTGTTTTCGTTTACTATTATTGGGCATATCTTTTTATCTTTAATCATCTTCTTTCTTTCATTTCTGAAATTGAATCTGGCTGTGCAACCCACCATCCTATGATCACTACCTACATTTACTTTGTTGATAACTGTGACATTTATGATCGTGTTATTCTTATCTGCTATAATAAAATCGATTTCATTCTTTGTTTCTCCATTTGGGCTTCTACAGGACCACTTTCTTCCTGTTCTTTTGTGGAAGAATGTGTTCATTATTCTCATGTTAAATATTTCAGCAAAATTTACCAGCATTTCTCCTCTTTCATTCCTTTCTCCCATTCCAAATATTTCCATGAATGCTTCTCCTTTTTTCGACTTCCCAACTTTTGCATTGAAGCCTCCCATGAGTATATTATATGTTGTCTTTTCTTCTTCCATAATGTGGGAGATGTCATCATAGAATTTTTCTATTTCTTTATCTAGGCTTTGAGAAGTTCGTGCATATACTTGTATGACTTTCATGATATATTTTTTGCATAGTCAAATGACAATAAAAGCTACTATGTCAGATACACTGCTGCATTCAACAATGTTGTCTGCAAGATTTTTGTTAATTAGAAATCCTACACCACTAACTCTTTCATTTTCCTTTCCTCTGTAGTAAAATAGGTGTTTGCTGTCTTCAAGCTGAATTACTTTTTCTTCTTGTCTGCGGATCTCACTCAAACCTACAATATCCCAGCTAATGTTTTCCAGTTCAGTCATCAGGTTATCAAACTTGTAATCTTCTGCGAGGCTTCTTACGTCGTATGCATAGATCTCCATCGATTTCAGTTTGTTTAACATCGAAGTGTCTTATTTTCCAGCAAAGTGACTACTCACTTTCGGTGGCACACTGCCCGTAAGCACAGGAGGCAGTGCGGTTAGACCTTTAGTAGACGAAGATCCAACAGGAACGCCCATCAAATCATTTGCAATAGAACTTATGTTTGGTTGGGAGGATTGTGGCAAATAATCTCACCTCCCTGCCACATAGTATCTGGTGAGATGTAATTTTTGTGCCACCTTTTTCGTTATATTCAGTGGAGCCCTATATAGCTATAATGAGTTTCATGGACAGTACTGACTAAGACGGTACCTCGTATATCTACAAGGCCTTCCCCTATCCGCCACCCAGGGATGCTGCAGGTAATAGTGGGATCCTGGCCCTGCATATATATATATATATATATATATATATATATATATATATATATATATATATATATATATATATATATATATATATATATATATATATATATATATATATATATATATATATATATATATATATATATATATATATATATATATTGTTACGGAACAGGGATAATGAACACTTCAAGTGAGAATACTAAAATCACTACTGTCCCGCAAAGTTCCAGGTTCAAAACAAAGGACTTAGGTAAAATTACAAGTTAAAGTTTAATGCACAAACTAACAACTAAACATTCAGGACTCATAAGGATAATATAATGGCAAAAAACAGGTTAAATATATGGTTAACTGCAATAGCAGCTATTAACACGAAATTAGCAAGAGTAAATTTATCTAAGTCAGCCCTGATAAAATGAGAAAACCGGATAATGCTCAGTTAATGGAAGATATATTATTACAGATACACAATATTATTAATGATGGCTGACAACAAAAACTCCACATGAACCACAAAAACCTCACCAGGCCCACGAACCAACACCCCATGCAACACAGTACAAGAAAAAAATGTAATAACACTTATGCTCAAATTACACAGCAGCTAGATGGTTGGAGACTTCCTAAGCACTCACAAAAGTAATAACAACTGTACAGGGGAGGACAGAGATGTGAACAAAATGAGGAGTAGATCTAAGTGGCAATTAATGCAGACTGAGCTCATTATATAGGGGCCGGCAGAGCTTGACACAACTTGTAAGAAGGACGCGCAAATGAAGCCATAGGGGACAAACAGTTGACACTCCTGCTCTGAACAACAGAAAAAACGACTTACTCTACTATAAGGGGGAGAAGGGTGAAGTGAGGTAGAACACGCACTATGGAAGCCACGAGGAGAATCGTGATCAAACATGCAGCATACTGTACGTTAGAATTATACAAAGGATGATGAAATCATAGGCTATGTAACACCTCCCCACGAAAAAAAAGAAATTTACAAAGGAAATTTCTTATTACTCTAAAACAATCTGTCTAAACTCAAGATAAGCAATCTGCAATAACATTTTCTTTCCCCTTGACGTGTTGTATGTCTAATGAATACTCCTGAAGAAGTAGACTCCATCTTGTCAATCTCTGATTTTTATCTTTAAACTTACTAAGGAAGTTCAATGGGTTATGATCGGTATAAATGACTAAGGGGTCAAAACCAGAACACAAATAAAATGAAAAATGCTGTAAACCCAAAATCAAGGCCAAAAGCTCTTTCTCAATAGTTGGGTAGTTCTTTTGAGTTGGAGTGAACTTCTTACTGTAATAAGATACAGGGTGTTCAATACCCTGATCATCCTCTTGCAGCAAAACTGCCCCAGCTCCTGTATCACTTGCGTCAACAGCCAACTTAACAGGCTTAGCAAAATTGGAAGTAGCAAGCACTGGCCTACTAAATAGGATGGCTTTATGTTTACTGAAAGAGGATTCACAGTTATCGGTTCAGACAAATTTAACTCCCTTTTTCAGTAGGTCTGTAAGTGGTGATACAAGAAATGAAAAGTTAAGAACAAATCTTCTGTAATAACCTACCATTCCCAAAAATCTTTGCAGCTCTTTCCTACTTTTAGGTCTGGGAAGATCACTTATAACCTGAACCTTAGCTCCTGGTGGTGCAACGTGTCCATCAGCAATTACGTACCCAAGGTACTGAACTTTAGCTTGACCAAACTCACACCTTGATAAATTAGCTACAAGATTAGCCTCAACCAAACGCTCAAGAAATTTACTGACATCTCATAGGTGATCTATCCAGTTGTCACTGATGATTAATACATCATCAATAAAAACAACACACCCTACCAAACCCTCTGTTACAAAATTCATGAGCTTCTGAAATGTGGCTGGTGCATTCTTCATACCATATGGCATTACAGAACATACAAAAGTCTTTCCTAGTGTTACAAAACATGAGATCTCCCTAGCACGTTCAGTCATAGGTACTTGCCAGTATCCCTTTAACAAATTAAACTTACTTATGTACCTAGCCTTTCCGATCTTATCTATGCAATCTTCCACGCGAGGGAGAGGGTAAGTGTCTATTTGGTTATCTGATTAACACGTCTGTAGTCGATGCAAAGCCGCTGTGACCCACCTGGCTTAGGGACTAGAGTGACAGAAGAACTCCACTCGCTCTGATAGGGCTCAATCATCTTGTGGTCCAACAGGTAGCCAAGCTCCTTCTGGATGAGAGGAACTTTCACTGGGTTGACACGGTAGGGAGGCAGCTTAATTGGCTTTGCGTCTCCAACATCGACATCATGCATCAACACAGTGGTTCTTCCTGGAGTGGCACGGAACACTTGCGAGTACTCCTGCAGTAATACCGAAAACTCCTGCCTTTCCTCGGGAGCTAGATGAGAAAGCTTAGTCTGGAGATCATTCATGATATCAGGGTTCTTCCCCAAACTATCACTCAGGCTTATGCTGCATGGGAGAACTTCACTTGCAAACTCGGGTGGAACAGCTACAGTGCAGACTGGGTTATTTTGTCCCACCTGTGATATAACTTTAGCATGTTGATGTGACAAAGTTGCTTGTTCTTTCTACGATCTGGTGTGGCGATGACATAGTTGACATCGCTGAGTTTCTTCTCCACGAAATAAGGACCACTAAACTTGACTTGAAGAGGTTGCCCATGCAGAATCAAATCCTGATCTACTGGCTGAAAGTAGCGTAACCTGGACTTCTTATCATACCAAGTCTTCGTCTTCTCCTGAGCGGCTCCTAAATTCTCTCTCGCGGGCTGTAAAGCAGTGGACAGCCGTTCTTTGAACTTCATCACATACTCCAGCAGGTTCATGTCATCTTCCTCCGACAGCCAGCATTCCTTGAGTAGCTTAAGGGATCCTCTTACTTAATGGCCAAACAGTAGTTGAAAGGGTGAGAAGCCCGGTGATTCATTTGGAGAATCTCTTCCGGCAAATAAAACCAATGCAAGACCTTTATCCCAGTCTTTCTGATGTTCCAAACAGTATTTCTTGAGCATCGATTTGAGTGTTTGATGATATCTTTCCAACGCTCCTTGGGTCTGGGGATGGTAAGCTGAAGACGTGATCTGGGTGATGCCCAACTCTTTCAGAGACTGCTTGAAAACATTTGACATGAAATTACTTCCCCGGTCTGACTGTACCTCCTTGGGCAGACCAAACTTGGTGAAGAACCCTAGCATTTCCTTAACCACGTTCTTTGCTGAGATATTTCTAAGTGGAATGGCTTCAAGATAACGAGTAGCCATATCAATCAGGGTCAACACATAAGAAAATCCTGAAGAAGTCTTAGGAAGAGGGCCCACAATTTCCACCAACACACGGGTGAATGGCGCCTCAAAAGGAGGAATGGGAACTAGAGGTGCAACCTTTTCAGTCTGATTACACTTCCCCACAACTTGACAGGTGTGACAAGACTTACAATACCAGGAAACATCTCTGAAGATACCTGGATAGTAGAAGTGTTTCAAAATGTGTGCCACAGTCTTGCTCACTCCAAGGTGTCCTGCCAAACTGGAATCATGAGCCACTCTAATGATATACTGCTTACAAACACGAGCGATGACAACTAGATGTACAACCTCCCATTCACAGTCGGCTGATGCTGTTGGGGGTCTTCACTTCCTCATAAATACTCCTCACTTTATATAATAACAAGCAGAAGCACCAGCTGACTCTTCCCCACTGCAAGCAGAGTAAGCTAGACCTTTCAACTCTGGGTCAGCAACCTGCAACTCAACCAACTTTTGCCGAGACAAATTATCAACACTACGGGGTACTGCCTCATCTGTCGAGTGGTCCAAATTAGCAAGAAAAGTGTCAGCTAGGATAACATCATCATCATCATTATCCTCTAATCACCAGTAACTTTAGACTTAGCCTTAGTGACAGCACATGCAGAGAACACATCAGGGATATCACAATCCTGGGTCACAGTCACTGGTTCACTTGACAACTGAGGAGCTGGACACACTTGACTTGAACCAATATCATTACCAAGTAAGAAAGTTACACCTGACATTGGGAGTGTCTCAACCAACCCAACCATAACGGAACCATTAACAAAACCAGACTCTAAATTCACTCTGCACAGAGGGACAGAGAAGTAATTATTCCATACACCTTGTAAGATTACAGTTTCATCAGAGGAATTAACATTAGAGCCTAGAACACTGGTCAGCATAAGGGATTGGCAAGCACCTGTATCACGACATATTTTAACTGATTTCCTGTCATTATTGTCCAGAGGACTGACAAAACCATCAGACAGGAAATTAGCACATGAACTCCTGAGAGTGTCACCCACGTTACTGCTCAAAAGAGGAGCTTCATCATGAGAATTTAATTTACCCCTCAAAGCAGGTTCAGTTAACTCGATTAAAGAATTCTGGGAACTCTCAAGGGTGGACACTAGACCAATTGACTGAATATTTAAAGACTCCTTTTTGTTCACATCACGCTGTCTCCTGAAACATTTCTCCGTAGTATGACCAAGCTTACTACAATAAGTACATTTACTTTTCTGAAATCTAGAGGTGGAGCTGGTATTTACTCCTTGAGAAACATCATCTTTATTCTCTTTCCTGTTACCTGTACTTTGAGTAGAGGCAACGTACTTACTCTCAGCTTTCCTTTTTTTCTTTAGAATATCTCTTGTGAGTGACAACATATTCATCAGCTAAAACTGCAGCATCAGACAAATTATCTATTCTTTTCTCATCAAGATATAGGCTTACATCTTTGTTAATACACATTTTGAAGTCCTCCAGCAAAATCATCTGTTTAAATTTATCAAAATCAGAATTTACATTCTTAGAATTTAACCACCGCTCTAACAGATCTTCTTTGATTTTTGCATACTCAACATGGGATTGCTTATCTTGCTTATAAGTTGTCCTAAATTTTACTCTATAGGCTTCAGGAACAAGCTCATAGGCCTTAAGAATCAAGCTCTTAACTACATCATAATTATCAGATTGATCCTGAGGCAAAGATGCATAAGCTACTTGAGCTTTACCGGTGAGAACACTCTGAAGGAGTACTGTCAAATATTTTTGGGCCAATTAAAACCTGTAGCTACCCTCTCAAACAACTAAAAATACTTTGTTAAATCAGATTCATTAAAAGGAGGGCCAAGTTTAACATTTTTAGCCACATCAAAATCATCAGAGCTAGATGATCTAGTTCCACCTTGTTTCATGCGATACTCATGGTCTGCCTGAATCATAGCAAGTTCAATTTGTACCTGAGCCTGTGCCTGTGCCTCCTGAATACGAGCCTGAGACTCAGCCTCCTTAGCACGTGCCTGAAACTCAGCCTCCTTAGCACGTGCCTGAAACTCAGCCTCCATAGCACGAGCCTCCTGCAGGGCTAGCTGTAACTTAGCTATTTCAATCTGCGTTTGCTCATCTGGAGGAGTTACATTGAACAAGCTTTTATTAATCATGCCAACAATTTGATCTTTAGAATGATGAGAGCGAACAGCAATTCCCAATTGTTGAGCAACAAGCTTAAGTTCATTCTTTGTTCTGTTTTCTACATCACACACTGATTGCACTTTTGACAAAAAATCTTTGGCTTCATCAAGAGTAGTAATAGTAGACATCATGAATAAATCACAGTCACAAAATATCAAGCAATATCCTTATGATAATATACTGAATATTCTGATAAGAGGTCGCCAAATTTATGTTGCGGAACAGAGAGAGATAATGAACACTTCAAGTGAACATACTAAAATCACTACTGTCCCGCAAAGTTCCAGGTTCAAAACAAATGACTTAGGTGAAATTACAAGTTAAAGTTTCATGCTCAAACTAACAACTAAACATTCAGGACTCATAAGGATAATGTAATGGCAAAACAGGTTACATATATGGTTAACTGCAATAGCCTCTATTAACACGAAATTAGCAAGAGCAAATTTATCTAAGTCAGCCCTGATAAAATGAGAAAACCGGATAATGCTCAGATAAAGCAGGATATAATATTATTACAGATACAAAATATTACTAATAGTGGCTGACAGCAAAAACCCTACCAGCCCTACAAATTAACGCCCTATGCTATACAGTACAAGAAAAATGGTAATAACACTTATACTCAAATTATACAGCAGCTAGATGGCTGAAGACTTCCTGAGTACTCACAAAAGTAATAATACACTATACAGGGGAGGACAGAGATGTGAACAAAATGAGGAGCAGATCTAAGTGGCAACTAATACAGAGACTGAGCTCATTATATAGGGGGCCGGCAGAGCTTGATTCAACTTGTAAGAAGGAAGCGCAAACGAAGGCATAGAGGACGATGAGTTGACACTCCTGCTCTGAACAACAGAAAGAACGACTTACTCTACTATAAGGGGGAGAAGGGGGAAGTGAGGTAGAACACGCAAGCCTGGTCACTATGGAAGCCACGTGGCGAATCGTGATCAAACATGCAGCATACTGTACATTAGAATTATACAAAGAATGATGAAATCATAGGCTATGTAACAATATATATATATATATATATATATATATATATTTATATATATATATATATATATATATATATATATATATATATATATATATATATATATATATATATATATATATATATATATATATATATATATACATATATATATATATATATATATATATATATATATATATATATATATATATGTGTATATATATATATATATATATATATATATATATATATATATATATATATATATATATATATATATATTTATATATATCATCATCATCATCATCTATACCTAGTCCACTGCTGAACAAAGGCCTCCCCCAACCTTTTCCACGAATTCCCTGACTATGCCAATCTTTGCCACGTTTTTCCTGCAAATCCCCCCCTCCCCCGTGGGCAGCCACCTTGTCGTGGTGGGGGGGTTTGCCTGTCCCTGTGATCCCAAAAGCCTGCCTGTGGATGTAACGACATTCGGCAGGGTCTCCCATGCGGGTAGGGTTGTGGGTGAGGGGTCTGACTAAGCGCTGCCCAAAACGTAGGTTACCCGTATGGGTCATCGGTGCCGCCCACTAGAGGGATCGCCTCGGTGCTGTCCCAAGTTGGTTGGTTGGGTGTCTGGGTTGGGGGGTGTTGGGGAAGGGGGTCTTTGCACTGGTGGGAGCAAACTTTCGCATCACGGGGTGTCCTTTTGGGGACACCCTCTGGGGACGAGGTACCCGGCTCCCATCAGACCGTGCTCGGTCCCCTCTCTCCTTGGTAGGCGGTTTCCCTTGGCTCCTGGTGCCATTTTGTCTCAAGCATGTATATATGGATACATCCCAAACTTCTTTAACTACTTGTGTGGTCAGTGACCAACCGCACGAGTTGACATCACCTGGTCACTCTCTGGCCGATGACCCTGTACCCCCAGGGTCATCTGCCAAAACTGTGAATGAAGATGCCCTTCCTATCGATGTGGTACCTGGTGTTTTTTGTCAATAAGTCTTACACAAAATACATAGTCCTTAAAATGGATAATGGTACTTCCTTCCGGAACCTGAATTGTTTTCAGATTCACAGTGGTCTAGTTTCACCATGTGGATTTACCCCCAAGGTCTCTTTGCAAGGTGACGGTTCTCTATTGCTAGAAGCCAGGAATGAAGAGGAGTGTTCACGCATCCAGTTCCTAACTATGGTCGCTGGTTATCCTGTGTCTGCCTCTCGTCACTTGGTCCTAAACCAGTCCCGAGGGGTTGTGTATTCTCGTGACTTGATCTCATATTCTGATTCTTCCCTCTTAGAGCGGCTGGCTCCTCAGGGTGTTGTAGGAGTACAGAGAATTATGAAGAAAGTTGATGGGGTTTTAACCCCCATGCCCACTCTTATCTTGACATTTGACCGTCTTACCTTGCCAGAGGTTATCACTGCCGCGTGGTGGAAGCTAAAGGTTAAACCTTATGTTCTCCGACCTAGAAGATGGTATTATTGTCAAAGATTTGGTCATGTCCGCCATTCTTGCAGGCGGGAAGCATCTGGCCTTCCTGAGGACTGTGGAAATTGTGGTGGAATTTCTCATGGTATGGAGGATTGTTCACAACCCCCTAAATGTTTGAACTGTGGAGGAGCACATGCAGCCTCCTCAAGGGATTGCAAAGTATACAAGTATGAATATGAGATTATTTCTGTCCGAACGAAGGAGAAAATTTCCTTTTCCGAGGCAAAGGCCAGGGTTAGGGAACGGTTCATTCGCCCTGGGGTTACCTTTGCTGTTGCGTTGTCTCGCCCTAAGGCTACTCGGCAGGTGCCCCTGCCATCACACAATGCCCAATCAAATCCTTGGGGTTCTACTTCAAGGCCTTCTCGGCCGGGGGGTTCCACAGAGGGAGTGCAGCCTGGAAGCAGCTGTGCTTCTTCCAGGGAGGTGCCCCCTATCTCTGGGGGTGTCCCCTCTGTGGTGGTGCTTCCAGCATCTGGGAGTGCCTCCCCCATCAAAATTCCTCCTGTGACAAACACCTGCGTCGATGCTACACCTTGCTTTGACACATCCAAAACTCCTGATGTCCTTCCTGTGCAAGGTAAGCATCACCGTGGCTCCTCAGAGTGCTCAGATAGCAAAGCACTGCTACCAAAGATCTCTGCAGTGGAGCCCACTACTCCTCCTCCTCGGGATGCTCAGGGGTCAGGACAAGTGCAGGCTGGGGATGGAGTCTCGCTGATGACCCAGCCACCGCCAGATAGTGGTGGTCCTCAGGTAGTTGATGCACATGCTCAACTGCATGAGTCCTTGCCCTCTCAGGATTCCAGTACTGTGGGACGCACTACTGATTGTGCTCCTTCTCGTGGTGGCACTGCCTGCTCTATTCCGGCTAGGGCAGTTTGCAGTCCACCTGCCAAACCATCTCTTGCCCTGCCAAAGAAGAAAACCATCGTCCGGCCCTCTTCTTCTTCCTCCAGGTTATCTTCAGCTGGGCGGCACACTGTACACCATAACAGTGCCAGGCAGTCCCTTTCTAAGGGCAGTTCTAAACAGCAATCTAAATCTGGTTGCTTGCCGGGGACAAGGTTGTCTCGCCCCTCAACCTGATTCTTCCTTCGCTTTGGGTACCATGGCATTCTCAGCCAGTACGAGTATATTACAATGGAATTGTCGAGGGCTGCGTGGTAATTGGGAGGAGCTGCGGACCCTCCTGGCTTATTCCTCTTTGTGCGTGTGTCTCCAGGAAACTCTTGTGGGGCTTGCCACTCCTCACGCACCACCTGGGTATGATGCTTTTTACTCAGCTCCAACCCAGGATCCTGTTGGAGGTGGTGCTGTTTTGGTGAGGGCTAATGTCCCTCATCAGCAGGTTCACCTCCAGTCTGATCTCCAGTGTGTTGCTGTGCGGTTGTATGCCCTCCGCTGGTATACTGTCTGTTGCATTTATTTACCACCCAGCGCAGTAGTTAGTAAAGCAGACCTTGAAGACCTCCTCAGACAATTACCTAAGCCCTTTCTCCTCCTAGGGGACTTTAACGGTCGCCACCCTTTGTGGGGTGACTGTCTAATTAACCAACGTGGGCATTTATTGGCATTCTTATTGGAGGACGAGGATCTCGCCCTGCTGAATACTGGCGAGTTAACACATTTTTATCCTCAGACGAATACATTTACCGCAATTGACCTCTCTGTCTGTTCTCCTGACTGCCTACTGGATTTCGCCTGGGAGGTTCTGAGGGATCTGCATGGAAGTGATCACTTTCCTATCCTCCTTACTGCAGCAATATTTAGTCCTTGTTCCCGTCTCCCGAGGTGGAGGTTAGATAAGGTGAACTGGTCCCTTTTTTCTTCCTTGACTTCTATTGGTGTTTCCATAGAAGACTTTCCACATATAGATGAAGCTGTTTCGTTCTTTATGTCTATTATCCATTCTGTTGCCCTCCACACTGTTCCTCTGGCACATATAACTATCGCCCTGTCCCATGGTGGAATGAGGATTGTAGTATTCCTGTACATGCCAAAAATACAGCATTTTCACATTATCGTCAACACAAAACAGAGCATTATCTTGTCAAATTCAGGAGGGCACGTGTTAGGGCACGCCGGGTCCTCAAACAAGCCCGACGAGACTCTTGGATGGCTTATTTGTCTTCCGTAAACTCTAAAGGGGCTATCACACGGGAGACTTGTCGATGTCCAAACTGGCCGTGGACGTCCAAACTTGCCCTCGCGGGAGGGTCATGGACGTCCACTGGAGGAAGGCCACCTGACCCATTCATGGACGTCCACGGTGACTGTGGACATCCACGACTTGATGGTCTCCTTCTTCTCTATGGAGTTTACACCAAGTGTGTGTCCTCTTCTATCTTGAACTCTGTAGTCTGTTGAGGTGATGTTTTATGATTAATTCAAAACCGTCAGTAAACTTTGTACTTTTAATATTTCTGTCATAGAAACTTTTCATATATACCAAAATGTGGTAAATATGATGGAATGTGGATAGATTGTTTCAAGAGAGGCCTGCGCACGTTCGAAAGGCATACTCAGGAAGAAAGCACTACAGTGCAGGTTTCTATACTGGCTGCTTTCTTCACTCCGTGGGTGCCATTCTCTTATCCACAATGCCCTCCTTCTCCCCCTACTTTGTCTTTTTGCAGAGGCTTCTTCCTCTTCCTGCAGGGTTAGGACTGCAACACCCATTGCAAAAGTCACAATCTGGTTCATGTCCATTGTTGTTGTTGATAAACACCTCATCTGCTAGGGAGTTGGAAGTGACCTCCCAGTCGCGTGGGATGAACTAGATAAAGAAGAAGAAGGTGGCCGTCGATGTCCACTGTGTGATAGGGTATGGACGTCCAAGCTCAGTTTGGACGTCCGTTTTGTGCTGCACAAATTGTTCAAGGGTCCCCGTGTGATACTCGCTTAAGACACCAGTGTCTCAGGTGTGGAAGAGGGTACAAAAGATTTCAGGAAAATTCCCGCAAGGCAGGTCCCCTGTGCTGCTGTCAATTGGTGAGCCTGTTGGTGACCCTGCAGCTGTGGCCGATATTTTGGCTTCAGCCTTTGCAGCGGTCAGCCGTAGAGATGCTAGCACTCCAGTTTTTGCCAGACACAGGGACGTAGAAGAGGCTAGGGTATTGAACTTCCATTCCGGGAGGGGGGAGTCTTACAACCTCCCTTTTTCTTCCCATGAACTCCAATCTGCTCTTTCCCTTTGTCATGACACCTCACCAGGGTCAGATGATATTCCCTATGCAATGCTTCGGCACCTGGGTGATGATGCACTGTCTTTGTTAGGACTCCATATTTTAATTACAAATCATAATAGATAGATTGACAGCTCTATGCGAGCCTGGGAATGGGAAATGAGCTTGCAAATTACACTGAGGAAAGCTGACGACAGTGGCCAGTAAGGAGATGATGCGGTTAGTTGTCAGCAATCCACCGGTGAACAAAGCCTTAGTGACCATACACACACATACACACATACTCACACACAGGCTTCTAGAACTTTCCACCCACAAGGAACACACGTGACACAACCTCTGCTATACCAGAATTTAGGAAAGAGAGCTCAGAAGGAGACAGGCGATAATAGAGACAGGTCGCAGGGAGAAGGGCTTAGCAACTGGAGAGAGAGAGAGAGAGAGAGAGCGAGACAGGGAGACAGGGACTCTGCTCAACTCACTCGTGAGTGAGAGACTTGTTAATATTTCCAAGACAAATAAAAATAGTCCCATACTATTCTTTACCTCTCCTGTCACTACATGACAAATGGGAAAGAAGATTATCCACTTACAAAGGTATTCAAATATAACAACCGCTCGCCCACAAGTCTAATATATGTAAAAACTCCACTACAAGTAACCACAAAGTAACTACAAAGTCTTTAATGACATTTGGTAGCAGCGAACGTATACGAACCTCGTCTACGAATCAACAGTGAATTCTTACAAAATATCAAGATTGAAAACAAGAATACCTCTCACAACCAACAATTTACAACCAGCTCCTGACAGTTCTCTCCAACCAGCCCCCTCCGTCTCCCCGATCATCATGCTGATGCAGAGGTGAAGAGGTCACAGGACGCCTTGCAAGTAGTTTAACAATATATTGATACAAACAATCTTGCAAATTCTACGACGAACCAACGAACTACAACCATCTACAATCAGCTAAAAGTAACAACTCTACGAGTCGTCTGTATAATCTTCTACACGCACCTACAAGTAGCGGAAGTCTTCATCCTACAACGAGTAAATCACAAGGAAAAAGGACCGAGAAAACATCGAGGAAGAAAAACGGAACAAACAAACGAAGAGTGAGACACGACTCATAACCACCAGACCTCACCCTCCTCTCTCTGCTACATCCACCCAACCCCCAACGCTTACGCAGGAGTGAAGAGGTCAAGACGACGAAGCAAACACCAAGTCCATATTCACAACTCATCTTACTCACTCGTCTTCACTCAAGTTACTCATCGCTACTCATTCACTCACCACAGCTACCAGTGTGGGAAGTCGACGTCATCATGCATGCTTGTTGAAAAGATGCCACGTCAGTCAACACACCACCTGCACCACCAGTCACACCATTCCCACCATGGTAAAAATTAGTGAGTTACATAGTTACTTCAGTTATACAATACACAGTGATAGACAATAAGCTTCTGCACAAACATATAAAACGTGCTGTATAGTTACAGCTTAAATACACATACTTACTACAGTTATCTGCATAACTCAAACACTAAATAATCACCAACAATAAATATTCTACACTGTATATATATTCATTCATTTATTATAACATTTATTTACTACCAACGAGTGTTACCATTTATACCTACATAAAATACGTGTTTCATACATACAACTATACATTATTACATCTACAAAGTAATAAAGAAAATATACCATCACAGTTACTCAGTGAGCGATTAAAAGAACTGTATTAAACATTTATTAATTAAAGCTACCTAGTGGAAACATATAAATTAAGTTACAAGGTAAACTAGAGAAAAAAAAAAATTGGCCAACACAAATGACGTTACCAAGAGTGAACCTCTTCAACACAATCGTGAAGACAATGATTTCCACACAGTGCTGACACACATATTACCCACGATAGGTACAAGTGAACAACAAGTCAGTGTATATAGTTAATACTGTATATAGTGTAAATATATTTTTTTTTTATATAAAATAACAAAATATGGGACTATATAATATCATTTTCAATAATATCTGTGCAATATAAACTAAACTTTAAAAAAGTATCCCAAGGAAATTAGCCAGTAATTATGCAACCATGAACAACATGGAAAAAGCGTACACAAGCAAAGAAAAACAAACTATAGAAAATCAATACAAAAAAAAAAAGTAAGAAAGAAAAAAGAGAAGTAGAGTAAGATCACATAACAAACAAATGAAAATAATTGTAAGTGTTACTACATATGCCAAAATACCACATAAACTACAGACAAAAAAGCAAATTGTCGTCTCCTCAAGCAAGTGGCATGACACATCATATCATCGACCGCAGCATATGTTAGGACTGCAATTATTACAATTATGTAACTCCATATTATAATTATGTAACGACAAACGATTGCATCATGTTACACTTGCTACAATTATGTAACTACAAACAATACTACAAACAATATGTACCATTTATGTAACAGTTGCATTAACAAGATGTAACTTTTATGTAACTTTAACTACAATTATGTAACTACAAACGAAAGGTAACAATTATGTAATGACAAACGATTGCATTATGTTACACTTGCTACATTTATGTAACTACAAACAATATGTACCATTTATGTAACAATTGCATTAACAAGATGTAACTTTTATGTAACTTTAACTACAATTATAAGGCCAAGACACTTATGTAACAGTTGCATTAAGAAAATATAACTACAATTATAAGGCCAACACAATTATGTATAACCTAGCAGTATTACCATTGCACAGTTATATGCGTACGTCTGTTGTACATGCACGTCTTACAAAGTGTTATACAACAACCATTGCATTTATTCAAATATGTATACAACTTGTTTAAAATGTAATATTACTGAATAATCACTATTTACTATATTATATGTATACAATATTCATACAATTATGTTACTTTTACAATATTTTGTATTTCACTTAATTAGCTTATAAGTTTATTATAATATGTATATAATATGTATTAATATGTTCTGACTATTAACTGTCGATGGTACGCCATTTTCGCGCGGCCGAGCATATGTTAGGACTCCATATTATAATTAAAAATCATAATAGATAGATAGACAGCTCTATGCGAGCCTGGGAATGGGAAATGAGCTTGCAAATTACACTGAGGAAAGCTGACGACAGTGGCCAGTAAGGAGATGATGCAGTTAGTTGTCAGCAATCCACCGGTGAACAAAGCCTTAGTGACCATACACACACATACACACATACTCACACACAGGCTTCTAGAACCTTCCACCCACAAGGAACACATGTGACACAACCTCTGCTATACCAGAATTTAGGAAAGAGAGCTCAGAAGGAGACAGGCGATAGAAGAGACAGGTCGCAGGGAGAAGGGCTTAGCAACTTGAGAGAGAGAGAGAGAGAGAGAGAGAGCGAGACAGGGAGACAGGGACTCTGCTCAACTCACTCGTGAGTGAGAGACTTGTTAATATTTCCAAGACAAAGAAGAATAGTCCCATACAATTCTTTACCTCTCCTGTCACTACATGACAAATGGGAAAGAAGATTATCCACTTACAAAGCTACTCAAATATAACAACCGCTTGCCAACAAGTCTAATATATATAAAAACTCCACTACAAGTAACCACAAAGTAACTACAAAGTCTTTAATGACATCTTTTCTCCTCAAGCTTTTTAATAGAATCTGGAGAGACTCTTCTCTTCCTACCTCTTCACGCAAAACTGTTGTCCTACCATTCCAGAAGCAAGGGAAGACAGGATCCAGTCCTCTAGAATATCGACCAATTGCCCTTACATCATGTTTGTGTAAACTGTTTGAAAAGATGGTCAATTCACGCTTAATGTATTTCCTCAAAAGGAATGACTGTCTCTCTCGATGTCAGTCTGGTTTTCGCAAATATCATTCGACGACAGATGCACTTGTCCGCCTAGAAACTGCAGCATGTGATGCTTTTGCCAGGAAGCAGCATCTGGTGTGTGTCTTCTTTGACTTAGAAAAGGCATATGATACTACATGGCAGTTTGGTATCATCAAGCAGCTTCACTCTTTAGGTTTACATGGTAGGCTGCCCTTATTTATACTAGACTTTCTGCGTGACCGTTCATTCAGGGTTCGAAATGGTGATACTCTGTCTCCTTCGTACCCTCAGGAAGAAGGCATACCTCAAAGAAGTGTCCTTAGCACAACCCTTTTTTGCTATAGCATATGGTATTCTGTCCCCTATTCCAGAGGGGGTGTCTGCCTCACTGTATGTTGATCATTTAGCTATATGGTATGCTGCCTCCCGGATGCCAATGGCTGAACGTCACATGCAGCTTACCTTAGACCACGTATCTCATTGGGCCACAATGCATGGTTTCCGTTTCTCCCCAACAAAACAGTGGCCTTACATTTCTCCTGCTTGAGAAGTGTCCACCCCGATCCCGATCTGAAGTTACATGGCCACAGGGTCCGATGTGTGGATGAAGCAAGATTTCTCGGTCTTGTTTTCGACAGACGACTGTCGTGAATTCCGCACATCCGTGCATTACGTTTATCCTGCCACCGTGCCCTGTCTCTCCTACAAATTCTATCTCACCTGTCTTGGGGCTCTCAGTTCAATCCATCATGCTAGGATCCATCTGTCAACTGGAGCTTTCCAGTCATCCCCAATTCCTAGTCTATTAGTAGACGCGAATGAACCGCCACTAGATCTCCATCGCCATTCCTTACTGGTGCAGAGTTGGCACTGCCTTCACCGTCTACCTTCCTCACCAAGTTGTATGGCTGTCTCCGAGGTGGCTCTTTTCCCTTTTTATAACACCCACCCTCGCTATCCACAACCGTTTCGGTACAGAGTGAGGGCTCCCATGGAGGAGTTAGGTGTTCAGCCTTTTTCTGTTTGCCCTGTGCGTGTTCCCTGAGTAGCTCTCTGGCTCCTCCCAGAAGTACGGCCATCTGATTACTTCCCTGAGAGGAAGGCCTCTCTTTCCACACAGGTAGCTTTGTCTTATTTTTTAGAACACGCCTCTGCCCACAGTGGCTCGATCCCTGTATATACTGATGGTTCCAAGTCCCCCGTTGGGACAGGCTTTGGTGTAGTTTTCCATGATTTTAGCCGTGGTGGGAGTCTTCCTCCTTCCACCTCTGTTTTTACTGCTGAACTTACGGCTATTTTAGTTGCAGTTGAGTTGATTTTTAGTTTCCCCCCTGCTTCTTTCACCATTTTTAGTGACGCAGCCAGTGCCTTGCAAGCTTTGTCTTGTGGCTTCTCATCACACCCTCTAGTCCTATCTATCTTGGAGTGGCTCTTCTCATTACACAGACGCGGATTTTCTGTGCAGATGTGTTGGGTCCCTGCTCATGTGGGGGTCGTAGGATATAAGCGTCCTGACTCTGTGGCGAGAGCCACTGCCTCTCGCTCTTCCTCTCCCCATTACCGTGTCCCATCTGAGGATTTATGTACAAGCACTATAGAAGCTGTCCGTCTCTGTTGGCAGAGAAGGTAGGATGCAGTAGGAGCGAACAAACTCCACAGCATTCGTCAGAACCTGGGCGATGGAGGGTAGGTGGAACTATCCCGACAGTGAGAAACAGCTTTGGCCCGTCTCCGGATTGGCCACACTAGGCTGACTCATGTTTTTTTAATGGAGAAGGCGCCCCCTCCCTATTGTGATGACTGTCTGGTTCCTTTGACTGTGCAGCATCTTCTTTTGGAATGCCCAAGTCGTGAAGACCTTCATCGGTGGTACCTTTCCAGATGCCGAGCCGACAGCGAACCTTATCTTCTCTCTTCAGTACTTGGGGAAGAGGCTTGTGCTATGGGAGGAGGCGCCTTCTCCTTTGTGTTAAGTTCCGGCCTTCTCCACAAACTGTAGGACTTTACCATATTTTAGTTTGTGTTTTATACTGTTCTCGTTTAACCTCAATCTTTCCACTACGTTTTAGTTTTGGTTGTTTCTTTGATTTTGTCGCTTTGTTTATGCATCATTTTATTTATAAATATATTCACTTATTTTTTGACTTCCTTTTAATGTTTATGTTCGGCGGCATATGACCTATGCTGTTGCGCCGCCATGTCACATTTTCATTTATTCATTCATTCATTCATTCCCTGCAAATTTCTCTATCTCATCTCTCCATCTCCTGTCTGGTCTTTTTCTGCTACGCTTACATTCTCTTGGTGTCCAGCCAGTCAGCCTCTTGCTCCATCGGTTATCAATTATTCATGCTTCTATAATATCTTTGACTTTAGTCTGCTCTCTCACCCAAGTTGATCGTTTCCTGTCTCTTAAAGATATTCCCAACACTGACCTTTCCATTGCTCTCTGAGAATGGATTAATTTATTTTCCATTGATTTTGTCAGTTTCCAGGTCTCACAACCATACCTCATAGCCGGAATTATACATTCGCTATATACTTTTCGTTTCATACAAACTGGCAAGCTACTCTTCATAATGTCTCTATGTTTATCAAAAGCTTTCCATCCAATTGTAATGCGTCTTTTTATTTCGCTATCATGATATTTCCTTAATTTTAGTATTTGTCCCAAGTAGTTGTACTCCTCAACTTCTTCAAGAATTTCATCGCTTATTCTGATGACGCTCTTTGATGTTTGTGGATTAAACATTAGGCCTACTTTAGTTTTACTTCGGTTCATCTTCAGTCCTACTTTCAGACTTTCTCTGTTCAGGTCATTTAACATTCTTGCAATGCCTCCACTGTTTCTGAGATTAGGACAATGTCATCTGCAAATCTTAAATGGTTTAGCTTTTCTCCATCAATGTTCACTCCTTTGTTTTCCCAGTCTAGCTTTCTTAAAATACTTTCTAGGCATGCTGTAAATAATTTTGGTGAAATTGTATCTCCCTGACGCACACCCTTCCCAATCTTAATTTTTTCTGAGTCCTTATGTAAATAAACAGTAGCACTTCCCTCTTCATATATGTTTTCGAGCAGGTTTACAATGTTCTCATTCACTCCTTGTTCTCGCAATGAATTTATATTTGCTCTGTGCTCCACTGAGTCGAAAGCCTTTTCGTTATCAACAAAACCTAAGCACAGGGGTTTATTATATTCTATAGTTTTCTCAATTAGGTGGTTCATTGTATATAGATGATCAATGGTCGAGTACCCGCTTCGGAATCCTGCCTGTTCACGAGGTTGGTTTTCCTCCAAAATTGTTGTTATTCTGTTCATAAGGACTTTAGTGAAGAGTTTGTAAATGACTGATAATAAGCTAATGGGTCGATATTAATAAGGTCTTTTGAGTCACCTTTTGTGTAGAGTAAAATAACTATTGCATAACACCATGTTTTGGGAATTTTCTTTTGTTTTATACGATGGGTAAATAAGTAAGCAAACCTATTTTGTACTTCTACTCCGGCATCCAACAGTAAATCTGTTACTAGTCCATCTTCTACCTGAGCCTTTCCTCTTTTCATATTTTTAAGACAAATATATACTTCGTCTGGTGTTATCTCAGGTATTTCACTTGAGTCAACTGAAAAGTTACCTATTGGTACTACAGTCTTTGATGCATATAGTTCTTTGTAAAATTCTTCAACTCTCTTCACAATCTTATCTCTGCATTTAATTTTTTACCGTTTTTTTCTTTCAGTGATGTCATTTGTTGCTTTCCTAGGGCCATTTTACTTCGGACCTGTTTCAGACTTTTTCCATTTTTGATGGTTTCTTTAATTTAATCCATGTTTCTCTTTCTTTTTTTTTCTCTTTGTCATTTGTTGATAAGCTTATTTAATTCTGCTCGTTCTATTTCGTCTTTCTTTGTGTTTACTTTCTTTTCCTTTCGTTTTTTCATAAGCTCAAATGTCTTTTCTGAATACTTCTAGGCTTTGATTGTATTAGGTTTTCATACGACCTCTGCTGATTCTCTTAGCACTTTTGTTAGTCTGTCATTCAGCTCATCAGTGTCACATTCAGCATTACTTAGAGCCTGAAATCTGTTCCTTATTTCCAAATGAAAAGTTGCTTTGTTTTCGTTTACTATTATTGGGCATATCTTTTTATCTTTAATCATCTTCTTTCTTTCATTTCTCAAAATTGAATCTAGCTGTGCAACCCACCATCCTATGATCACTACCTACATTTACTTTGTTGATAACTGTGACATTTATGATCGTGTTATTCTTATCTGCTATAATAAAATCGATTTCATTCTTTGTTTCTCCATTTGGGCTTCTACAGGACCACTTTCTTCCTGTTCTTTTGTGGAAGAATGTGTTCATTATTCTCATGTTAAATATTTCAGCAAAATTTACCAGCATTTCTCCTCTTTCATTCCTTTCTCCCATTCCAAATATTTTCATGCATGCTTCTCCTTTTTTCGACTTCCCAACTTTTGCATTGAAGCCTCCCATGAGTATATTATATGTTGTCTTTTCTTCTTCCATAATGTGGGAGATGTCATCATAGAATTTTTCTATTTCTTTATCTAGGCTTTGAGAAGTTCGTGCATATACTTGTATGACTTTCATGATATATTTTTTGCATAGTCAAATGACAATAAAAGCTGCTCTGTCAGATACACTGCTGCATTCAACAATATTGTCTGCAAGATATTTGTTAATTAGAAATCCTACACCACTAACTCTTTCATTTTCCTTTCCTCTGTAGTAAAATAGGTGTTTGCTGTCTTCAAGCTGAATTACTTTTTCTTCTTGTCTGCGGATCTCACTCAAACCTACAATATCCCAACTAATGTTTTCCAGTTCAGTCATCAGGTTATCAAATTTGTAATCTTCTGCGAGGCTTCTTACGTCGTATGCATAGATCTCCATCGATTTCAGTTTGTTTAACATCGAAGTGTCTAATTTTCCAACAAAGTGACTACTCACTTTCGGTGGCACACTGCCCGTAAGCACAGGAGGCAGTGCGGTTAGACCTTTAGTAGACGAAGATCCAACAGGAACGCCCATCAAATCATTTGCAATAGAACTCATGTTTGGTTGGGAGGATTGTGGTAAATAATCTCACCTCCCTGCCACATAGTATCTGGTGAGATGTAATTTTTTTGCCACCTTATTCATTATATTCAGTGGAGCCCTATATATCTATAATGGGTTTCATGGACAGTACTGACTAAGACGGTACCTCGTATATCTACAAGGCCTTCCCCTATCCGCCACCCAGGGACGCGCCAGGTAACAGTGGGATCCTGCCCCTGCATATATATATATATATATATATATATATATATATATATATATATATATATATATATATATATATATGTATTGTTACGGAAAAGGGATAATGAACACTTCAAATGACAATACCAAAATCACTACTGTCCCGCAAAGTTCCAGGTTCAAAACAAAGGACTTAGGTAAAATTACAAGTTAAAGTTTAATGCACAAACTAACAACTAAACATTCAGGACTAATAAGGATAATATAATGGCAAAAAACAGGTTAAATAAATGGTTAACTGCAATAGCCTCTATTAACACGAAATTAGCAAGAGTAAATTTATCTCAGTCAGCCCTGATAAAATGAGAAAACCGGATAATGCTCAGTTAATGGAAGATATATTATTACAGATACACAATATTATTAATGATGGCTGACATCAAAAACTCCACATGAACCACAAAAACCTCACCAGGCCCACGAACCAACACCCCATTCTACACAGTACAAGAAAAAAATGTAATAACACTTATACTCAAATTACACAGCAGCTAGATGGTTGGAGACTTCCTGAGCACTCACAAAAGTAATAACAACTGTACAGGGGAGGACAGAGATGTGAACAAAATGAGTAGATCTAAGTGGCACTTAATGCAGAGACTGAGCTCATTATATAGGGGCCGGCAGAGCTTCATACAACTTGTAAGAAGGACGCGCAAATGAAGCCATACGGGACAAACAGTTGACACTCCTGCTCTGAACAACAGAAAGAACGACTTACTCTACTATAAGGGGGAGAAGGAGGGAGTGAGGTAGAACACGCACTATGGAAGCCACGAGGAGAATCGTGATCAAACATACAGCATACTGAACGTTAGAATTATACAAAGGATGATGAAATCATAGGCTATGTAACACCTCCCCACAAAAAAAAAAGAAATTTCCAAAGAAAATTTTTTATTACTCTAAAACAATCTGTCTAAACTCTAGATAAGCAATCTGCAATAACATTTTCTTTCCCCTTGACATGTTGTATGTCTAATGAATACTCCTGAAGAAGTAGACTCCATCTTGTCAATCTCTGATTTTTATCTTTAAACTTCCTAAGGAATTTCAGTGGGTTATGATCGGTATAAATGACTATGGGGTCAAAGCCAGAACACAAATAAAATGAAAAATGCTGTAAACCCAAAATCAAGGCCAAAAGCTCTTTTTCAATTGCTGAGTAGTTCTTTTGAGGTGGAGTGAACTTCTTACTGTAATAAGATACAGGGTGTTCATTACCCTGATCATCCTCTTGCAGAAAAACAGCCCCAGCTCCTGTATCACTTGCGTCAACAGCCATCTTAAAAGGCTTAGCAAAATTTGGAGTAGCGAGCACTGGCTGACTTAATAGAATACCTTTAAGTTTACTGAAAGAGGATTCACAGTTATCGGTCCAGACAAATTTAACTCCCTTTTTCAGTAGATCTGTAAGTGGTGATACAAGAATTGAAATGTTAAGAACAAATCTCCTGTAATAACCTACCATTCCCAAAAATCTTTGTAGCTTTTTCCTACTTTTAGGTCTGGGAAGATCACTTTTAACCTGAACCTTAGCTCCTGGTGGTGCAACGTGTCCATCACCAATTACTTACCCAAGGTACTGAACTTTAGCTTGACCAAACGCAAACTTTGATAAATTAGCTACAAGATTAGCCTGAACCAAACGCTCAAGAAATTTACTGACATCTCATAGGTGATCTATCCAGTTGTCACTGAAGATTAATACATCATCAGTATAAAGAACACACCCTGCCAAACCCTCTGTTACAAAATTCATGAGCTTCTGAAATGTGGCTGGTGCATTCTTCATACCATATGGCATTACAGAACATGCAAAAGTCTTTCCTAGTATTACAAAACATGAGATCTCCTTAGCACGTTCAGTCATAGGTACTTGCCAGTATCCCTTTAACAAATCAATCTTACTTATGTATCTAGCCTTTCCTATCTTATCTATGCAATCTTCCACACGAGGGAGAGGGTAAGTGTCTATTTGGTTATCTGATTAACATGTCTGCAGTCGATGCAAAGCAGCAGTGACCCACCTGGCTTAGGGACTAGAGTGACAGGAGAACTCCATTCGCTCTGACAGGGCTCAATCATCTTGAGGTACAACAGGTAGTCAAGCTCCATCTGGATGAGAGGAACTTTCACTGGGTTCACACGGTAAGGAGGCAGTTTAATTGGCTTTGCATCTCCAACATCGACATCATGCATCAACAAAGTGGTTCTTCCTGGAGTGGCACGGAACACTTGTGGGTACTCCTGCAGTAAAGCCGAAAACTCCTGTCTTTCCTCGGGAGCTAGATGAGAAAGCTTAGTCTCGAGATCATTCATGATATCAGGGATCTTCCCCAAACTATCACTCAGGCTCATGCTGCATGGGAGAACTTCATTTGCAGACTCGGGTGAAACAGCTACAGTGCAGACTGGGTTATTTTCGTCCCGCCTGTGATATAACTTTACCATGTTGATGTGACAAAGTTGCTTGTTCTTTCTATGATCTGGTGTGGCGATGATATAGTTGACATAACTGAGTTTCTTCTCCACGAAATAAGGACCACTAAACTTGGCTTGAAGAGGTTCCCCATGCAGAATCAAAACCTGATCTCCTGGATGAAAGTAGCGTAACCTGGACTTCTTGTCATACCGTCTTCGTCTTCTCCTCAGCAGCTCCTAAATTCTCTCTCGCCAGCTGTAAAGCAGTGGACAGCCGTTCTTTGAACTTCATCACATACTCCAGCAGGTTGACGTCATCTTCCTCCGACAGCCAGCATTCCTTGAGTAGCTTAAGGGATCCTCTTACTTCATGGCTAAACAGTAGTTGAAAGGGTGAGAAGCCCTTTATCCCAGTCTTTCTGATGTTACAAACAGTATTTCTTGAGCATCGATTTGAGTGTTTGATGATATCTCTCCAACGCTCCTTGGGTCTGGGGATGGTAAGCTGAAGACGTGATCTGGGTGATGCCCAACTCTTTCAGAGACTGCTTGAAAACATTTGACATGAAATTACTTCCCCGGTCTGACTGTACCTCCTTGGGCAGACCAAACTTGGTCAAGAACCCTACCATTTCCTTAACCACGTTCTTTCCTGAGATATTTCTAAGTGGAATGGCTTCAAGATAACGAGTAGCCATATCAATCAGGGTCAACACATAAGAAAATCCTGAAGAAGTCTTAGGAAGAGGGCCCACAATTTCCACTAACACACGGGTAAATGGCACCTCAAAAGGAGGAATGGGAACTAGAGGTGCAACCTTTTCAGTCTGATTACACTTCCCCACAACTTGACAGGTATGACAAGATTACAATACCAGGAAACATCTCTGAAGATACCTGGATAGTAGAAGTGTTTCAAAATGCGTGCCACAGTCTTCCTCACTCCAAGGTGTCCTGCCAAACTGGAATCATGAGCCACTCTAATGATATCCTGCTTACAAACACGAGGGATGACAACTTGATGTACAACCTCCCATTCACAGTCGGCTGATACTGTTGGGGGTCTTCACTTATTCATAAGTGCTCCTGACTTTATATAATAACAAGCAGAAGCACCAGCTGACTCTTCCTCACTGCAAGCAGAGTTAGCTAGACCTTTCAACTCTGGGTCAGCAACCTGCAACTCAACCAACTCTTGACGAGACAAATTATCAACACTACGGGGTACTGCCTCATTTGGCGAGTGGTCCAAATTAGCAAGAAAAGTGTCAGCTACGATAACATCATCATCATTATCCTCTAAGTCACTAGTAACTTTAGACTTAGCCCTAGTGACAGCACATGCAGAGAACACATCAGGGATATCACAATCCTGGGTCGCAGTCACTGGTTCACTAGATAACTGAGGAGCTGGACACACTTGACTTGAACCAATATCATTACCAAGTAAGAAAGTTACACCTGACATTGGGAGTGTCTCAACCAACAAAAACCATAAAGGAACCATTAACAAAACCAGACTCTAAATTCACTCTGCACAGAGGGACAGAGAAGTAATTATTCCCTACACCTTGTAAGATTACAGTTTCATCAGAGGAATAAACATTAGAGCCTAGAACACTAGTCAACATAATTGATTGGCAAGCACCTGTATCACGACATATTTTAACTGATTTCCTGTCATTACTGTCCAGAGGACTGACAAAACCATCAGACAGGAAATTAGCACATGAACTCCTGAGAGTGTCACCCACGTTACTGCTCAAAAGAGGAGCTTCATCATGAGAATTTAATTTACCCCTCAAAGCAGATTCAGTTAACTCGATTAAAGAATTCTCAGAACTCTCAAGGGTGGACACTAGACCAATTGACTGAATATTTAAAGACTCCTTTTTGTTCACATCACGCTGTCTCCTGAAACATTTCTCCGTAGTATGACCAAGCTTACTACAATAAGTACATTTACTTTTCTGAAATCTAGAGGTGGAGCTGGTATTTACTTCCTGAGAAACATCATCTTTATTCTCTTTCCTGTTACCTGTACTTTGAGTAGAGGCAACGTACTTACTCTCAGCTTTCCTTTTATTCTTTAGAATATCTCTTGTGAGTGAGAACATATTCATCAGCTAAAACTGCAGCATCAGACAAATTATCTATTCTGTTCTCATCAAGATATAGGCTTACATCTTTATTAATACACATTTTGAAGTCCTCCAGCAAAATCATCTGTTTAAATTTATCAAAATCAGAATTTACATTCTTAGAATTTAACCATCGCTCTAACAGAGCTTCTTTGATTTTTGCATACTCAACATGGGATTGTTTATCTTTCTTATAAGTTGCCCTAAATTTTACTCTATAGGCTTCAGGAACAAGCTCATAGGCCTTAAGAATTAAGCTCTTAACTACATCATAATTATCAGATTGATCCTGAGGCAAAGATGCATAAGCTACTTGAGCTTTACCGTTGAGAACACTCTGAAGGAGTACTGGCAAATACTTTTTGGGCCAATTAAAACCTGTAGCTACCCTCTCAAACAACTGAAAATACTTTGTTAAATCAGATTCATTAAAAGGAGAGACAAGTTTAACATTTTTAGCCACATCAAAATCATCAGAGCTAGATGATCCAGTTCCACCTTGTTTCATGCGATACTCATGGTCTGCCTGAATCCTAGCAAGTTCAATTTGTACCTGAGCCTGTGCCTGTGCCTCCTGAATACGAGCCTGAGACTCAGCCTCCTTAGCACATGCCTGAAACTCAGCCTCCTTAGCACGAGCCTCCTGCAGGGCTTGCTGTAACTTAGCTATTTCAATCTGCGTTTGCTCATCTGGAGGAGTTACATTGAACAAGCTTTTATTAATCATGCCAACAATTTGATCTTTAGAATGATGAGAGCGAACAGCAACTCCCAATTGTTGGGCAACAAGCTTAGGTTCATTCCATGTTCTGTTCCCTACATCACACACTGTTTGCACATTTGACAAAAAATCTTTGGCTTCATCAAGAGCAGTAATAGTAGACATCATGAATAAATCACAGTCACAAAATATCAAGCAATATCCTTATGATAATATCCTGAATATCCTGATAAGAGGTCGCCAAATTTATGTTACGGAACAGAGAGAGATAATGAACACTTCAAGTGAGAATACTAAAATCACTACTGTCCCGCAAAGTTCCAGGTTCAAAACAAATGACTTAGGTGAAATTACAAGTTAAAGCTTAATGCTCAAACTAACAACTAAACATTCAGGACTCATAAGGATAATGTAATGGCAAAACAGGTTACATATATGGTTAACTGCAATAGCCTCTTTTAACACGAAATAAGCAAAAACAAATTTATCTAAGTCAGCCCTGATAAAATGAGAAAACCGGATAATGCTCAGATAAAGCAGGATATAATATTATTACAGATACAAAATATTACTAATAGTGGCTGACAGCAAAAACCCTACCAGGCCTACAAATTAACGCCCTATGCTATACGGTACAAGAAAAATGGTAATAACACTTATACTCAAATTATACAGCAGCTAGATGGCTGCAGACTTCCTGAGTACTCACAAAAGTAATGATACACAATACAGGGGAGGACAGAGATATGAACAAAATGAGGAGCAGATCTAAGTGGCAACTAATGCAGAGACTGAGCTGGCAGAGCTTGATTCAACTTGTCAGAAGGACGCGCAGACGAAGGCATAGAGGACGAATAGTTGACACTCCTGCTCTGAACAACAGAAAGAACGACTTACTCTACTATAAGGGGGAAAAGGGGCGAGTGAGGTAGAACACGCAAGCCTGGTCACTACGGAAGCCACGTGGTTAATTGTGATCAAACATGCAGCATACTGTACATTAGAATTATACAAAGAATGATGAAATCATAGGCTATGTAACAATATATATATATATATATATATATATATATATATATATATATATATATATATATATATATATATATATATATATATATATATATATATATATATATATATATATATATATATATATATATATATCATCATCATCTATACCTAGTCCACTGCAGAACAAAGGCCTTCCCCAACCTTTTCCACGAATTCCCTGACTAAGCCAATCTTTGCCACGTTTTCCCTGCAAATCCCCCCCCGTGGGTAGCCACCTTGTCGTGGTGGGGGGACTTGCATTCCCCTGTGATTCCACAAGCCTGCCTGTGGATGTAACGACATCTGGCAGGGTCTCCCATTCTGGTAGGGTTGTGGGTGACGGGTCTGACTAAGCGCTGCCCGAAACGTAGGTTACCCGTATGGGTTATCGGTGCCCCCCTCCAGAGGGATCGCCTCGGTGCTGTCTCAAGTTGGTTGGTTGGGTGTCTGAGCTGGGGGGTGTTGGGGAAGGGGGTCTTTGCACTGGTGGGAGCAAACTTTCGCATCACGGGGTGTCCTTTTTTGGACACCCTCTGGGGACGAGGTACCTGGCTTCCATCAAAAAGCGCTCGGTCCCCTCACTCCCTGGTAGGCGGTTTCCCTTGGCTCCTGGTGCCATTTTGTCTCAAGCATGTATATATGGATACATTCCAAACTTCTTTAACTACTTGTGTGGTCAGTGACCAGCCGCACGAGTTGACATCAACTGGTCACTCTCTGGCCGATGACCCTGTACCCCCAGGGTCATCTGCCAAAACAGTGAATGAAGATGCCCTTCCTATCGAGGTGGTACCTGGTGTTTTTTGTTAATAAGTCTTACACAAAATGCATAGTCCTTAAAATGGATAATATTACTTCTTTCCGGAACCTGAATTGTTTTCAGATTCACAGTGGTCTACTTTCACCATGTGGATTTACCCCCAAGATCTCTTTGAAAGGTGACGGTTCTCTATTGCTAGAAGCCAGGAATGAAAAGGAGAGTTCATGCATCCAGTCCCTAACTATGGTCGCTGGTTATCCTGTATCTGCCTCTCGTCACTTGGTCCTAAACCAGTCCCGAGGGGTTGTGTATTCTCTTGACTTGATCTCATATTCTGATTCTTCCCTCTTAGAGGGGCTGGCTCCTCAGAGTGTTTTAGGAGTACAGAGAATTATGAAGAAAGTTGATGGGGTTTTAACCCCCATGCCCAATCTTATCTTGACATTTGACCGTCTGGCCTTCCTGAGGTCTGTGGAAATTGTGGTGGAATTTCTCACTACTGCGTGGTGGAAGCTAAAGGTTAAACCTTATGTTCTCCGACCTAGAAGATGGTATTATTGTCAAAGATTTGGTCATGTCCGCCATTCTTGCAGGCGGGAAGCGTCTGGCCTTCCTGAGGTCTGTGGAAATTGTGGTGGAATTTCTCATGGTATGGATGATTGTTCTCAACCCCCTAAATGTTTTAACTGTGGAGGAGCACATGCAGCCTCCTCAAGGGATTGCAAAGTATACAAGTATGAATATGAGATTATTTCTGGTCGAACGAAGGAGAAAATTTCTTTTTCCAAGGCAATGGCCAGGGTTAGGGAGCGATTCATTCGCCCTGGGGTTACCTTTGCTGCTGCGTTGTCTCGCCCTAAGGCTACTCGGCAGGTGCCCCTGCCATCACACAATGCACCATCAAATTCTCGGGGTTCTACTTTCCGGCCTTCTTGGCCGGGGGGTTACACAGAGGGAGTGCAGCCTGGATGCAGCTGTGCTTCTTCCAGGAAGGTGCCCCCTATCTCTGGGGGTGTCCCCTCTGTGGTGCTGCTTCCAGCATCTGGGAGTGCCTCCCCCATCCCAGTTCCTCCAGTTCCTCCTGTGACAAACACCCGTGTCGATGCTACACCTTGCATTGATACATCCAAAACTAACAATGTCCTTCTTGTGCAAGGTAAGCATCACCGTGGCTCCTCAGAGTGCTCAGAGAGATAAGCGCTGCTACCAAAGATCTCTGCAGTGGAGCCCACTACTCTTCCTCCTCGGGATGCTCAGAGGTCAGGACAAGTGCAGGCTGGGGATGGAGTCTCGCTGATGACCCAGCCACCGCCAGATAGTGGTGGTCCTCAGGTAGTTGATGCACCTGCTCAACTGCATGAGTCCTTGCCCTCTCAGGATTCCAGTACTGTGGGATGCACTACTGATTGTGCTCCTTCTCGTGGTGGCACTGCCTGCTTTATTCCGGCTAGGGCAGTTTGCGGTCCACCTGCCAAACCATCTCTTGCCCTGCCAAAGAAGAAAACCATCGTCCGGCCCTCTTCTTCTTCCTCCAGGTTATCTTCAGCTGGGCGGAACACTGTACACCATAACAGTGCCAGGCATTCCCTTTCTAAGGGCAGTTCTATGCAGCAATCTAAATCTGGTTGCTTGCCGGGGGCAAGGTTGTCTCGCCCCTCAACCTGATTCTTCCTTCGCTTTGGGTACCATGGTATTCTCAGCCAGTATATTACAATGGAATTGACGAGGGCTGCGTGGTAATTGGGAGGAGCTGCGAACCCTCCTGGCTTATTCCCCTTTGTGCGTGTGTCTCCAGGAAACTCTTGTAGGGCTTGCCACTCCTCACGCACCACCTGGGTATGATGTTTTTTACTCAGCTCCAACCCAGGATCCTGTTGGAGGTGGTGCTGTTTTGGTGAGGGCTAATGTTCCTCATCAACAAGTTCACCTCCAGTCTGATCTCCAGTGTGTTGCTGTGCTGTTGTATGCCCTCCACTGGTATACTGTCTGTTGCATTTATTTACCACAAAGCACAGTAGTTAGTAAAGCAGACCTTGAAGACCTCCTCAGACAATTACCTAAGCCCTTTCTCCTCCTGGGGGACTTTAACGGTCGCCCCCCTTTGTGGTGTGACTGTCTAATTAACCAACGTGGGCATTTATTGGCATCCTTATTGGAGGACGAGGATCTCTCCCTGCTGAATACTGGCGAGTTTACGCATTTTCATCCTCAGATGAATACATTTACCGCAATTGACCTCTCTGTCTGTTCTCCTGACTGCCTCCTGGATTTCACCTGGGAGGTTCTGAGGGATCTGCATGGAAGTGATCATTTTCCTATCCTTACTGCAGCAATATCTAGTCCTTGTTCCCGTCTCCCGATGTGGAGGTTAGATAAGGTGAACTGGTCCCTTTTTTCTTCCTTGACTTATTGGTGTTTCCATAGAAAACTTTCCACATATAGATGAAGCTGTTTCGTTCTTTATGTCTATTATCCATTCTGCTGCCCTCCACACTGTTCCTCTGGCACATATAACTATCGACCTGTCCCATGGTGGAATGAGGATTGTAGTATTGCTGTACATGCCGAAAAGACAAAATTTTCACATTATCGTCCATACAAAACAGAGCATTATCTTGTCGAATTCAGGAGGGCACGTGCTAGGGCACGCCGGGTCCTCAAATAAAGCCCGATGTGACTCTTGGATGGCTTATGTGTCTTCCGTAAACTCTAAAGGGGCTATCACACGGGAGACTCGTCGATGTCCAAACTGGCCGTGGACGTCCAAACTTGCCCTCGCGGAAGGGTCATGGACGTCGACTGGAGGAAGGCCACCTGACTCATTCATGGACGTCCACGTTGACCGTGGACATCCACGACTTGGTGGTCTCCTTCTTCTCTATGGAGTTTACACGTAGTGTGTGTCCTCTGCTATCTTGAACTCTGTAGTCAGTTGAGGTGATATATTACGATTAATTCAAAACCGTCAGTAAACTTTGTACTTTTAATATTTCTGTTATAGAAACTCTTCATATATACCAAAATGTGGTAAATATGATGGAATGAGGATAGATTGTTTCCAAGAGATTCCTGCGCACGTTCGAAAGGCATACTTGGGAAGAAAGCACTACGGTGCAGGTTTCTATACTAGCTGCTTTCTTCACTCCGTGGGAGCCATTCTCTCATCCACAATGCCCTCCTTCTCCCCCTTCTTTGTCTTTTTGCAGAGGCTTCTTCCTCTTCCTGCAGGGTTAGGACTGCAACACCCATTGCAAAAGTCACAATCTGGTTCATGTCCATTGTTGTTGTTGATAAACACCTCATCTGCTAGGGAGTTGGAAGTGACCTCCCAGTCAAGTGGGATGAACTAGATAAAGAAGAAGGTGGCCGTCGATGTCCACCGTGTGATAGGGTATGGACGTCCAAGCTCAGTTTGGACGTCCGTTTTGTGCTGCACAAATTGTTCAAGGGTCCCCGTGTGATACCCGCTTAAGACACCAGTGTCTCAGGTGTGGAAGAGGGTACAAAAGATTTCAGGAAAATTCCCGCTAGGCAGGTCCCCTGTGCTGCTATCAAATGGTGAGCCTGTTGGGGACCCTGCGGCTGTGGCCGATATTTTTGCTTCTGCCTTTGCAGCGGTCAGCCGTAGAGATGCTAGCACTCCAGTTTTTGCCAGACACAGGGACGTAGAAGAGGCTAGGGTATTGAACTTCCATTCCGGGGGGGCGAGTCATACAAACTCCCTTTCCCTTCCCATGAACTCCAATCTGCTCTTTCCCTTTGTCATGACACCTCACCAGGGTCAGATGATATTCCCTATGCAATGCTTCGGCACCTGGGTGATGATGCACTGTCTTTTCTCCTCAAGCTTTTTAATAGATTCTGGAGAGACTCTTCTCTTCCTACCTCTTGGCACGAAGCTGTTGTCCTGCCATTCCTGAAGCAAGGGAAGACAGGATCCAGTCCACTAGAATATCGACCAATTGCCCTTACATCATGCTTGTGTAAACTGTTTGAAAAGATGGTCAATTCACGCTTAATGTATTTCTTCAACAGGAATGACTGTCTCTCTCGATGTGAGTCTGGTTTTCGCAAATATCAGTCGACGACAGATGCACTTGTCCGCCTAGAAGCTGCAGCATGTGATGCTTTTGCCAGGAAGCAGCATCTGGTGTGTGTCTTCTTAGACATGGCAGTTTGGTATCATCAAGCAGCTTCACTCTTTAGGTTTACATGGTAGGCTGCCCTTATTTATACTAGACTTTCTGCGTAACCGTTCATTCAGGGTTCGAATTGGTGATACTCTGTCTCCTTTGAACCCTCAGGAAGAAGGCGTACCTCAAGGAAGTGTCCTTAGCACGACCCTTTTTGCTATAGCATTAGATGGTATTCTGTCCCCTATTCTAGAGGGGGTGTCTGCCTCACTGTATGTTGATGATTTAGCTATATGGAATGCTGCCTCCCGGATGCCAATGGCTGAACGTCACATGCAGCTTACCTTAGACCACGTATCTCATTGGGCCACAATGCATGGTTTCCGTTTCTCCCCAACAAAAACAGTGGCCTTACATTTCTCCCGCTTGAGAAGAGTCCACCCCGACCCCGATCTCAAGTTACATGGCCACAGGGTCCGATGTGTGGATGAAAAAAGATTTCTCGGTCTTGTTTTCGACAGACAACTGTCGTGAATTCCGCACATCCGTGCATTGCGTTTATCCTGCCACCGTGCCCTGTCTCTCCTACAGACTCTATCTCACCTGTCTTGGGGCTCTCAGTTCAATCCATCATGCTAGGATCCGTCTGTCAACTGGAGCTTTCCAGTCTTCCCCAATTCCTAGTCTATTAGTAGACGCGAATAAACCGCCACTAGATCTCCATCGCCAGTCCTTACTGGTGCAGTGTTGGCACTGCCTTCACCGTCTACCTTCCACACCAAGTTGTATGGCTGTTTCCGAGGTCGCTCTTTTCCCTTTTTATAACACACACCCTCGCTATCCACAACCGTTTCGGTACAGAGTGAGGGCTCCCATGGAGGACTTAAGTGTTCAGTCTTTTTCTATTTGCCCTATGCGTGTTCTCCGAGGAGCTCTCTGGCTCCTCCCAGAAGTACCGCCATGTGATTACTTCCCTGAGAGGAAGGCCTCTCTTTCCACACAGGTAGCTTTGTCTTATTTTTTAGAACACGCCTCTGCCCACAGTGGCTCGATCCCTGTATATACTGATGGTTCCAAGTCCCAAGGCTTTGGTGTAGTTTTCCATGATTTTAGCCGTGGTGGGAGTCTTCCTCCTTCCGCCTCTGTTTTTACTGCTAAACTTACAGCTATTTTAGTTGCAGTTGAGTTGATTTTTAGTTTCCCCCCTGCTTCTTTCACCATTTTTAGTGACTCAGCCAGTGCCTTGCAAGCTTTGTCTTGTGGCTTCTCATCACACCCTCTAGTCCTATCTATCTTGGAGTGGCTCTTCTCATTACACAGACGCGGATTTTCTGTACAGATGTGTTGGGTCCCTGCTCATGTGGGGGTCGTAGGCAATGAGCGTGCTGACTCTGTGGCGAGAGCCACTGCCTCTCGCCCTTCCTCTCCCCATTACCGTGTCCCATCTGAGGATTTATGTACAAGCACTATAGAAGCTGTCCGTCTCTGTTGGCAGAGAAGGTAGGATGCAGTAGGGGCGAACAAACTCCACAGCATTCGTCAGAACCTGGGCGATGGAGGGTAGGTGGGACTATCCCGACAGTGGGAAACAGCTTTGGCCCATCTCCGGATTGGCCACACTAGGCTGACTCATGTTTTTTTAATGGAGAAGACGCCCCCTCCCTATTGTGATGACTGTCTGGTTCCTTTGACTGTGCAGCATCTTCTTTTGGAATGCCCAAGTCTTGAGGACCTTCGTCGGTGGTACCTTTAAGGATGCCGAGCTGACAGCGGACCTTATCTTCTCTCTTCAGTACTTGGGGAAGAGGCTTGTGCTATGGGAGGAGGCGCCTTCTCCTTTGTGTTAAGTTCCGGCCTTCTCCACAAACTGTAGGACTTTACCATATTTTAGTTTGTGTTTTATACTGTTCTCGTTTAACCTCAATCTTTCCACTACGTTTTAGTTTTGGTTGTTTCTTTGATTTTGTCGCTTTGTTTTATGCATCATTTTATTTATAAATTTATTCATTTATTTTTGACTTCCTTTTAATGTTTATGTTCTGCGGCATATGACCTACGCTGTTGCGCCGCCATGTCACATTTTCATTTATTCATTCATTCATTCATTCCCTGCAAATTTCTCTATCTCATCTCTCCATCTCCTGTCTGGCCTTTTTTGCTGTGCTTAAATTCTCTTGGTGTCCAGTCAGTCAGCCTCTTGCTTCATCGATTATCCCTTTTTCTTGCTATATGCCCTGCCCACCTCCATCTCTGTTCTTATATAACTTCTATAATATCTTTGACTTTAGTCTGCTCTCTCACCCAAGTTGATCGTTTCCTGTCTCTTAAAGATATTCCCAACACTGACCTTTCCATTGCTCTCTGAGAATGGATTAATTTATTTTCCATTGATTTTGTCAGTTTCCAGGTCTCACAACCATACCTCATAGCCGGAATTATACATTCGCTATATACTTTTCGTTTCATACAAACTGGCAAGCTACTCTTCATAATGTCTCTATGTTTATCGAAAGCTTTCCATCCAATTGTAATGCGTCTTTTTATTTCGATAACATGATATTTCCTTAATTTTAGTATTTGTCCCAAGTAGTTGTACTCCTCAACTTCTTCAAGAATTTCATCACTTATTCTGATGACGCTCTTTGATGTTTGTGGATTAAACATTATGCCTACTTTAGTTTTACTTCGGTTCATCTTCAGTCCTACTTTCAGACTTTCTCTGTTCAGATCATTTAACATTTCTTGCAAAGCCTCCGCTGTTTCTGAGGTTAGGACAATGTCATCTGCAAATCTTAAATGGTTTAGCTTTTCTCCATCAATGTTCACTCCTTTGTTTTCCCAGTCTAACTTTCTGAAAATACTTTCTAGGCATGCTGTAAATAATTTTGGTGAAATTGTATCTCCCTGACGCACACCCTTCTCAATCCTAATTTTTTCTTAGTACTTATGTAATTAAACAGTAGCAGTTCTCTCTTTATATATGTTTTCGAGCAGGTTTACAATGTTCTCATTCACTCCTTGTTCTCGCAATGAATTTATAATTGCTCTTTGCTCCACTGAGTCGAAACCCTTTTCGTTATCAACAAAACCTAAGCACAGGGGCTTATTATATTCTATAGTTTTCTCAATTAGCTGGTTCATTGTATACAGATGATCAATGGTCAAGTTCCCGCTTCGGAATCCTGCCTGTTCACGAGGTTGGTTTTCCTCCAAAATTGTTGTTATTCTGTTCATAAGGACTTTAGTGAAGAGTTTGTAAATGACTGATAATAAGCTAATGGGTCGATATTACTAAGGTCTTTTGAGTCACCTTTTGTGTAGAGTAAAATAACTATTGCATAACACCATGTTTTGGGAATTTTCTTCTATTTTATACAATGGGTAAATAAGTAAACAAACCTATTTTATACTTCTACTCCGGCATCCAACAGTAAATCTGTTACTAGTCCCTCTTCTCCCTGAGCCTTTCCTCTTTTCATATTTTTAAGACAAATATATACTTCGTCTGGTGTTATCTCAGGTATTTCACTTGTGTCAACTGAATAGTTAGATATTGGTACTACAGTCTTTGATGCATACAGTTCTTTGTAAAATTCTTCAACTCTCTTCACAATCTTATCTCTGCATTTAATGATTTTACCGATTTTTTCTTTCAGTGATGTCATTTGTTCCGTTCCTAGGACCATTTTACTTCGGACCTGTTTCAGACTTTTTCCATTTTTGATGGTTTCTTTAATTTAATCCATGTTTCTCTTTCTTTTTTCTTCTCTTTGTCATTTGTTGATAAGCTTATTTAATTCTGCTCGTTCTATTTCGTCTTTCTTTGTGTTTACTTTCCTTTCCTTTCGTTTTTTCATAAGCTCAAGTGTCTTTTCTGAATACTTCTAGGCTTTGGTTGTATTAGGTTTTCATCCTACCTCTGCTGATTCTCTTAGCACTTTTGTTAGTCTGTCATTCAGCTCATCAATGTCACATTCAGCATTACTTAGAGTCTGAAATCTGTTCCTTATTTCCAACTGAAAAGTTGCTTTGTTTTCGTTTACTATTATTGGGCATATCTTTTTATCTTTAATCGTCTTCTTTCTTTGATTTCTGAATTTGAATCTGGCTGTGCAACCCACCATCCTATGATCACTACCTACATTTACTTTGTTGATAACTGTGACATTTATGATCGTGTTATTCTTATCTGCTATAATGAAGTCGATTTCATTCTTTGTTTCTCCATTTGGGCTTCTACAGGACCACTTTCTTCCTGTTCTTTTGTGGAAGAATGTGTTTATTATTCTCATGTTAAATATTTCAGCAAAATTTACCAGCATTTCTCCTCTTTCATTCCTTTCTCCCATTCCAAATAATTCCATGCATGCTTCTCCATTTTTCGACTTCCCAACTTTTGCATGAAGCCTCCCATGAGTATAGTATATGTTGTCTTTTCTTCTTCCATAATGATGGAGATGTCATCATAGAATGTTTCTATTTCTTTATCTGGGCTTTGAGAAGTTGGTCCATATACTTGTATGACTTTAATGATATATTTTTTGCATAGTCTAATGACAATAAAAGCTACCCTGTCAGATACACTGCTGAATTCAACAATGTTGTCTGCAAGATTTTTGTTAATTAGAAATCCTACACCACTAACTCTTTCATTTTCCTTTCCTCTATAGTAAAATAGGTGTTTGCTGTCCTCAAGCTGAATTAATTTTTCTTCTTTTCTGCGGATCTCACTCAAACCTACAATATCATAACTAATGTTTTCCAGTTCAGTCATCAGGTTATCAAATTTGTAATCTTCTGGGAGGCTTCTTCCGTTGTATGCATAGATCTCCATCGATTTCAGTTTGTTTAACATCGAAGAGTCTAATTTTCCAACAAAGTGACTACTCACTTTCGGTGGCACACTGCCCGTAAGCACAGGAGGCAGTGCGGTTAGACCTTTAGTAGACGAAGAACCAACAGAAACGCCCATCAAATCATTTGCAATAGAACTCATGTTTGGTTGGGAGGATTGTGGCAAATAATCTCACCTCCCTGCCACATAGTATCTGGTGAGATGTAATTTTTGTGCCACCTTATTCGTTATATTCAGTGGAGCCCTATATATCTATAATGGGTTTCATGGACAGTGCTGACTAAGACGGTACCTCGTATATCTACAAGGCCTTCCACTATCCGCCACCCAGGGACGCGCCAGGTAATTGTGGGATCCTGCCCCTGCATCTATATATATATATATATATATATATATATATATTTATATATATATATATATATATATATATATATATATATATATATATATATATATATATATATATTGTTACAGAACAGGGATAATGAACACTTCAAGTGAGAATACTAAAATCACTACTGTCCCGCAAAGTTCCAGGTTCAAAACAAAGGATTTTGGTAAAATTACAAGTTAAAGTTTAATGCACAAACTGGCAACTAAACATTCAGGACTCATAAGGATAATATAATGGCAAAAATCAGGTTAAATATATGGTTAACTGCAATAGCCTCTATTAACACGAAATTAGCAAGAGTAAATCTATCTAAGTCAGCCCTGATAAATTGAGAAAATCGGATAATGCTCAGTTAATGCAAGATATATTATTACAGATACACAATATTATTAATGATGGCTGACATCAAAAACTCCACATGAGCCACAAAAACCTCACCAGGCCCACGAACCAACACCCCATGCTACACAGTACAAGAAAAAAATGTAATAACACTTATACTCAAATTACACAGCAGCTAGATGGTTGGAGACTTCCTGAACACTCACAAAAGTAATAACAACTGTACAGGGAATGACAGAGATGTGAACAAAATGAGGAGTAGATCTAAGTGGCAATTAATGCAGAGACTGAGCTCATTATATAGGGGCCGGCAGAGCTTGATACAACTTGTAAGAAGGACGCGCAAATGAAGCCATAAGGGACAAACAGTTGACACTCCTGCTCTGAACAACAGAAAGAACGACTTACTGTACTATAAGGGGGAGAAGGGGGGAGTGAGGTTGAACACGCACTGTGGAAGCCACGAGGCGATTCGTGATGAAACATGCAGCATACTGTACGTTAGAATTATACAAAGGATGATGAAATCATAGGCTATGTATCACCTCCCCACAAAAAAAAAAGAAATTTACAAAGGAAATTTCTTATTACTCTAAAACAATCTGTCTAAACTCTAGATAAGCAATCTGCAATAACATTTTCTTTCCCCTTGACATGTTGTATGTCTAATGTATACTCCTGAAGAAGTAGACTCCATCTTGTCAATCTCTGATTTTTATCTTTAAACTTCCTAAGGAATTTCAGTGGGTTATGATCGGTATAAATGACTATGGGGTCAAAACCAGAACGCAAATAAAATGAAAAATGCTGTAAACCCAAAATCAAGGCCAAAAGTTCTTTCTCAATAGTTGAGTAGTTCTTTTGAGGTGGAGTGAACTTCTTACTATAATAAGATACAGGGTATTCAATACCCTGATCATCTTTTTGCAGCAAAACAGCCCCAGCTCCTGTATCACTTGCATCAACATACATCTTAAAAGGCTAAGCAAAATTTGGAGTAGCGAGCACTGGCTGACTTAATAGGATAGCTTTAAGTTTACTGAAAGAGGATTCACAGTTATCGGTTCAGACAAATTTAACTCCCATTTTCAGTAGGTCTGTAAGTGGTGATACAAGAATTGAAAAGTTAAGAACATATCTCCTGTAATAACCTACCATTCCCAAAAATCTTTATAGCTCTTTCCTACTTTTAGGTCTGGGAAGATCACTTATAACCTGAACCTTAGCTCCTGGTGGTGCAACGTGTCCATCAGCAATTACGTACCCAAGGTACTGAACTTTAGCTTGACCAAACTCACACTTTGATAAATTAGCTACAAGATTAGCCTGAACCAAACGCTCAAGAAATTTACTGACATCTCATAGGTGATCTATCCAATTATCACTGAAGATTAATACATCATCAATATAAACAACACACCCTGCCAAACCCTCTGTTACAAAATTCATGAGCTTCTGAAATGTGGCTGGTGCATTGTTCATACCATATGGCATTAAAGAACATGCAAAAGTCTTTAATAGTGTTACAAAACATGAGATCTCCCTAGCACGTTCAGTCATAGGTACTTGCCAGTATCCCCTTAGCAAATCAAAACTTACTTATGTACCTAGCCTTTCCGATCTTATCTATGCAATCTTCCACGCGAGGGAGAGGGTAAGTGTCTATTTGGTTATCTGATTAACACGTCTGTAGTCGATGAAATGCCGCTGTGACCCACCTGGCTTAGGGACTAGAGTGACAGGAGAACTCCACTCACTCTGACAGGACTCAATCATCTTGTGGTCCAACAGGCAGCCAAGCTCCTTCTGGATGAGAGGAACTTTCACTGGTTTCACACGATAAGGAGGCAGTTTAATTGGCTTTGCGTCTCTACATCGACATCATGCATCAACACAGTGGTTCTTCCTGGTGTGGCATGGAACACTTGCGGGTACTTATGCAGTAATGCCGAAAACTCCTGCCTTTCCTCGGGAGCTAGATGAGAAAGCTTAGTCTGGAGATCATCATTGATATCAGGATTCTTCCCCAAACTATCACTCAGGCTCATGCTGCATGGGAGAACTTCACTTGCAGACTCTGGTGGAACAGCTACAGTGCAGACTGGGTTATTTTCGTCCCGCCTGTGATACAACTTTAGCATGTTGATGTGACAAGGTTGCTTGTTCTTTCTACGATCTGGTGTGGCGATGACATAGTTGACATCACTGACTTTCTTCTCCACGAAATAAGGACCATTAAACTTGGCTTGAAGAGGTTGCCCATGCAGAATCAAAACCTGATCTCCTGGCTGAAAGTAGCGTAACCTGGACTTCTTATCATACCGTCTTCGTCTTCTCCTGAGCAGCTCCTAAATTCTCTCTCGCCAGCTGTAAAGCAGAAGACAGCCGTTCTTTGAACTTCATCACATACTCCAGCAGGTTGACGTCATCTTCCTCTGACAGCCAGCATTCCTTGAGTAGCTTAAGGGATCCTCTTACTTCATGGCCAAACAGTAGTTCAAAGGGTGAGAAGCCCAGTGATTCATTTGGAGATTCTCTTGCGGCAAATATAACGAATGGAAAACCTTTATTCCAGTCTTTCTGATGTTCCAAACAGTATTTCTTGAGCATCGATTTGAGTGTTTGATGATATCTCTCCAACGCTCCTTGGGTCTGGGGATGGTAAGCTGAAGACGTGATCTGGGTGATGCCCAACTCTTTCAGAGACTGCTTGAAAACATTTGACATGAAATTACTTCCCCGGTCTGACTGTACCTCTTTGGGCAGACCAAACTTCGTGGAGAACCCTAGCATTTCCTTAACCACGTTCTTTGCTGAGATATTTCTAAGTGGAATGGCTTCAAGATAACGAGTAACCATATCAATCAGGGTCAACACATAAGAAAATCCTGAAGAAGTCTTAGGAAGAGGGCCCACAATTTCCACCAACACACGGGTGAATTTCGCCTCAAAAGGAGGAATGGGAACTAGAGGTGCAACCTTTTCAGTCTGATTACACTTCCCCACAACTTGACAGGTGTGACAAGACTTACAATACCAGGAAACATCTCTGAAGATACCTGGATAGTAGAAGTGTTTCAAAATGCGTGCCACAGTCTTCCTCACTCCAAGGTGTCCTGCCAAACTGGAATCATGAGCCACTCTAATGATATCCTGCTTACAAACACGAGGGATGACAACTTGATGTACAACCTCCCATTCACAGTCGGCTGATGCTGTTGGGGGTCTTCACTTATTCATAAGTACTCCTGACTTTATATAATAACAAGCAGAAGCACCAGCTGACTCTTCCTCACTGCAAGCAGAGTTAGCTAGACCTTTCAACTCTGGTTCAGCAACCTGCAACTCAACCAACTCTTGACGAGACAAATTATCAACACTACGGGGTACCGCCTCATCTGGCGAGTAGTCCAAATGAGCAAGAAAAGTGTCAGCTAGGATAACATCATCATCATCATTATCCTCTAAGTCACCAGTAACTTTAGACTTAGCCCTAGTGACAGCACATGCAGAGAACACATCAGGGATATCACAATCCTGGGTCACAGTCACTGGTTCACTAGACAACTGAGGAGCTGGACACACTTGACTTGAACCAATATCATTACCAAGTAAGAAAGTTACACCTGACATTGGGAGTGTCTCAACCAACCCAACCATAACGGAACCATTAACAAAACCAGACTCTAAATTCACTCTGCACAGAGGGACAGAGAAGTAATTATTCCCTACACCTTGTAAGATTACAGTTTCATCAGAGGAATTAACATTAGAGCCTAGAACACTGGTCAGCATAAGGGATTGGCAAGCACCTGTATCACGACATATTTTAACTGATTTCCTGTCATTACTGTCCAGAGGACTGACAAAACCATCAGACAGGAAATTAGCACATGAACTCCTGAGAGTGTCACCCACGTTACTGCTCAAAAGAGGAGCTTCATCATGAGAATTTAATTTACCCCTCAAAGCAGGTTCAGTTAACTCGATTAAAGAATTCTGGGAACTCTCAAGGGTGGACACTAGACCAATTGACTGAATATTTAAAGACTCCTTTTTGTTCACATCACGCTGTCTCCTGAAACATTTCTCCGTAGTATGACCAAGCTTACTACAATAAGTACATTTACTTTTCTGAAATCTAGAGGTGGAGCTGGTATTTACTCCTTGAGAAACATCATCTTTATTCTCTTTCCTGTTACCTGTACTTTGAGTAGAGGCAACGTACATACTCTCAGCTTTCCTCTTTATTCTTTAGAATATCTCTTGTGAGTGAGAACATATTCATCAGCTAAAACTGCAGCATCAGACAAATTATCTATTCTTTTCTCATCAAGATATAGGCTTTCATCTTTATTAATACACATTTTGAAGTCCTCCAGCAAAATCATCTGTTTAAATTTATCAAAATCAGAATTTACATTCTTAGAATTTAACCACCGCTCTAACAGATCTTCTTTGATTTTTGCATACTCAACATGGGATTGCTTATCTTGCTTATAAGTTGTCCTAAATTTTACTCTATAGGCTTGAGGAACGAGCTCATAGGCCTTAAGAATCAAGCTCTTAACTACATCATAATTATCAGATTGATCCTGAGGCAAAGATGCATAAGCTACTTGAGCTTTACCGGTGAGAACACTCTGAAGGAGTACTGGCAAATACTTTTTGGGCCAATTAAAACCTGTAGCTACCCTCTCAAACAACTAAAAATACTTTGTTAAATCAGATTCATTATAAGGAGGGACAAGTTTAACATTTTTAGCCACATCAAAATCATCAGAGCTAGATGATCCAGTTCCACCTTGTTTCATGCGATACTCATGGTCTGCCTGAATCCTATCAAGTTCAATTTGTACCTGAGTCTGTGCCTGTGCCTCCTGAATACGAGCCTGAGACTCAGCCTCCTTAGCACGTGCCTGAAACTCAGCCTCCTTAGCACGAGCCTTCTGCAGGGCTAGCTGTAACTTAGCTATTTCAATCTGCGTTTGCTCATCTGAAGGAGTTATATTGAACAAGCTTTTATTAATCATGCCAACAATTTGATCTTTACAATGATGAGAGCGAACAGCAATACCAATTGTTGAGCAACAAGCTTAAGTTCATTCTTTGTTCTGTTTTCTACATCACACACTCTTTGCACATTTGACAAAAAATCTTTGGCTTCATCAAGAGTAGTAGTAGTAGACATCATGAATAAATCACAGTCACAAAATATCAAGCAATATCCTTATGATAATATCCGGAATATCCTGATAGGAGGTCGCCAAATTTATGTTACGGAACAGAGAGAGATAATGAACACTTCAAGTGAGAATACTAAAATCACTACTGTCCCGCAAAGTTCCAGGTTCAAAACAAATGACTTAGGTGAAATTACAAGTTAAAGTTTAATGCACAAACTAACAACTAAACATTCAGGACTCATAAGGATAATCTAATGGCAAAACAGGTTACATATATGGTTAACTGCAATAGCCTCTATTAACACGAAATTAGCAAAAGCAAATTTATTTAAGTCAGCCCTGATAAAATGAGAAAACCGGATAATGCTCAGATAAAGCAGGATATAATATTATTACAGATACAAAATATTACTAATAGTGGCTGACAGCAAAAACCCTACCAGGCCTACAAATTAACACCCTATGCTATACAGTACAAGAAAAATGGTAATAACATTTATACTCAAATTATACAGCAGCTAGATGGCTGGAGACTTCCTGAGAACTCACAAAAGTAATAATACATTATACAGGGGAGGACAGAGATGTGAACAAAATGAGGAGCAGATCTAAGTGGCAACTAATGCAGACTGAGCTCATTATATAGGGGCAGGCTGAGCTTGATTCAACTTGTAAGAAGGACGCGCAAACGAAGGTATAGAGGACGAAGAGTTGACACTCATGCTCTGAACAACAGAAAGAACGACTTACTCTACTATATGGGGGAGAAGGGGGGGAGTGAGGTAGAACACGTAAGCCTGGTCACTGTGGAAGCCACGTGGCGAATCGTGATCAAACATGCATCATACTGTACATTAGAATTATACAAAGAATGATGAAATCAGAGGGCTATGTAACAATATATATATATATATATATATATATATATATATATATATATATATATATATATATCATCATCATCATTATAATCTATACCTAGTCCACTGCTGAACAAAGGCCTCCCCCAACCTTTTCCACAAATTCCCTGACTAAGCCAAGCTTTGCCACGTTTTCCCCGCAAATCCCCCCCCCCGTGGGCAGCCACCTTGTCATAGTGGGGGGGCTTGCATGCCCCTGTGATCCCACAAGCATGCCTGTGGATGTAACGACATCCAGCAGGGTCTCCCATACGGGTAGGGTTGTGGGTGAGGGGTCTGACTAAGCGCTGCCCGAAACGTAGGTTACCCGCATGGGTCATCGGTGCCCCCCCTCCAGAGGAATCACCTCGGTGCTGTCCCAAGTTGGTTGGTTGGGTGTCTGAGCTGGGAGGTGTTGGGGAAGGGGGTCTTTGCACTGGTTGGAGCAAACTTTCGCATCACGGGGTGTCCTTTTCGGGACACCTTCTGGGGACAAGGTACCCTGCTCCCATCAGACCGCGCTCGGTCCCCTCACTCCCTGGTAGGCGGTTTCCCTTGGCTCCTGGTGCCATTTTGTCTCAAGCATGTATATATGGATACATCCCAAACTTCTTTAACTACTTGTATTGTCAGTGACCAGCCGCACGAGTTGACATCACCTGGTCACCTTCTTGCCGATGACCCTGTACCCCCAGGGTCATCTGCCAAAACTGTGAATGAAGATGCCCTTCCTATCGAGGTGGTACCTGTTTTTTTTTGTTAATAAGTCTTACACAAAATACATAGTCCTTAAAATGAATAATGGTTCTTCCTTCCGGAACCTGAATCGTTTTCAGATTCACAGTGGTCTACTTTCACCATGTGGATTTACCCCCAAGGTATCTTTGCAAGGTGACGGTTCTCTAATGCTAGAAGCCAGGAATGAAGAGGAGAGTTCATGCATCCAGTCCCTAAGGTCGCTGATTATGTCATAAAAGACTTTGTAGTTACTTGTAGAGAAGTTATATATATTAGACTTGTGGACGAGCGGTTGTTATACTTGAGTAGCTTTGTGAGTAGATAATCTTCTTTCCCATTTGTCATGTAGTGACAGGAGAGGTAAAGAATAGTATGGGACTATTTTTATTTGTCTTGGAAGTATTAACAAGTCTCTCACACAGAGCGAAGTATAAAGTAGAGTCCCGCTAGCTATCTCTCTGTCTCTCTCTCAAGTTGCTAAGCCCTTCTCCTTGCGACCTGTCTGTTCTATGGCTAGTTTCCTTCTGACTTCTCTTTTCTATATTCTGGTGAAACAGGAGACGTATCACGTGTGTTCCTTTTGATTGGAAAGTTCTAGAAGCCTGTGTGTGAGTATGTGTGTGTGTGTGTGTGTGTGTGTGTATGGTCAACAAGGCTTTGTTCACCAGTGGATAGCTGACAACTAACTGCATCATCTCCTTACTGGCCACTTCGTAATCTGTCGTCAGCTTTTCCTCAGTGTAACTTGCAAGATAATTTCCCATTCCCAGGCTCGCATAGAGCTGTCAATCTATCTATTTATCTGTCTATCTATTATGATTTGTAATTATAATATGGAGTCCTAATAGTTATCCTATATCTGCCTCTCGTCACTTGGTCCTAAACCAGTCCCGAGGGGTTGTGTATTCTCATGACTTGATCTCATATTCTGATTCTTCCCTCTTAGAGGGGCTGGCTCCTCAGGGTGTTGTAGGAGTACAGAGAATTATGAAGAAAGTTGATGGGGTTTTAACCCCCATGCCCACTCTTATCTTGACATTTGACCGTCTTACCTTGCCAGAGGTTATCACTGCCGCGTGGTGGAAGCTAAAGGTTAAACCTTATGTTCTCCGACCTAGAAGATGGTATTATTGTCAAAGATTTGGTCATGTCCGCCATTCTTGCAGGCGGGAAGCGTCTGGCCTTCCTGAGGTCTGTGGAAATTGTGGTGGAATTTCTCATGGTATGGATGATTGTTCTCAACCCCCTAAATGTTTGAACTGTGGAGGAGCACATGCAGCCTCCTCAAGGGATTGCAAAGTATACAAGTATGAATATGAGATTATTTCTGTCTGAACGAAGGAGAAAATTTCCTTTTCCAAGGCAAAGGCCAGGCTTAGGGAGCGGTTCATTTGCCCTGGGGTTACCTTTGCTGATGCGTTGTCTCGCCCTAAGGCTACTCGGCAGGTGCCCCTGCCATCACACAATGCCCCATCAAATACTCCGGGTTCTACTTTCCGGCCTTCTCGGCCGGGGGGTTCCACAGAGGGAGTGCAGCCTGGAAGCAGCTGTGCTTCTTCCAGGGAGGTGCCCCCTATCTCTGGGGGTGTCCCCTCTGTGGTGGTGCTTCCAGCATCTGGGAGTGCCTCCCCCATCCCAGTTCCTCCAGTTCCTCCTGTGACAAACACCCGTGTCGATGCTACACCTTCCTTTGACACATCCAAAACTCCCGATGTCCTTCCTGTGCAAGGTAAGCATCACCGTGGCTCCTCAGAGTGCTCAGAGAGCAAAGCACTGCTACCAAAGATCTCTGCAGTGGAGCCCACTACTCCTCCTCGGGATGCTCAGGGGTCAGGACAAGTGCAGGCTGGGGATGGAGTCTCACTGATGACCCAGCCACCGCCAGATAGTGGTGGTCCTCAGGTAGTTGATGCACCTGCTCAACTGCATGAGTCCTTGCCCTCTCAGGATTCCAGTACTGTGGGACGCACTACTGATTGTGCTCCTTCTCGTGGTGGCACTGCCTGCTCTATTCCGGCTAGGGCAGTTTGCGGTCCACCTGCCAAACCATCTCTTGCCCTGCCAAAGAAGAAAACCATCGTCCGGCCCTCTTCTTCTTCCTCCAGGTTATCTTCAGCTGGGCGGAACACTGTACACCATAACAGTGCCAGGCAGTCCCTTTCTAAGGGCAGTTCTAAGCAGCAATCTAAATCTGGTTGCTTGCCGGGGGCAAGGTTGTCTCGCCCCTCAACCTGATTCTTCCTTCGCTTTGGGTACCATGGCATTCTCAGCCAGTATATTACAATGGAATTGTCGAGGGCTGCGTGGTAATTGGGAGGAGCTGCGAACCCTCCTGGCTTATTCCCCTTTGTGCGTGTGTCTCCAGGAAACTCTTGTAGGGCTTGCCACTCCTCACGCAACACCTGGGTATGATGCTTTTTACTCAGCTCCAACCCAGGATCCTGTATGGAGGTGGTGTTGTTTTGGTGAGGGCTAATGTCCCTCATCAACAGGTTCACCTCCAGTCTGATCTCCAGTGTGTTGCTGTGCGGTTGTATGCCCTCCGCTGGTATACTGTCTGTTGCATTTATTTACCACCCAGCGCAGTAGTTAGTAAAGCAGACCTTGAAGACCTCCTCAGACAATTACCTAAGCCCTTTCTCCTCCTGGGGGACTTTAACGGTCGCCACCCTTTGTGGAGTGACTGTCTAATTAACCAACGTGGGCATTTATTGGCATCCTTATTGGAGGACGAGGATCTCTCCCTGCTGAATACTGGCGAGTTTACGCATTTTCATCCTCAGACGAATACATTTACCGCAATTGACCTCTCTGTCCGTTCTCCTGACTGCCTCCTGGATTTCACCTGGGAGGTTCTGAGGGCTCTACATGGAAGTGATCACTTTCCTATCCTCCTTACTGCAGCAATATCTAGTCCTTGTTCCCGTCTCCCGAGGTGGAGGTTAGATAAAGTGAACTGGTCCCTTTTTTCTTCCTTGACTTCTATTGGTGTTTTCATAGAAGATTTTCCAGATGACCCACCGACATGTCGCAAAAATACCCACGCTAATATCAGTACACCAGTCTTGTATGAGACAGCCCTAGCATGCATTTAGTATGGACGGTGGGTGTTAGCGCCGAAGTGGTGACATGTGGAGGTGTAGGAGGACTACTGGGCCTTGGGATAGGTGACTGTCCCCAAGAAATAGGCCCTGAGCCTTTGCCCACAGTCGGACACGTAAAAAAAAAAATATATATATATATATATATATATATATATATATATATATATATATATATATATATATATATATATATATATATATATAGATGAAGCTGTTTCGTTCTTTATGTCTACTATCCATTCTGCTGCCCTCCACACTGTTCCTCTGGCACATATAACTATCGCCCTGTCCCATGGTGAAATGAGGATTGTAGTATTGCTGTACATGCCAAAAAGACAGCATTTTCACATTTTCGTCAATACAAAACAGAGCATTATCTTGTCGAATTCAGAAGGGCACGTGCTAGGGCACGCCGGGTCCTCAAACAAGCCCGACGAGACTCTTGGATGGCTTATGTGTCTTCCGTAAACTCTAAAGAGGCTATCACACGGGAGACTCGTCGATGACCAAACTGGCCGTGGAAGTCCAAACTTGCCCCCGCGGGAGGGTCATGGACGTCCACTGGAGGAAGGCCACCTGACCCATTCATGGACGTCCACGGTGACCGTGGACAACCACGACTTGGTGGTCTCCTTCTTCTCTATGGAGTTTACACATAGTGTGTGTCCTCTGCTATCTTGAACTCTGTAGTCAGTTAAGGTGATATATTATGATTAATTCAAAACTGTCAGTAAACTTTGTACTTTTAATATTTCTGTCATAGAAACTTTTCATATATACCAAAATGTGGTAAATATGATGGAATGTGGATAGATTGTTTCCAAGAGAGACCTGCACAGGTTCGAAAGGCATACTCGGGAAGAAAGCACTACGGTGCAGGTTTCTATACTGGCTGCTTTCTTCACTCCGTGGGAGCCATTCTCTCATCCACAATGCCCTCCTTCTCCCCCTTCTTTGTCTTTTTGCAGAGGCTTCTTCCTCTTCCTGCAGGGTTAGGACTCCAACACCCATTGCAAAAGTCACAATCTGGTTCATGTCCATTGTTGTTGTTGATAAACACCTCATCTGCTAGGGAGCTGGAAGTGACCTCCCAGTCGCGTGGGGTGAACTAGATAAAGAAGAAGAAGGTGGCCGTCGATGTCCACCGTGTGATAGGGTATGGACGTCCAAGCTCAGTCTCCGAGGTCGCTCTTTTCCCTTTTTATAACACCCACCCTCGCTCTCCCCAACCGTTTCGGTACAGAGTGAGGGCTCCCATGGAGGAGTTAGGTGTTCAGCCTTTTTCTGTTTGCCCTGTGCGTGTTCCCCGAGTAGCTCTCTGGCTCCTCCCAGAAGTATGGCCATGTGATTACTTCCCTGAGAGGAAGGCCTCTCTTTCCGCACAGGTAGCTTTGTCTAATTTTTTAGAACACGCCTCTGCCCCACAGTGGCTCGATCCCTGTATATACTGATGGTTCCAAGTCCCGCGTTGGGACAGGCTTTGGTGTAGTTTTCCATGATTTTAGTCGTGGTGGGAGTCTTCCTCCTTCCACCTCTGTTTTTACTGCTGAACTTACAGCTATTTTAGTTGCAGTTGAGATGATTTTTAGTTTCCCCCCTGCTTCTTTCACCATTTTTAGTGACTCAGCCAGAGCCTTGCAAGCTTTGTCTTGTGGCTTCTCATCACACCCTCTAGTCCTATCTATCTTGGAGTGGCTCTTCTCATTACACAGACGCGGATTTTCTGTACAGATGTGTTGGGTCCCTGCTCATGTGGGGGTCGTAGGCAATGAGCGTGCTGACTCTGTGGTGAGAGCCACTGCCTCTCGCCCTTCCTCTCCCCATTACCGTGTCCCATCTGAGGATTTATGTACAAGCACTATAGAAGCTGTTCGTCTCTGCTGGCAGAGAAGGTAGGATGCAGTAGGGGCGAACAAACTCCACAGCATTCGTCAGAATCTGGGCGATGGAGGGTAGGTGGGACTATCCCGACAGTGGGAAACAGCTTTGGCTCGTCTCCAGATTGGCCACACTAGGCTGACTCATGTTTTTTTAACCCCTTAACCGCAGGGCGTCACTTTCGTGACGCTTGGGAGCAAGGGATCATACCGCGGGGCGTCGCTTTTGTGATTCTGTGTTATTTTGAATTCACCCGGGCTTTCAAGTGGGGGCTTGTATCATCTATCAGTACTGACAATGTCCAACACTAGTCAGCACTCCTAATCTCATCTGTACTCCCATCCATTGTTGACAATTTAGCCATTTCTCCCCGTTCTTGACTCCCCTCCCTACCCCCCCTCCATTACCCTATCCTCTCGCCTGCCCGGCCATGCTACGCTAAGTAAATCTTCCCTGGAATTTTTCACTGATTTCATCCATTGAAATAAGCCCTATGTCGTATTCTTATACCAAATAATATATACAAGAAAGAAATCAGGTAAGTGAGAGTGCCATACACCTGGAATTGGCTAATTATCACCTGACAACACCTGACGTGCACTCGTTCGCTAATTTTCGCTGTTTTTTTCCCCTTGAAATATGCCGTATAATCTATTTTCGTAATAAATATACATGTAAGGAGAGAAGGGAGAAGCCTAAGTGATATTTACATTCACCTGGAACTACCTAATTTATAATGTATTGTCTAGATTTCCTGCCAATCATATCAGTGCTACACAAAGCTGTTTCAAGATTTAACATTGGTAGCTCTGATTATATATCTTTTAAGTAGGCCTCTAATCTATTTTCGTAATAAATATACATGTAAGGAGGGAAGGGAGAAGCCTAAATGATATTTACATTCACCTGGAACTACCAAATTTATAATGTATTGTCTAGATTTCCTGCCAATCATATCAGTGCTAGACTTAGCTGTTTCAAGAAGTAATATTGGTAACTCTGAATAACCCCTAAAGCAGGCCTCTAGGCTGGCTGGCCTGGCCCCTGCGTTATCAGTGTACTCTCATCTTCCGAAGTGAGAGGACGTATGTTTCATCTTGCTGACTTCAAGGCCTTTTTTCACCCCCATGCAAATGGCTCTGTGACCTTTACCCCCTACTAAACCTCGTGTGGAAAGAGGTAAAGGGCTGACAATTGATAAAAGAGTGACTACGATCTTTCTATTGAGTAAAACAGTGCAAGTGGAATTGTAAATAATGTGTAAATAATGTGTAAACAGCAAGTGAAAGTAATGAATGTAAATATACGTGAACAATGGAAAATAGTTTTATAAGTTATTTCAAGTGACAGTGCACAACACAGTGTAAATAAAATAGAAATGTAAATAACGTAAATAAAATAGAGAACGTAAATAGAAATGTAAATGAGTAGTATTATAAGAATACGAGTATATACCCTAGGAGTAATGAAAGTGAAAGTTTCACTCTAGCATGTCTGAATGCTATGAGTTATGAGAGTGAAGATGAAAGTGACATTCACTCTCAATGCCAGTATACAGGACGAGAAAGTGAATGCTACGTATTTTACTGAAAGAAATTGAATCCCTACAGTGACAATAAACTAATACTACTGAAGGAAACTTATGGATAAAGACTGTAGATATATATAAGTGTTATATAGTAATAGAAATATAAACTGTGAGGGGTTTTATGAATAATAAATGACAGACTACCATGAGCGAACTAGTGCCATTGCGACAATCAGACGCGCTCGTAATTTCCATTGCTTTCACAGCGCTTTTTTTTTTTTAGTATGGATCCCAAACTACTTGAAAATTGTAGAATAGTGTTTATAGTGTTTGTATCTGGCTGTGGTAATCATATTACGGGTTGTCGGGAAGTGTAAAGTGGAGACTTCGTTACCCTACTTCAGAGGTCTCCACAAGTCCTACGGTAACAGACGAAGGCTCAACAATCATTCCAGGAGAAAGCTGAAGGTATGTGCCATAAGCATATTTAATTTTATTATTCTAGGACTAATAACTGATTTTTGGCAAATATTTTTTGAGAGTCTGTCGGAGCCCAAATAACCCCGCGGCACACGCAAGTCATTGGTAAACAAGCCCGCGGTGTAGGGGTTAATGGAGAAGGCGCCCCCTCCCTATTGTGATGACTGTTTGGTTCCTTTGACTGTGCAGCATCTTCTTTTGAAATGCCCAAGTCTTGAGGACCTTCGTCGGTGGTACCTTTCTGGATGCCGAGCCGACAGTGGACCTTACCTTCTTTCTTCAGTACTTGGGGAAGAGGCTTGTGCTATGGGAGGAGGCGCCTTCTCCTTTGTGTTAAGTTCCGGCCTTCTTCACAAACTGTAGGACTTTACCATATTTTAGTTTGTGTTTTATACTGTTCTCGTTTAACCTCAATCTTTCCACTACGTTTTAGTTTTGGTTGTTTCTTTGATTTTGTCGCTTTGTTTTATGCATCATTTTATGTATAAATTTATTCATTTATTTCTTGACTTCCTTTTAATGTTTATGTTCGGCGGCATATGACCTATGCTGTTGCGCCGCCATGTCACATTTTCATTTACTCATTCATTCATTCATTCATTCCCTGCAAATTTCTCTATCTCATCTCTCCATCTCCTGTCTGGCCTTTTTCTGCTACGCTTACATTCTCTTGGTGTCCAGTCAGTCAGCCTCTTGCTCCATCGGTTATCCCGTATTCTTGCTATATGACCTGCCCACTTCCATCTCTGTTCTTTTATAACTTCAATAATATCTTAGACTTTAGTCTGCTCTCTCACCCAAGTTGATCGTTTCCTGTCTCTTAAAGATATTCCAAACACTGACCTTTCCATTGCTCTCTGAGAAATAGATTAATTTATTTTCCATTGATTTTCTCAGTTTAAAGGTCTCACAACCATACCTCATAGGCGGAATTATACATTCGCTATATACTTTTCGTTTCATACAAACTGGCAAGCTACTCTTCATAATGTCTCTATGTTTATTGAAAGCTTTCCATCTAATTGTAATGCGTCTTTTTATTTCGCTATCATGATATTTCCTTAATTTTAGTATTTGTCCCAAGTAGTTGTACTCCTCAACTTCTTCAAGAATTTCATCGCTTATTCTGATGACGCTCTTTGATGTTTGTGGATTAAACATTAGGCCTACTTTAGTTTTACTTCGGTTCATCTTCAGTCCTACTTTCAGACGTTCTCTGTTCAGGTCATTTAACATTTCTTGCAATGCCTCCGCTGTTTCTGAGATTAGGACAATGTCATCTGCAAATCTTAAATGGCTTAGCTTTTCTCCATCAATGTTCACTCCTTTGTTTTCCCAGTCTAGCTTTCTGAAAATACTTTCTAGGCATGCTGTAAATAATTTTGGTGAAATTGTATCTCCCTGACGCACACCCTTCTCAATCTTAATTTTTTCTGAGTCCTTATGTAATTAAACAGTAGCAGTTCCCTCTTTATATATGTTTTCGAGCAGGTTTACAATGTTCTCATTCACTCCTTGTTCTCGCAATGAATTTATATTTGCTCTGTGCTCCACTGAGTCGAAAGCCTTTTCGTTATCAACAAAACCTAAGCACAGTGGTTTATTATATTCTATAGTTTTCTCAATTAGCTGGTTCACTGTATACAGATGATCAATGGTCGAGTACCCGCTTCGGAATCCTGCCAGTTCACGAGGTTGGTTTTCTCCAAAATTGTTGTTATTCTGTTCATAAGGACTTTAGTGAAGAGTTTGTAAATGACTGATAATAAGCTAATGGGTCGATATTACTAAGGTCTTTTGAGTCACCTTTTGTGTAGAGTAAAATAACTATTGCATAACACCATGTTTTGGGAATTTTCTTCTGTTTTATACATTGGGTAAATAAGTAAGGAAACCTATTTTGTACTTCTACTCCGGCATCCAACAGTAAATCTGTTACTAGTCCATCTTCTCCCTGAGCCTTTCCTCTTTTCATATTTTTAAGACAAATATATACTTCGTCTGGTGTTATCTCAGGTATTTCACTTGTGTCAACTGAATAGTTAGATATTGGTACTACAGTCTTTGATGCATACAGTTCTTTGAAAAATTCTGCAACTCTCTTCACAATCTTATCTCTGCATTTAATGATTTTACCGTTTTTTTCTTTCAGTGATGTCATTTGTTGCTTTCCTAGGGCCATTTTACTTCGGACCTGTTTCAGACTTTTTCCATTTTTGATGGTTTCTTTAATTTAATCCATGTTTCTCTTTCTTTTTTCTTCTCTTTGTCATTTGTTGATAAGTTTATTTAATTCTGCTCGTTCTATTTCGTCTTTCTTTGTGTTTACTTTCCTTTCCTTTCGTTTTTTCATAAGCTCAAGTGTCTTTTCTGAATACTTCTAGGCTTTGGTTGTATTAGGTTTTCATACTACCTCTGCTGATTCTCTTAGCACTTTTGTTAGTCTGTCATTCAGCTCATCAATGTCACATTCAGCATTACTTAGAGCCTGAAATCTGTTCCTTATTTCCAACTGAAAAGTTGCTTTGTTTTCGTTTACTATTATTGGGCATATCTTTTTATCTTTAATCATCTTCTTTCTTTCATTTCTGAAATTGAATCTGGCTGTGCAACCCACCATCCTATGATCACTACCTACATTTACTTTGTTGATAACTGCGACATTTATGATCGTGTTATTCTTATCTGCTATAATGAAGTCGATTTCATTCTTTGTTCCTCCATTTGGGCTTCTGCAGGACCACTTTCTTCCTGTTCTTTTGTGGAAGAATTTGTTCATTATTCTCATGTTAAATAGTTCAGCAAAATTTACCAGCATTTCTCCTCTTTCATTCCTTTCTCCCATTCCAAATATTTTCATGCATGCTTCTCCATTTTTCGACTTCCCACCTTTTGCATTGAAGCCTCCCATGAGTATAGTATATGTTGTCTTTTCTTCTTCCATAATGTGGGAGATGTCATCATAGAATGTTTCTATTTCTTTATCTGGGCTCTGAGAAGTTGGTGCATATAATTGTATGACTTTCATGATATATTTTTTGCATAGTCTAATGACAATAAATGCTGCTATGTCAGATACACTGCTGAATTCAACAATGTTGTCTGCAAGATTTTTGTTAATTAGAAATCCTACACCACTAACTCTTTCATTTTCTTTTCCTCTGTAGTAAAATAGGTGTTTGCTGTCTTCAAGCTGAATTACTTTTTCTTCTTTTCTACGGATCTCACTCAAACATACAGTATCCCAACTAATGTTTTCCAGTTCAGTCATCAGGTTATCAAATTTGTAATCTTCAGCGAGGCTTCTTACGTTGTATTCATAGATCTCCATCGATTTCAGTTTGTTTAACATCGAAGAGTCTAATTTTCCAACAAAGTGACAACTCACTTTCGGTGGCACACTGCCCGTAAGCACAGGAGGCAGTGCGGTTAGACCTTTAGTAGGCGAAAATCCAACAGGAACGCCCATCAAATCATTTGCAACAGAACTCATGTTTGGTTATGAGGATTGTGGCAAATAATCTCACCTCCCTGCCACATAGTATCTGGTGAGATGTAATTTTTTGCCACCTTATTCGTTATATTCAGTGGAGCCCTATATATCTATAATGGGTTTCATGGACAGTGCTGACTAAGACGGTACCTCATATATCTACAAGGCCTTCCCCTATCCGTCACCCAGGGACTCGCCAGGTAATAGTGGGATCCTGCCCCTGCATATATATATATATATATATATATATATATATATATATCTATATATATATATATATATATATATATATATAATATTGTTACGGAACAGGGATAATGAACACTTCAAGTGAGAATAATAAAATCACTACTATCCCGCAAAGTTCCAGGTTGAAAACAAAGGACTTAGGAAAAATTACAAGTTAGAGTTTAATGCACAAAGTAACAACTAAACATTCAGGACTCATAAGGATAATATAATGGCAAAAAACAGGTTAAATATATGGTTAACTGCAACACCCTCTATTAACACGAAATTAGCAAGAGTAACTTTATATGTCAGCCCTGATAAAATGAGAAAACCGGATAATGCTCAGTTAATGCAAGATATATTATTACAGATACACAATATTATTAATGATGGCTGACATCAAAAACTCCACATGAACCACAAAAACCTCACCAGGCCCACGAACCAACACCCCATGCTACACAGTACAAGAAAAAAATGTAATAACACTTATACTCAAATTACACAGCAGCTAGATAGTTGGAGACTTCCTGAGCACTCACAAAAGTAATAACAACTGTACAGGGGAGGACAGAGATGTGAACAAAATGAGGAGTAGATCTAAGTGGCAGTTAATGCAGACTGAGCTCATTATATAGGGGCCGGCAGAGCTTGATACAACTCGTAAGAAGGACGCGCAAATGAAGCCATAGGGGACAAACAGTTGACACTCCTGCTCTGAACAACAGAAAGAACGACTTTCTCTACTATAAGGGGGAGAAGGGGGGAGTGAGGTAGAACACGCACTATGGAAGCCACGAGGCGAATCGTGATCAAACATGCAGCATACTGTGCGTTAGACTTATACAAAGGATGATGAAATCATAGGCTATGTAACACCTCCCCACAAAAAAAAAAAAAATTTACAAAGGAAATTTCTTATTACTCTAAAACAATGTCTAATCTCTAGATAAGCAATCTGCAATAACATTCTCTTTCCCCTTGACATGTTGTATGTCTAATGAATACTCCTGAAGAAGTAGACTCCATCTTGTTAATCTCTGATTTTTATCTTTAAACTTACTAAAGAATTTCAGTGGGTTATGATCGGTATAAATGACTATGGGGTCAAAACCAGAACACAAATAAAATGAAAAATGCTGTAAACCCATAATCAAGGCCAAAAGCTCTTTCTCAATAGTTGAGTAGTTCTTTTGAGGTGGAGTGAACTTCTTACTGTAATAAGATACAGGGTGTTCAATACCCTGATCATCCTTTTGCAGCAAAACAGCCCCAGCTCCTGTATCACTTGCGTCAACAGCCATCTTAAAAGGCTTATCAAAATTTGGAGTAGCGAGCACTGGCTGACTTAATAGGATAGCTTTAAGTTTACTGAAAGAGGATTCACAGTTATCGGTCCAGACAAATTTAACTCCCTTTTTCAGTAGGTCTGTAAGTGGTGATACAAGAATTGAAAAGTTAAGAACAAATCCCCTGTAATAACCTACCATTCCCAAAAATCTTTGCAGTCTTTCCTACTTTTAGGTCTGGGAAGATCACTTATAACCTGAACCTTAGCTCCTGGTGGTGCAACGTGTCCATCAGCAATTACGTACCCAAGGTACTGAACTTTAGCTTGACCAAACTCACACTTTGATAAATTAGCTACAAGATTAGCCTGAACCAAACGCTCAAGAAATTTACTGACATCTCATAGGTGATCTATCCAGTTGTCACTGAAGATTAATACATCATCAATATAAACAACACACCCTGCCAAACCCTCTGTTACAAAATTCATGAGCTTCTGAAATGTGGCTGGTGCATTGTTCATACCATATGGCATTACAGAACATGCAAAAGTCTTTCCTAGTGTTACAAAACATGAGATCTCCCTAGCACGTTCAGTCATAGGTACTTGCCAGTATCCCTTTAACAAATCAAACTTACTTATGTACCTAGCCCTTCCGATCTTATCTATGCAATCTTCCACGCGAGGGAGAGGGTAAGTGTCTATTTGGTTATCTGATTAACACGTCTGTAGTCGATGCAAAGCCGCTGTGACCCACCTGGCTTAGGGACTAGAGTGACAGGAGAACTCCACTCGCTCTGACAGGGCTCAATCATCTTGTGGTCCAACAGGTAGCCAAGCTCCTTCTGGATGAGAGGAACTTTCACTGGGTTCACACGGTAAGGAGGCAGTTTAATTGGCTTTGCGTCTCCAACATCGACATCATGCATCAACACAGTGGTTCTTCCTGGAGTGGCACGGAACACTTGCGGGTACTCCTGCAGTAATTCCAAAAATTCCTGCCTTTCCTCGGGAGCTAGATGAGAAAGCTTAGTCTGGAGATCATTCATGATATCAGGATTCTTCCCCAAACTATCACTCAGGCTCATGCTGCATGGGAGAACTTCACTTACAGACTCGGGTGGAACAGCTACAGTGCAGACTGGGTTATTTTCGTCCCGCTTGTGATATTACTTTAGCATGTTGATGTGACAAGGTTGCTTGTTCTTTCTACGATCTGGTGTGGCGATGACATAGTTGACATCACTGAGTTTCTTCTCCACGAAATAAGGACCACTAAACTTGGCTTGAAGAGGTTGCCCATGCAGAATCAAAACCTGATCTCCTGGCTGAAAGTAGCGTAACCTGGACTTCTTATCATACCGTCTTCGTCTTCTCCTGAGCAGCTCCTAAATTCTCTCTCGCCAGCTGGAAAGCAGTGGACAGCCGTTCTTTGAACTTCATCACATACTCCAGCACGTTGACGTCATCTTCCTCCGACAGCCAGCATTCCTTGAGTAGCTCAAGGGATCCTCTTACTTCATGGCCAAACAGTAGTTCAAAGGGTGAGAAGCTCAGTGATTCATTTGGAGATTCTCTTCCGGCAAATACAACGAATGCAAGACCTTTATCCCAGTCTTTCTGATGTTCCAAACAGTATTTCTTGAGCATCGATTTGAGTGTTTGATGATATTTCTCCAACGCTCCTTGGGTCTGGGGATGGTAAGCTGAAGACGTGATCTGGGTGATGCCCAACTCTTTCAGAGACTGCTTGAAAACATTTGACATGAAATTACTTCCCCGGTCTGACTGTACCTCCTTGGGCAGACCAAACTTGGTGAAGAACCCTAGCATTTCCTTAACCACGTTCTTTGCTGAGATATTTCTAAGTGGAATGGCTTCAAGATAACGAGTAACCATATCAATCAGGGTCAACACATAAGAAAATCCTGAAGAAGTCTTAGGAAGAGGGCCCACAATTTCCACCAACACACGGGTGAATGGCGCCTCAAAAGGAGGAATGGGAACTAGAGGTGCAACCTTTTCAGTCTGATTACACTTCCCCACAACTTGACAGGTGTGACAAGACTTACAATACCAGGAAACATCTCTGAAGATACCTGGATAGTAGAAGTGTTTCAAAATGCGTGCCACAGTCTTGCTCACTCCAAGGTGTCCTGCCAAACTGGAATCATGAGCCACTCTAATGATATCCTGCTTACAAACACGAGGGATGACAACTTGATGTACAGTCGGCAAGATTTCCGACTGGACCACCTGGTTGCGGGATTTGGCTAATGTGGCAACAGCGCGCCCGTGTGTGTGTGTGTGTGTGTGTGTGTGTGTGTGTGTGTGTGTGTGTGTGTACATGCCCGACATTATTTCGAATCGCTTAGCTTCATCCTCCGAATTATATTATGTGGCCATTGTATTATGCTATGATATAGGCTAATAAATATTATGTGATTGAGATAATGGGCTGTGCACTATACTATTTGTAGTCTGAATTATATCAAATAATTCCCTTGCCTTGCAGCGTGAACCACGATACAGGTTGAGTTGTGGTTCAGAAACAGAGGGCAAGTTCACCCAAAAATGGCGCGATGTAGTACGGGGAAGGGGGGAGTATGAGAGTAAGCAGCCAATAGTTATATATTCTTAGTCATTACAGTATAGTTATGAACGTGTCAATGTTATCCTGTGCCCTGATTGATGATAAACCTATTTACTTTTATTATCTTTATATAGACCCGATTACACACTAGGATACCCCCTCCCTAGTTAGCGGAAAGCATGCCCTGCTCCATCGCCTCGACTCTCTCTCTCTCTCTCTCTCTCTCTCTCTCTCTCTCTCTCTCTCTCTCTCTCTCTCTCTCTCTCTCTCTCTCTCTCTCTCTCTCTCTCTCTCTCTCTCTCTCTCTCTCTCAAACTCCACAGCTGTCTATCAGTACACACACACACACACACACACACACACACACACACACACACACACACACACACACACACACACACATTATCAGTTTGTGCTAATGCGTAATGACGTTGCATTTAGTATGTTTACCAAAAATTTAATACTGTGTCAAAATACAATTGCAATACATAACCACCTCACATGGCGGATTACGTTAACCAGTAAACAATACTTATTTGCATAGTTTATGTTTCAGTAATAGTCATGGGGTAACCAGACCCACACTGATATTTTCGTTAATGCTAAAGGTAATCGTGTGTTCTGTGGCGGATACCAGTTAGTGGGGAGGTGGCCGCTGACACCTCCAATCCTCATAGCTATGGTGGTGGGTTGTAGTGTCACTGCAGAGGTTCCTGTTCCTCCAGTTATGTCAATAATTAAACTTAACATACTGATGAACAGCCATTTCTTATGAAAAATACAAACAACCTATACGGAACTATGAAGCATAATGTGGGAGCTTTCCAGCTCTCACGCACCAGTCACAGTCTTGGTCCTTTGTTTCAGTATTGCCAGCCTGACAGTGTGCAGTGTTAATGAACATGCTATTAACATTAGTTCTACATGCTTATTTACATTTAGAACAACAAAATTCAAAGCAGGATTTCATTCAGTACACAGAATGCCAAATACAGCATGTGTGTGTGCGTGTGGGTGTGGGACAATACGTATGGTGGGGGTGGGAGGAGTGTAGTGAGTATGAAATGTGTGTCATAATGGTAATATGGGTGTGTGCATACTTGGCTAAGGACGTCCAAGACTGATATGTAATCTTTGCCTTTAACACTTGATGACACACACTTCAGTATTTATTTAGGTTCTGTTTATAAATTTGTAGCATGTTACATTATTATATTATTATGATGGCGAGTGATGAGAAGGGTGGGTGGTGAACTGAGTGAAAGGAAGGCAATGATTGATTATGTGTGTGTGGATGAAAGGATGCGAAGATGTATATTGGATGCATGAGTTTATAGAGGTTGGGGGAGTGGACTTTCTGACCACTACTTGGTGGTGGCCAGAATTAAAGTTCAAGTAAGACGGAGGAATAGAAGAAGGGAAAGACGAGAGGAAGTAGAAGTTGCAAGGAGAGTGGAAAGGTTACAAGAGGATGAGAAAAAGGCAGAGTATAAGAGAGAAGTGGAGGAACGATTGGGCAAATATGAATTGGAGCAGATGGGGGACGTGGAAGGTGTGTGTAGAATATTTACAAAAGAAATATGTGCAGCATGTGATGTGGTGTGTGGAAGGAAGAGAAGTTGGAGGGGGGTGCAAGGAACAGCGTGGTGGACTGAAGAGGTGAAACGGGCTGTGGCACAAAAGAAGAAAGCATACAATGAATGGATGAGAAATAGGGGCGTGGAAGAAACTGAGAGGCGGAAGAGAGAGTTATATGTAGAAAGAAAGAGAGAGGTGAAAAGATTAGTAAGAGAGAGTAAGAAGAGAGTGGATGAGGAATTTGGAAGGAATTTGAGTGTTAAGTGGAGGGACTGTAAGAAAATGTTCTGGAAAGAGGTGAAAAGAGTAAGACAGGGTGGAAGGGAAGTTAGCAGGGGAGTGAAAGATAAAAATGGTAGATTACTAGTGGAGAAGGGAGAAAAAGTGAGCAGATGGAGAGAACACTTTAAGGAATTGTTGAACGTGGAGGATGGAAGTAATGCGAGTATAAGTGGCTGGGGAATGGCTGGGAGAAGGAGGGAGGTGAGAAGACAGGAAGAAATCAGTAGGATAGAAGTTGTGGAAGCAATGAAGAAAGTTAAATCAGGGAAAGCCCCAGGAATTGATGGCGTGTGTGGTGAAATGCTGAAGCATGGGGGAGAGATAGTAGTAGAATGGATGTGGAAGATGTGCAGATTGGCCTGGGAGGAAGGTAGAGTCCCGGAGGATTGGAAGTCAGGTATAATTATTCCTTTGTACAAAGGAAAAGGGGAAAAAGAAGTGTGTGGTAATCATAGGGGCATTTGTCTTCTTAGTATAATAGGAAAAGTGTATGGTAGGATACTTACTGACAGAGTTAGAGAAAGAACAGAGAAATTAGTTGGAGAAGAACAGGGAGGCTTTAGGAAGGGAAGAGGTTGTGTAGATCAGATATTCATTCTCAGATCTTTAGTGGAAAAGTTTCTAGAGAAGGGAAAGAAGTTGTATGCGGCTTTCATGGATTTGGAGAAAGCATATGACAGGGTGGATAGACTAGGATTGTGGAAAGTGTTAAGAATATATGGAGTAGATGGGAAGTTGTTGAATGCTGTGAAGAGTATGTACGATGGTGCGAAGGCTGCAGTGCGTGTGGATGGTGAACTAAGTGAATTTTTCTCTTTGAAAGTTGGGTTGAAACAGGGATGTGTCATGTCTCCATGGTTGTTCAATCTGTACATGGATGGGGTAATAAAAGAGGTACAAGGTAGAGTAGTGGATGTTGGAGTGGCCCTGGTGAGAGAGGATAGTGTTTGGAAACTCCCTGTACTGTTGTTTGCAGATGATACTGTGTTGTTGAGTGAAGACGAAGGGGAGCTGCAAGGCTTGGTGGATGAGTTTGAGAGAGTGTGTAAGAAACGGAATCTAAAGGTGAATGTAGGGAAGAGTAAAGTGATGGTCTTTGAGAGAGGTGAAGTCAGTGAATGTATAGCGAGGTTGGATGGTAAGGAATTGGAAAATGTGAGTACGTTTAAGTACTTGGGTAGTGTGATGAGTAAGGATGGAGGTTTGGAGGGTGAAGTGCTTGAAAGGGTACAGCAGGGAAGAAAGGTTGCTGGTTCTTTGAAAGCAGTGATAAGAAACAGGGAAGTGAGCATGGATGTGAAAAAGTTACTACATGACAGTATTGTGATACCAACTCTAACGTACGGAAGTGAAGCTTGGACGTTGTTGGAAGGACACAAGTCAAGAGTGAGAGCCGTGGAAATCGAGTTATTTAAGAGGAGCCTGTGGAGTCTCATGGAGAGACAGGCTGACGAATGAGGATATAAAGGAGCGTTGTGGTGTTGATGTGGATGTGATAGGAAGCGTTATGAGGAACATGCTGAGATGGTTTGGCCATGTGGAGAGGATGGAGGGTGAAAGACTGACGAAGAGAGTGTATGTGAGTGAGGTGGAGGGGGCTAGAGGGAGGGGGAGGCCGAGGATGAGATGGAGAGATGGGGTGGAGAGGTATATGAGAGAGGGGGATGTGAGTTGGGAACATGGGAGTGAAATGGCGGGGGACAGGGCGACTTGGAGGCGATTTGTTTGTGGCCACCCCAAACGGAATTGAGGCGTCTGGCAATAGATAGATAGATAGATGATTATGTTTTGGGGGTGAAACCTGAAACAGCATATGAAGACAAACACTGAAATGTATATACAAAAAAATGCATTACTGTATGTGTGGCAAAATACATGAATAACAATATTTCAGGAAGAAATATTACCGTATTATAACATCTGTTTAAATACGTTGTAGGTGCAGCTATTCTTAAGCTTAGATTATCGGATTTCCTTTGATCAGTATGTTACGTTATACTCTAGCTTTGAGTTATGTTATGTATTGTATTATAAGTGATGTCATTGTGGACGTTCACTTAAAACTACATCGAGCAGACAGCAAGTGCAGTTGTTAGTAGTTTACCCGTATTTGTTATTGATCACACACTGACCAACTTATTCCTGAGTAATTTTTAAAAATCTTTATCACGACTGGAAAACAGCACCTTAGGCATGTGAACAGGTGGCAAGATGTCTAGCGAGTTGGCAAAATGTCTAGAGAGTTGTGATTGTGCCAGTCAAGAAAGCTTCATATTTTAATGAAAAAAAACTGCAATTGTAACATGAAAGTTGCGTTAAGAAATGCACATCAACGTCACTAATTCCTGTATAAGTCCCCGTAATAAAAATCATGTCTGTGAGCAAAATGTATAAGAGTGTCGTATCAGTTATATTGTCAGGTAAGTTATAGTAAGTTATTAAAGTTACTGTTAGATTGTTATACTGCATGGAATAATATCCATTATAATCAGAGGATAATAAAAAAATATAAAAAGATTTGTATGGAACTCATTCATTAGTAGGAAGTAACCCACCCTCCTTCTCGATCACCTCTCTCAGTCTGTTTGCATAGAGGCGACATGGTCCGTATGAGCTGTTTCTGGCTTCTGAACTGTTCCCACTAGGCGTGACTGTGGGCCAGTTCACTCTCAGGCTCCCAACAGTTAACCATAATCCCCCATACATTTTCGATGGGGTTCATGTCTGCTTCCTTACTGAGCCAGTCGAGCAGCTGCAAGTCCTCTCGACCTGCAAACCATTCCGAGACTCTTCTCGCCGTGTGGATGGGGCAGCGGTCCTGAACAAAAATTATAGGGCCTTGAGGAAACGGATAATTCCGCTCCTGAACTGAGGGGAGGAAAAAATCCTGCAAAATTTCAATGTATTTTTTTAGCAGTGAAACTCCCTTCTATCCTGGTGACGTCACCCATACCATGGATGCACACACACCCCCAGACATTGCAGGTGACGTGTCCACTTCTGGCCTTCTCGAAGATGTTCCTACGGTCGTAACTGCACGTGAAAAGAATATTCATACATCGCTCATATAGTTTCATTTCTAATATCTTTGACGCTTTGGGAAAAACCACCGTTTTTCATGTTAAGGTTCATTATCCACTATTTGTTTGGTTTATTTTATGAGGATTGTAAGGCTTAATGAACAGTGGTGCAAGTGTTGGTAATATGCGTTCATCTAGACGTATTATTGCTATGAATATCAGTTGATCCCTAAATGTTTTTTTAATAATATTAAAACTGTTTAGTGATACAGTATAAAAATATGGTCGTTAAAAATATCGTCAGTAAATTTATACATATGCATTAGAATACTGTCGCCTGCAGAAATCTTTTTTCTGTCATTAAATTTCATGAATACAAAATTCCTGGTAACAGTCATATGAAGAAGACTATCAACGCTTCTCTATACTCTGGCCTTTATCTACCTACTGCTCTTCCACACGCTCCAATTTTTCCTCAACCTGTCTGTTTACCATAATTCTTACAATTCACCACCAAATATATATATATATATATATATATATATATATATATATATATATATATATATATATATATATATATATATATATATATATATATATATATATATATATATATATATATATATATTTATATATATATATATATATATATATATATATATATATATATATATATATATATATATATATATATATATATATATATATATATATATATATATATATATATATATATATATATATATATATATATATATATATATGTCTGTGTGTGTGTGTGTGTGTGTGTGTAAGTTCTCACTTTTACCTGATAACCATACACCCACGTATCACATTAATCAAGAAACTTCATACTGGCTGGGTTATATTCAATAAAAACGCGTAGGCTATCGTGTCATTTACTCATATCTGTTCCAAGTGGCCCAACATTAAAAAAAATAAAACAAAGATTCTGGGTGTGGTCATTCAGGAGGGTCATACAGTAATCATAAATTATTATCAGTGATCATTTTCAAACTACTATGCTACATAGGGTATTGGTTTTACACTTGACCACTCTCATTTTATAACGAATTACATTGGCCAGTAAAGGACAGCTGGATTTATAACCACATCAAAAAACACGTGAACTTCGTATCCTATTAAACACTGAACTTGCTGCCTTTTCGAAGTAGTTTACGTGAAAGTCCACAGTGTGAGCCTTCATGACATAGTTAATACAATATATAATGGATATATTGCATAAATCTATGCTCTAGTATAACTTAATAAACTAGTCGCTTGAAATCCGGTAAGCTACCATTAAAAACAGATGCTCCTATATTGTAATCTTATAATGAACATTAAAATAACATTATTTTCTCCTGCAAGAAATAGTTATTCATAAAATATGGATTCCATATCACAGTTTTATAATACTTCAGTGTTTGTCTTTATATGGTGTTTCAGGTTTCGCCCCCAAAACAAAATCATAATAATATAATAATGTAACATCCTACAGACTTATAAATAGAACCTAGGTAAATATTAAAGTGTGTGTCATCAAGTGTTAAAGGCAAAGATTACATATCGGTCGTGGACGTCCTTAGCCACGTATGCACACACCCATATTACCATTATGACAAATTTCATATTATACTCCCTCCACCCCCACCATACGTATTCTGTTGTTCTAAATGTCAATAAGCATGTAGAACTAATGTTAATAGCATGTTCATTAACACTGCACACTGTCAGGCTGGCAATACTGAAACAAAGGACCAAGACTGTGACTGGTGCGTGAGAGCTGGAAAGCTCCCACAATATGCTTCATAGTTCCATATAGGCTGTTTGTATTTTTCATAAGAAATGGCTGTTCATCAGTATGTTAAGTTTAATTATTGACATAACTGGAGGAACAGGAACCTCTGCAGTGACACTACAACCCACCACCATAGCTATGAGGATTGGAGGTGTCAGCGGCCACCTCCCCACTAACTGGTATCCGCCACAGAACACACGATTACCTTTAGCATTAACGAAAATATCAGTGTGGGTCTGGTTACCCCATGACTATTACTGAAACATAAACTATGCAAATAAGTATTGATTACTGGTTAACATAATACGCCATGTGAGGTGGTTATGTATTGCACTTGTATTTTGACACTATTAAATTTTAGGTAAACATACTAAATGCAACGTCATTACGCATTAGCACAAACTGATAATGTGTGTGTGTGTGTGTGTGTGTGTGTGTGTGTGTGTCTACTGATAGCCAGCTGAGGAGTTTGAGAGAGAGAGAGAGAGAGAGAGAGAGTCGAGGTGGTGGAGCAGGGCATGTTTTCCGCTAACTAGGGAGGGGGTATCCTAGTGTGTAATCGGGTCTATATAAAGATAATAAAAGTAAATAGGTTTATCATCATTCAGGGCACAGGATAACATTGACACGTTGATAACTATACTGTAATGACTAAGAATATATAACTGTTGGCTGCTTACTCCCATACTCCTCCCTTCCCCGTACTACATCGCGCCATTTCTGGCTGAACTTGCCCTCTGTTTCTGAACCACAACTCAACCTGTATCGTAGTTCACGCTGCAAGGCAAGGGAATTATTTTATATAATTCAGACTACAAATAGTATAGTACACAGCCCATTATCTCAATCACATAATATTTATTAGCCTATATCATTGCATAATACAATGGCCACATGATATAATTCGGAGGATGAAGCTTAGCGATTCGAAATAATGTCGGGCATGTACACACACACACACACACACACACACACACACACACACACACACGGGCGCGCGCTGTTGCCACGTTAGCCAAATCCCGCAACCAGGTGGTCCAGTCGGAAATCTCGAAGACTGTACAACCTCCCATTCACAGTCGGCTGATGCTGTTGGGGGTCTTCACTTCCTCATAAGTACTCCTGACTTTATATAGTAACAAGCAGAAGCACCAGCTGACTCTTCCTCACTGCAAGCAGAGTTAGCTAGACCTTTCAACTCTGGGTCAGCAACCTGCAATTCAACCAACTCTTGACGAGACAAATTATCAACACTACGGGGTACTGCCTCATCTGGCCAGTGGTCCAAATTAGCAAGAAAAGTGTCAGCTAGGATAACATCATCATCATCATTATCCTCTAAGTCACCAGTAACTTTAGACTTAGCCCTAGTGACAGCACATGCAGAGAACACATCAGGGATATCACAATCCTGGGTCGCAGTCACTGGTTCACTAGACAACTGAGGAGCTGGACACACTTGACTTGAACCAATATCATTACCAAGTAACAAAGTTACACCTGACATTGGGAGTGTCTCAACCAACCCAACCATAACGGAACCATTAACAAAACCAGACTCTAAATTCACTCTGTACAGAGGGACAGAGAAGTAATTATTCCCTACACCTTGTAAGATTACAGTTTCATCAGAGGAATTAACATTAGAGCCTAGAACACTGGTCAGCATAAGGGATTGGCAAGCACCTGTATCACGACATATTTTAACTGATTTCCTGTCATTACTGTCCAGAGGACTGACAAAACCATCAGACAGGAAATTAGCACATGAACTCCTGAGAGTGTCACCCACGTTACTGCTCAAAAGAGGAGCTTCATCATGAGAATTTAATTTACCCCTCAAATCAGGTTCAATTAACTCGATTAAAGAATTCTGGGAACTCTCAAGGGTGGACACTAGACCAATTGACTGAATATTTAAAGACTCCTTTTTGTTCACATCACGCTGTCTCCTGAAACATTTCTCCGTAGTATGACCAAGCTTACTACAATAAGTACATTTACTTTTCTGAAATCTAGAGGTGGAGCTGGTATTTACTTCCTGAGAAACATCATCTTTATTCTCTTTCCTGTTACCTGTACTTTGAGTAGAGGCAACGTACTTACTCTCAGCTTTCCTTTTTTTCTTTAGAATATCTCTTGTGAGTGAGAACATATTCATCAGCTAAAACTGCAGCATCAGACAAATTATCTATTCTTTTCTCATCAAGATATAGGCTTACATATTTATTAATACACATTTTGAAGTACTCAAGCAAAATCATCTGTTTAAATTTATCAAAATCAGAATTTATTATTCTTAAAATTTTACCACCGCTCTAACAGATCTTCTTTGATTTTTGCATACTCAACATGGGATTGCTCATCTTGCTTATAAGTTGTCCTAAATTTTACTCTATAGGCTTCAGGAACAAGCTCATAGGCCTTAAAAATCAAGCTCTTAACTACATCATAATTATCAGATTGATCCTGAGGCAAAGATGCATAAGCTACTTGAGCTTTATCGGTGAGAACACTCTCAAGGAGTACTGTCCAATACTTTTTGGGCCAATTAAAACCTGTAGCTACCCTCTCAAACAACTGAAAATACTTTGTTAAATCAGATTCATTAAAAGGAGACAAGTTTAACATTTTTAGCCACATCAAAATCATCAGAGCTAGATGATCCAATTCCACCTTGTTTCATGCGATACTCATGGTCTTCCTGAATCCTAGCAAGTTCAATTTGTACCTGAGCCTGTGCCTGTGCCTCCTGAATACGAGCCTAAGACTCAGCCTCCTTAGCACGTGCCCGAAACTCAGCCTCCTTAGCACGAGCCTCCTGCAGGGCTAGCTGTAACTTAGCTATTTCAATCTGCGTTTGCTCATCTGGAGGAGTTACATTGAACAAGCTTTTATTAATCATGCCAACAATTTGATCTTTAGAATGATGAGAGCGAACAGCAATTCCCAATTGTTGAGCAACAAGCTTAAGTTCATTCTTTGTTCTGTTTTCTACATCACACACTGTTTGCACATTTGACAAAAAAATCTTTGGCTTCATCAAGAGTAGTAATCGTAGACATCATGAATAAATCACAGTCACAAAATATCAAGCAATATCCTTATGATAATATCCTGAATATCCTGATAAGAGGTCGCCAAATTTATGTTATGGAACAGAGAGAGATAATGAACACTTCAAGTGAGAATACTAAAATCACTACTGTCCCGCAAAGTTCCAGGTTCAAAACAAATGACTTAGGTGAAATTACAAGTTAAAGTTTAATGCTCAAACTAACAACTAAACATTCAGGACTCATAAGGATAATGTAAAGGCAAAACAGGTTACATATATGGTTAACTGCAATAGCCTCTATTAACACGAAATTAGCAAAAGCAAATTTATCTAAGTCAGACCTGATAAAATGAGAAAACCGGATAATGCTCAGATAAAGCAAGATAAAATATTATTACAGATACAAAATATTACTAATACTGGCTGACAGCAAAAACCCTACCAGGCCTACAAATTAACGCCCTATGCTATACGGCACAAGAAAAATGGTAATAACACTTATACTCAAATTATACAGCAGCTAGATGGCTGGAGACTTCCTGAGAACTCACAAAAGTAATAATACACTATACAGGGGAGGACAGAGATGTGAACAAAATGAGGAGCAGATCTAAGTGGCAACTAATGCAGAGACTGAGCTCATTATGTAGGGGGCCGGCTGAGCTTGATTCAACTTGTAAGAAGGATGCGCAAACGAAGGCATAGAGGACGAAGAGTTGACACTCCTGCTCTGAACAACAGAAAGAACGACTTACTCTACTATAAGGGGGAGAAGGGGGGAGTGAGGTAGAACACGCAAGCCTGGTCACTATGGAAGCCTCGTGGCGAATCGTGATCAAACATGCATCATACTGTACATTAGAATTATACAAAGAATGATGAAATCATAGGCTATGTAACAATATATATATATATATATATATATATATATATATATATATATATATATATATATATATCATCATCATCATCATCATCATCTATAACTAGTCCACTGCTGAACAAAGGCCTCCCCCAACCTTTTCCACGAATTCCCTGACTAAGCCAATCTTTGCCACGCTTTCCCTGCAAATCCCCCCCCGTGGGCAGCCACCTTGTCATGGTGGGGGGGCTTGCATGCCCCTGTGATCCCACAAGCCTGCCTGTGGATGTAATGACATCCGGCAGGGTCTCCCATGTGGGTAGGGTTGTGGGTGAGGGGTCTGACTAAGCGCTGCCCGAAACGTAGGTTACCCATATGGGTCATCGGTGCCGCCCTCCAGAGGGATCACCTCGGTGCTGTCCCAAGTTGGTTCATTGAGTGTCTGGGCTGGGAGGTGTTGGGGAAGGGGGTCTTTGCACTGGTGGGAGCAAACTTTCGCATCACAGGGTGTCCTTTTGGGGACAACCTCTGGGGACGAGGTACCCTGCTCCCATCAGACCGCACTCGGTCCCCTCACTCCCTGGTAGGCGGTTTCCCTTGGCTCCTGGTGCCATTTTGTCTCAAGCATGTATATATGAATACTTCTCAAACTTCTTTACTTGTGGTCAGTGACCAGCCGCACGAGTTGACATCACCTGGTCACTCTCTGGCCGATGACCCTGTACCCCCACGGTCATCTGCCAAAACTGTGAATGAAGATGCCCTTCCTATCGAGGTGATACCTGGTTTTTTTTGTTAATAAGTCTTACACAAAATACATAGTCCTTAAAATGAATAATGGTTCTTACTTCCGGAACCTGAATTGTTTTCAGATTCACAGTGGTCTAGTTTCACCATGTGGATTTACCCCCAAGGTCTCTTTGCAAGGTGACGGTTCTCTATTGCTAGAAGCCAGGAATGAAGAGGAGAGTTCACGCATCCAGTCCCTAACCATGGTCGCTGGTTATGTCATAAAAGACTTTGTAGTTACTTGTAGAGAAGTTATATATATTAGACTTGTGGACGAGCGGTTGTTATACTTGAGTAGCTTTGTGAGTAGATAATCTTCTTTCCCATTTGTCATGTAGTGACAGGAGAGGTAAAGAATAGTATGAGACTATTTTTATTTGTCTTGGAAATATTAACAAGTCTCTCACACAGAGCGAAGTATAGAGTCCCGCTAGCTATCTCTCTGTCTCTCTCTCAAGTTGCTAAGCCCTTCTACCTGCAACCTGTCTGTTCTATGGCTAGTTTCCTTCTGACTTCTCTTTCCTAAATTCTGGTGAAACAGGAGATGTATCACGTGTGTTCCTTGTGATTGGAAAGATCTAGAAGCCTGTGTGTGAGTATGTGTGTGTGTGTGTGTGTATGGTCAACAAGGCTTTGTTCACCGGTGGATTACTGACAACTAACTGCATCATCTCCTTACTGGCCATTTCGTAATCTGTCATCAGCTTTTCCTCAGTATAACTTGCAAGATCATTTCCCATTCCCAGGCTCGCATAGAGCTGTCTATCTATCTATTTATCTATCTATCTATTATTTTTTGTAATTATAATATGGAGTCCTAATATATGCTCGGTCACGCGAAAATGGCGTACCATCGACAGTTAATAGTCATAACATATTAATACATATTATATACACACTGAAATGAACTTATAAGCTAATTAAGTGAAATACATAATATTGTAAAAGTAACATAATTGTATGAATATTGTATACATATAATATTTATAGTAAATAGTGATTATTCAGTATTATTACATGTTAAACAAGTTGTATACATATTTGAATAAATGCATCAAAAGTAAATTATTTAACTGTAATACAGTATGTACTTGGGTTATTGTAGTGAAATGCATACATGCAAGGAAAAAAAAATAGTTTAAAATTAAGATTATGGTAAGAGTTATTAATATTTCATTTAAAGATAATGGTACTGGTATGCCATACATGGGTCATTCTTCTTTGTATTTTTTTTTTTATATATAATTAATACTATATACAAAATATATACACTTCATTCAGAGGGGTTAACTTGGATGTTAACTCTCCCCCCACTAAATAATGACTCCAAATTAGCAATTCTTGCACGCATTCTGTGCATTGCGAACAGCAGTACTGCAACTACAATGCAGACGATTATAAAGACAGTAGGTGCTGGGCTATACACATAATATGGGTTGAACATACTCAAACTCAAATCTTCCCAGGGCTTCATTGTTTCATTGATCAGCTGCATAGTTTCAAACTTAGGTGAAGTCAGCTTAATACTTGTGCTCATGTTTAAGTTCATATTAGGCAGTGGGTGGAAATGTTTGTGTGTATGATTGAGAATGGCATAGTGATTGATGGTGGATAAAGTAGACATGGCTGGTGTAAATACCGCACAGTAGTCTGGTGCTATGTATAATCCTGATGCTGATGTATGAGATGGTGGTATATCTGGACAGACTATGTAAACTGATGTGTTATGAGGGAAATAAAAAAAACTGTGTGTCCAATGCGTTGATGGTGCACAAGTTTATCTGGAGCAAAAGTGAAGTTGCAATGATGATGAATATTGTCATTTCTGATGATAGCCATTTCACAAGGGACTGTATCAGTAGGCTGAAACGTGAAAATATACGCAGGACAAAGATGAACAGCATGTAAGAATGTGCGGCACTTTCGTTCAATCGTTGATTCACTTGCGAAAGTGACAGTGTCCCGTCTCTTGGAGACCATGATGAGTTCGGTGTCTGTATTGATGTTGATGATGACCAAAGTGTTGTTATTTTTACAGGGGAAGGGGGAGGCGGTGGCTCAATTGGTAGAGAGTTGGCCTGCAGTCCTAACGGACCCGGGTTCAAATCCCGCTGGTGCAGGGAACAGTTTAAGGATTTGAATTTCATAAAATCAGACTTTACTGTTCTACCAGAAGACCCGCCGACATGTCGTAAAAATACCCCCGCTAATACCAATACACCATTCCTGTATGAGACAGCCCTAGCATGTATTCAGTATGGAAGGTGGGTGTTAGCGCCGAAGTGGTGACATGTAGAGGTGTGCCGTACGTAGGAGGACTACTGGGCCTTGTAAGCAGGCTGTGAAGCCTATGCCCAGAGTCGGTCACATAAAAAAAAATAAAAAAAAATGGTATACTGTGAACAGGTCTTCAGTGATGAATGGTACATGAACTACCACTGATGTTGGTGTTAGTATTGCTTCTAAATATGGGTAATATTGCATGAATTCCCTACTGCGGAACAACGGCTTCAATTTATGTTTATGTATGCCTTGACGAACTATCTGACGTAGCTCATGATGGGAGTAAGTCAGTTGTGATCTTGCCATCACCAGCATTCGAAATTCCTTGCATAAGTGCGCTGAAACGATCTCTACTGTTCTCTAATTGTAGTAGAATCGTGTCAATATGTTCTGTGATGATGGAGAAGTGTTGGAAAAGTGTAACGTTTCTCTCCATTTCATTTATTTTATCTATACTCTCGAGAGCTATGTTTTCTGCTTGTTTCAGATTTTTCACAATTGTCTTCATTGCTGAGTTCTGTCCTGTGATGAATTTATCTTGGTATGTTAGTACCTGAGCTATCTTATTAAATTTGTTGTTTATTTCTTTAAGGTCATCCTCTGTAGCCAATCCAAAGATGTTCCCAAGAACTGCGCCACCCAGGTCGAACAAACCGCGCTTTTGGCGAGTACGTGTGATGTTGTTCCTGTCGCTCAGCACCTCCGTTCCATAAGATGGGAGATCTTGGATCATGATGAGCATAGTTGACTTCGCCTGTTCAAGTTTCCATTTCGCTAACTTTACCATTTCATTCACTTCTTTGTTGTTATGTGCTTGTGAAACATAATTTCCTATCATGAAGTCCAGAGTTCGCATCGGCGTCGCAAGTCTGTCTAGATGAGTAGGTAATTCATACAAGTAATCTAGACTTATTTCAGTACTCATGACATCCTTAACGATTGTAGTCGTGGCCGTTGGAGCTATGAGGCATCCTTGTCGTACTGTGTGTTGGGGGTCTAAGTGCGCATATCCTCTTGCTATGTAGAGGAGAATCCATAGCATAAGTCCCTTCATCGTAACCTACCGAAAAAAAAAAAAAATCTATTAATTTCCTAATATGGTCATGCTGTGGTCGATGATAGTGATGATGTGCGTTACGGTTGATTGTTATTTCATTTATAGAAGGAGTTTAAATCGATATTTAATTCTCGTAAATGATGTAATGTAGATTTGATTGGAACAGTTGCACCTATGTTCGATTGTTTGGTATATGACCTTAATTTCTTTTTGTAATCATTGTTGTTTTCTTGCTTGGTTTCCTGAGGTACGTTCGCCTGTTCGGTTGTATCCGAGGCTGAATAATTATGGGATAATTCCCTTGAAACTCGTTTTAAATGGTCAATATGAACTTGTTTCTCCTCGCCACTTGAAAGTGACTTAATTAAAACTTTGTTTGCTTTTTATGTTAATTACTCTGTATGGGCCCTCAAATTTTGGGGATAATTTATTGTCTCTCGTATGAATGACACCGTAAACAATGTCTCCTAAGCTGATAGGTGAATCTTTTGCCTTCTTGTTAAATGCCTCCGTCATTTCTTCCTTGGACATCGTTAATTGTTTTTTGACTCTTTTGTGAATGTCCTGGAATTCACGTAAACGGAGTTTAGAGTAATCATCGTAATTGTATATAGGCATGCTGTCACCTTCTAGGAGCTCATATGGTAATTTTTTATCTGTGCCATATATAATGAAATGTGGTGTGTCACCGATGGATTTATTTATAGACCCATTAATTGAGGCTTCTACTCTGGGAATCCAATACTCCCAGCTTGCATAATTTTCACTGAGAATGTGTCGTAGCACATCTAATACTTTTTTATTTTGTCTCTCTACCAACCCATTCGATGCTGGGTGATAGGCCAAAACGTTAACCTTTTTGATGTTGTATTGTTTACATATTTCTTGTAAGATCTCAGAATTAAATTCTCCTCCATTATCACTTATTAGTACCTTTGGGGTAGTAAAGCGACATATTACATTATCTGTTATTGCCTTTGCTACTGTCTCTGCTGTCTTATCTTTAATTGGAGCTAAAATGACATAACGGGAAAAATGATCCGTTGCTACGAATAAGTATAGGTTATTATTGTATGATAATGGCATCTTGAGTAAATCAACAGCGACAACGTCCCATGGTTGATGTGGTACAGGGTAATTACCCATCGGTGCAGGTGTGATTGGGTATCCTTTGTGTTTCGCACATGATTCGCGTTTGTCTATATGATTGTTTATATCTTTTCGTAATGAAGGCCAGTAATATAACAGCTGGGCTTGGTTGAATGTCTTATCCTTTCCAGGATGTCCTGCATGTGGGCTGTCGTGTATCAATCGTAATACTTGGGGTATCATATCATTAGGTACTACCAACTGGTTAGTATTTCTTTGGCGTTTTGGTTGTTTAGAGTTAATTTTGTATAATGTATTATTGACCATTGTGAATTGTTCAAGTGGGACATGCAGTTTGGGTAATTGTATGTCATCTCCACTTTCTAACTTGTATATTACTTTAGACCATATTGGGTCAAGTCTTTGTGCCTTTGCGATATCCTCGTGGTTTGGGATATTTCCTTTGAGATCTAACGCCGCGACCTGAATTGTGTTCGGGTTCCTAGATAATGCGTCAGCTACTATGTTCATTTTACCTTGTATATAATGAATTTGGACATTGTAGTTTTCAACTGTACATTTCCATCTTGCTCTCCTCCCAGAAAGGAGTTTTTCTTTAAACATACCCACCAGTGGTTTATGGTCGGTGAATAAGTGGATTTCGTAACCTTATACCAAATCTCGAAACTTTTGTAATGCAAAAACCACTGCAAGTGCCTCTAAGTCTGTAGTGCAATAATGTTTCTCTGCACCTCTTCTTTGTCTGCTGGCAAATGCAATTGGTTGATTCTTTCCTCTTTTATCTTCCTGCATCAGTACAGCCCCTAATCCTTTAACTGATGCGTCTGTACAAAAAAGAAATGATTTTGTGTAATCTGGATATGCTAAACAAGGTGCATTTGTTAGTTTAATTTGTAGATTGTTAAATGCCCCTTTTTGTTCTTCTTCCCATTGGAATACAGCATCTTTTTTGAGTAGTTGGAATAGAGGAAAGGCTATATGAGAGAACTGTGGTACGAATGACCTATAGTACCCAGTCAGACCTAAATATTGTCTAACTTCGTCAGTCGTAGTGGGTTCAGGAAAATCTCTCTGCCTGTATTTTGTCATCAGTGATGTGAATACCATCAGAACTTAATTTGTGGCCTAAGAAATTTATTTCCTTAAAGCAAAATTTCTATTTAGAAAGTTTAATTTTTAAACCAGCATCACTAAGCTTTGGTAAGAGTAAGTCTAATTTCCTGAGATGATCCTTAATATTCTTCGTTGCGACTATAATATCGTCAAGATAAACAAATATTCCTTGTTCTAAAATTCCGGACAATACGTAATTCATAAGACGCTGGAATGTGCCTGGGGCTGTCCTCAGTCCCATTAGCATTCTTGTATATTGATAATGGCCTCTGCTTGTTGAAGAGGCAGTGTATTTACGTGACTCCTTAGATACCGGAATCTGATAGTAGCCGTTAGGAGATCGATGGTCGAGAATATATTATTTTCAGGACCAATATTCTGTAGAACATGGCTTAGCAATGGCATGGGAAATCTGTCTGGGATTGTGTGATTATTTAGTTTACGGTAATCTACTACCGCACGCATTTCTCCATTTCGTTTGGGCACGAAGAATAAGGGGGCATTCCACGGGGAGACTGAAGGCTCAATAATTCCAAGTTTTAACATTTCATTGACATACTGATTTGCAAGTGTACGTTGGGAGTGTGGTATGCGGTAAGCTGGTACGAAAATTGGTGGTGTTTCTGGGTGCACATTAATCATGTGATTAATCAAGTTAGTACACCTTAATTGTTCTCTGGGCAATGCTACGGTGTCCCTGTGTGTTTCCAGCAGGGTTAACAAATATTTTTCTTCATCAAATTCACCTGAGTGAATTAAATTCTCTTTTATTCTTTCTCTATCCGTAGATTTTATCTCACTTGTTACTCCAGCTATAACTATTTCCTTCACAGGGGCGGGACATTTTTCAATATTAACTATGCAAGTTCCCTTTTTCAACTGAACTTCTCCATTCATGTGATTAATTATGAATATCTGAGTTTGCCCTTCGTCGTTCGTATGACATAATGCGTTTTCTACTGACAATCCCTTTACTTTACATTATTCTTCTAAGACAAGAACAGTACTATTCCGTAATTTGCTCTTTATGGTAACCTTCATGTATGAATTAGGTGGTATAAGTAAATCATTAGTGAGATGGGCTGGAAAAATTGATAAATCAGTACAGTTATCTGGGTCACTAATTCTGGAGGATGGGGTTGGTGGTGGGAGTGGATCTATACACTCATCTGTTTGTGTATGTTTGTTTAAGCCTTTAATATTACCAATTCTTTTTGGCTCTCTTCTACCAATCGGTGAGGGCTCTGAAGTTATTTCCTCTATGAATTCATTATCAAAGTCTATTCCATTCATTTGTGGGAGTATAGTTATGTTCTCAGCTCTCATGGATCTTAAGCCCAGTAACATATGAGCTTTAATTGCTAAGTTTTCAACGATATAGAAAAATGCAGAGAATAGTCTTCTAGTTTCTGTGAAACTGATATTTAATCTTATCATACCCTTCACTGTAATCTCTTGTCCATCTACTGTGTATAAATCTAAATCAGCTTCATCCAGAAAAGTTACTTTCTTTTTATTTTTAAGAATTCTATTTAGTTCTTCATGTGTTATTAAGTTCACTGGAGAGCCTGTATCTAAAAATAAGGAAACGTTTTGATCCTCACATACAGCTGGTATCAAGATACACTCATTTCCCAACATGCCTCCTATGTGAAGTTTAGCCTTGTTTTTCTTTACGTTTGTTCGTTTTTTGTCATGACTTGGTCTTCCCTCGATTTGAACATAGAAACAATTTTTTCTACTGTTTTGCAATCACTGGTCCAGTGCCCTTGGTATCTATGATGCCTACAGTAAGGACCAAATCCTTGTGTCTTTTGTTTGTCCTCTTTTGCCTTGAAAAAGCATTCATACCTTGTGTGTCCTGGTTTTGCACAATAATGACATAGAATGGACCTATCCCTAGACTGTGACCTACGATGTGATTTCCCATAAGAAGTGTTGTTTATGGCCCGAGACCTGCTCGGGCTGCGCGAGAACTTATGAAACTGCCTGTAGGAAGGCGTCTGTGAACGAGGCCTTGCCATGTTTGGTTGTTTGGCCTGCCTACTTTCTGGTCGCGATCGATTTTGTTCTCTGTTTGGGGTCGGTGTAGATGTTTTCACAGCTGATACTGTCTCAGGTACCCTCATTCTACCAGAATGTGCATGTGTGTCGACCATACCTGCTTTACTGCACTGCATCTCTACCTCGTTCATTAAGTCTAGCAAACACATTCCTGGGGTGTACGCGATCGTCTTGGCGATCTTAAGGGTCCTATCAGGTAATTTACACAAGGCAGCTACATAACCAATGATGTCCACGACGAGGTCTGGGAACATCTTTCCATCATCTGTTATCCAATTAGAATTTTCCAAAGTAACTAATAATGTTCTCTTGATTGTGGAGACATCAGCAGTTATTTCACTGAGCACATGGTTTGTAGTGTGCTCCCTTACAAGATCTACAATTTTATGTAATTCTGGAATTATACCTGGCAAGAAGTTCATACCTCCAGAAAATTTCTTCAAAAATTCAGTTTTAAATTCATCATATGTCCTAGCACGATGGAGCTTGTCTGAGCGAAGCAAGTTGCTCGCTGGACATCTTTCCTGGCTTATGCAAGATGAAAAAATAGCAATTTTCTCTTGTTCATCTAGTATGTGGCGCTTGATGAACATTTGTTCGCACTGACTGACTAATGAAATGACATCAATGCGATCTTTGTCTGTGCCAGAGAATTTTGGGGCAGTTTTATCCTCGTGATACACAAACACGTGAGGTGTGGTTGTTAGATCAGCGGTATTTGTTTCTTGATTCATTTTTACTGTTTGCTCTGTTAATTCAACTTGGACGTGTTTATCGTTGTGTGAGGGAATGGTGGAATATGTACGACCAGACCGGTGAACCCTGTTAGGTATATTGGCATACGTGTGCCAGTCAGTGACAAAGTCCACACTTGCTACGTCAGAGGGGATTTCCCACTCATCATCTGAAACTGCCGTATTTGTTTCTTGATCTTTAGTGTGTGGTGAGGTTTGTACAAGTGGTGGGTTGCCTTGAGGCTCTCTTAATTGTGAGTCTGTTGTTGTGGCAATTTGTGTGTCATCTGGTATTAACGTGGGTGGTGGCGAAAATATTCCTGTCATTAAGATATGGTGTTATGAAATACGCCTCTGGTTTATTTATGTCCTAACAAAATAAATGAGTAAATAAGTTGAAATAAATGATAGATAGTGAGTGTATGAGTGTATATATATGGAAATAAGTTTAAAAAAAAAAAAGTTCAATGTAGCTAATTTTAGCACTGAGAAGAAATGAGTAAGTATAATTTTACCCACTTGATACAGATCGTAGAGATGTGTCGATACAAAAGTCGATCTCGGAAGAAAAATACAGGTTTGATTGAAGATCTCTTGATAATTCTAGTGGTGTGTTGATGGACGATATTACTCAGGAAATTCCATGGCCTGGTGCTTGTGGTGGTTAACAGCTGTCCCAGGCAAACCTCAGCATAGAACGTCGAATTTCCAACTTAACTATGAAAATAAATGAGTATGAGTAGGAGCTATGTGAATAATGAGTAATGAGTAGTGGGTGAGAGGTGCCTGGTGGCAGTCACACGTTGCTTGGCATGGCAGACTCGCGTTGTGATGTCATCTCAGCACATGGTGACGTCGGCTTCCCACACTGGTAGCTGTGGTGAGTAAATGAGTAGCGATGAGTAACTTGAGTGAAGATGAGTGAGTAAGATGAGTTGTGAATATGGACTTGGTATTTGCTTCGTCGTCTTGACCTCTTGACTCCTGCGTCAGCAGTGGAAGTTGGGTGGATGTAGCAGAGAGAGGAGGGTGAGGTCTGGTGGTTATGAGTCGTGTCTCACTCTTCGTTAGTTTGTTCCGTATTTCTTTGTCGATGTTTTCTCGGTCCTTTTCTCTTGTGATTTACTCGTTGTAGGATGAAGACTGCCGCTACTTGTAGGTGCGTGTAGAAGATTATACAGACGACTCGTAGAGTTGTTACTTGTAGTTGATTGTAGATGGTTGTAGTTCGCTGGTTCGTCGTAGAAATTGCAAGATTGTTTGTATCAATATATTGTTAAACTACTTGCAAGGCGTCCTGTGACCTCTTCACCTCTGCATCAGCATGATGATTGGGGAGACGGAGGGGGGGTTCGAGAGAACTGTCAGGAGCTATTTGTGAGTTGTTGGTTGTGAGAGGTATTCTTGTTTCCAATCTTGATATTTTGTAGGAATTCAATGTTGATTCGTAGACGAGGTTCGTATACGTTCGCTGCTACCAAATGTCATAAAAGACTTTGTAGTTACTTGTAGAGAAGTTATATATATTAGACTTGTGGACGAGCGGTTGTTATACTTGAGTAGCTTTGTGAGTAGATAATCTTCTTTCCCATTTGTCATGTAGTGACAGGAGAGGTAAAGAATAGTATGGGACTATTTTTATTTGTCTTGGAAATATTAACAAGTCTCTCACACAGAGCGAAGTATAAAGTAGAGTCCCGCTAGCTATCTCTCTGTCTCTCTCTCAAGTTGCTAAGCCCTTCTCCCTGCGACCTGTCTGTTCTATGGCTAGTTTCCTTCTGACTTCTCTTTCCTAAATTCTGGTGAAACAGGAGACGTATCACGTGTGTTCCTTGTGATTGGAAAGTTCTAGAAGCCTGTGTGTGAGTATGTGTGTATGTGTGTGTATGGTCAACAAGGCTTTGTTCACCGGTGGATTGCTGACAACTAACTGCATCATCTCCTTACTGGCCACTTCGTAATCTGTCGTCAGCTTTTCCTCAGTGTAACTTGCAAGATAATTTCCCATTCCCAGGCTCGCATAGAGCTGTCTATCTATCTATTTATCTATCTATCTATTATGATTTGTAATTATAATATGGAGTCCTAATAGTTATCCTGTATCTGCCTCTCGTCACTTGGTCCTAAACCAGTCCCGAGGGGTTGTGTATTCTTGTGACTTGATCTCATATTCTGATTCTTCCCTCTTAGAGGGGCTGGCTCCTCAGGGTGTTGTAGGAGTACAGAGAATTATGAAGAAAGTTGATGGGGTTTTAACCCCCATGCCCACTCTTATCTTGACATTTGACCGTCTTACCTTGCCAGAGGTTATCACTGCCACGTGGTGGAAGCTAAAGGTTAAACCTTATGTTCTCCGACCTAGAAGATGCTATTATTGTCAAAGATTTGGTCATGTCCGCCGTTCTTGCAGGCGGGAAGCGTCTGGCCTTCCTGAGGTCTGTGGAAATTGTGGTGGAATTTCTCATGGTATGGATGATTGTTCTCAACCCCCTAAATGTTTGAACTGTGGAGGAGCACATGCAGCCTCCTCAAGGGATTGCAAAGTATACAAGTATGAATATGAGATTATTTCTGTCCGAACGAAGGAGAAAATTTCCTTTTCCGAGGCAAAGGCCAGGGTTAGGGAGCGGTTCATTCGCCCTGGGGTTACCTTTGCTGCTGCGTTGTCTCGCCCTAAGGCTACTCGGCAGGTGCCCCTGCCATCACACAATGCCCCATCAAATTCTCGGGGTTCTACTTCCCGGCCTTCTCGGCCGGGGGGTTCCACAGAGGGAGTGCAGCCTGGAAGCAGCTGTGCTTCTTCCAGGGAGGTGCCCCCTATCTCTGGGGGTGTCCCCTCTGTGGTGGTGCTTCCAGCATCTGGGAGTGCCTCCCCCATCCCAGTTCCTCCAGTTCCTCCTGTGACAAACACCCGTGTCGATGCTACACCTTGCTTTGACACATCCAAAACTCCCGATGTCCTTCCTGTGCAAGGTAAGCATCACCGTGGCTCCTCAGAGTGCTCAGAGAGCAAAGCGCTGCTACCAAAGATCTCTGCAGTGGAGCCCACTACTCCTCCTCCTCAGGATGCTCAGGGGTCAGGACAAGTGCAGGCTGGGGATGGAGTCTCACTGATGACCCAGCCACCGCCAGATAGTGGTGGTCCTCAGGTAGTTGATGCACCTGCTCAACTGCATGAGTCCTTGCCCTCTCAGGATTCCAGTACTGTGGGACGCACTACTGATTGTGCTCCTTCTCGTGGTGGCACTGCCTGCTCTATTCCGGCTAGGGCAGTTTGCGGTCCACCTGCCAAACCATCTCTTGCCCTGCCAAAGAAGAAAACCATCGTCCGGCCCTCTTCTTCTTCCTCCAGGTTATCTTCAGCTGGGCGGCACACTGTACACCATAACAGTGCCAGGCAGTCCCTTTCTAAGGGCAGTTCTAAGCAGCAATCTAAATCTGGTTGCTTGCCGGGGGCAAGGTTGTCTCGCCCCTCAACCTGATTCTTCCTTCGCTTTGGGTACCATGGCATTCTCAGCCAGTATATTACAATGGAATTGTCGAGGGCTGCGTGGTAATTGGGAGGAGCTGCGAACCCTCCTGGCTTATTCCCCTTTGTGCGTGTGTCTCCAGGAAACTCTTGTAGGGCTTGCCACTCCTCACGCACTACCTGGGTATGATGCTTTTTACTCAGCTCCAACCCAGGATCCTGTTGGAGGTGGTGCTGTTTTGGTGAGGGCTAATGTCCCTCATCAACAGGTTCACCTCCAGTCTGATCTCCAGTGTGTTGCTGTGCGGTTGTATGCCCTCCGCTGGTATACTGTCTGTTGCATTTATTTACCACCCAGCGCAGTAGTTAGTAAAGCAGACCTTGAAGACCTCCTCAGACAATTACCTAAGCCCTTTCTCCTCCTGGGGGACTTTAACTGTCGCCACCCTTTATGTGACTGTCTAATTAACCAACGTGGGCATTTATTGGCATCCTTATTGGAGGACGAGGATCTCTCCCTGCTGAATACTGGCGAGTTTACGCATTTTCATCCTCAGACGAATACATTTACCGCAATTGACCTCTCTGTCTGTTCTCCTGACTGCCTCCTGGATTTCACCTGGGAGGTTCTGCGGGATCTACATGGAAGTGATCACTTTCCTATCCTCCTTACTGCAGCAATATCTAGTCCTTGTTCCCGTCTCCCAATGTGGAGGTTAGATAAGGTGAACTGGTCCCTTTTTTCTTCCTTGACTTCTATTGGTGTTTCCATAGAAGATTTTCCAGATGACCCGCCGACATGTCGTAAAAATACCCACGCTAATACCAGTACACCAGTCTTGTATGAGACAGCCCTAGCATGCATTTAGTATGGACGGTGGGTGTTAGCGCCGAAGTGGTGACATGTGGAGGTGTAGGAGGACTACTGGGCCTTGGGATAGGTGACTGCCCCCAAGAAATAGGCCCTGAGCCTTTGCCCAGAGTCGGACACGTAAAAAAAATATATATACATATATATATATATATATATATATATATATATATATATATATATATATATATAGAAAAAGCTGTTTCGTTCTTTATGTCTATTATCCATTCTGCTGCCCTCCACACTGTTCCTCTGGCACATATAACTATCGCCCTGTCCCATGGTGGAATGAGGATTGTAGTATTGCTGTACATGCCAAAAAGACAGCATTTTCACATTATCGTCGATACAAAACAGAGCATTATCTTGTCGAATTCAGGAGGGCACGTGCTAGGGCACGCCGGGTCCTCAAACAAGCCCGACGAGACTCTTGGATGGCTTATGTGTCTTCCGTAAACTCTAAAGGGGCTATCACACGGGAGACTCGTCGATGTCCAAACTGGCCGTGGACGTCCAAACTTGCCCCAACGAGAGGGTCATGGACGTCCACTGGAGGAAGGCCACCTGACCCATTCATGGACGTCCACGGTGACCGTGGACATCCACGACTTGGTGGTCTCCTTCTTCTTTATGGAGTTTACACGTAGTGTGTGTCCTCTGCTATCTTGAACTCTGTAGTCAGTTGAGGTGATATATTGTGATTAATTCAAAACCGTCAGTAAACTTTGTACTTTAAATATTTCTGTCATAGAAACTTTTCATATATACCAAAATGTGGTAAATATGATGGAATGTGGATAGATTGTTTCCAAGAGAGGCCTGCGCACGTTTGAAAGGCATACTCGGGAAGAAAGCACTACGGTGCAGGTTTCTATACTGGCTGCTTTCTTCACTCCGTGGGAGCCATTCTCTCATCCACAATGCCCTCCTTCTCCCCCTTCTTTGTCTTTTTGCAGAGGCTTCTTCCTCTTCCTGCAGGGTTAGGACTGCAACACCCATTGCAAAAGTCACAATCTGGTTCATGTCCATTGTTGTTGTTGATAAACACCTCATCTGCTAGGGAGTTGGAAGTGACCTCCCAGTCGCGTGGGGTGAACTAGATAAAGAAGAAGAAGGTGGCCGTCGATGTCCACTGTGTGATAGGGTATGGACGTCCAAGCTCAGTTTGGACGTCCGTTTTGTGCTGCACAAATTGTTCAAGGGTCCCCATGTGATACCCGCTTAAGACACCAGTGTCTCAGGTGTGAAAGAGGGTACAAAAGATTTCAGGAAAATTCCCGCAAGGCAGGTCCCCTGTGCTGCTGTCAAATGGTGAGCCTGTTGGTGACCCTGCAGCTGTGGCTGATATTTTTGCTTCTGCCTTTGCAGCGGTCAGCCGTAGAGATGCTAGCACTCCAGTTTTTGCCAGACACAGGGACGTAGAAGAGGCTAGGGTATTGAACTTCCATTCCGGGAGGGGGGAGTCATACAACCTCCCTTTCTCTTCCCATGAACTCCAATCTGCTCTTTCCCTTTGTCATGACACCTCACCAGGGTCAGATGATATTCCCTATGCAATGCTTCGGCACCTGGGTGATGATGCACTGTCTTTTCTCCTCAAGCTTTTTAATAGAATCTGGAGAGACTCTTCTCTTCCTACCTCTTGGTGCGAAGCTGTTGTCCTGCCATTCCAGAAGCAAGGGAAGACAGGATCCAGTCCTCTAGAATATCGACCAATTGCCCTTACATCATGCTTGTGTAAACTGTTTGAAAAGATGGTCAATTCACGCTTAATGTATTTCCTCAAAAGGAATGACTGTCTCTCTCGATGTCAGTCTGGTTTTCGCAAATATCATTCGACGACAGATGCACTTGTCCGCCTAGAAGCTGCAGCATGTGATGCTTTTGCCAGGAAGCAGCATCTGGTGTGTGTCTTCTTTGACTTAGAAAAGCATATGATACTACATGGCAGTTTGGTATCATCAAGCAGCTTCACTCTTTAGGTTTACATGGTAGGCTGCCCTTATTTATACTAGACTTTCTGCGTGACCGTTCATTCAGGGTTCGAATTGGTGATACTCTGTCTCCTTCGTACCCTCAGGAAGAAGGTGTACCTCAAGGAAGTGTCCTTAGCACGACCCTTTTTGCTATAGCATTAGATGGTATTCTGTCTCCTATTCCAGAGGGGGTGTCTGCCTCACTGTATGTTGATGATTTAGCTATATGGCATGCTGCCTCCCGGATGCCAATGGCTGAACGTCACATGCAGCTTATCTTAGACCACGTATCTCATTGGGCCACAATGCATGGTTTCCGTTTCTCCTCAACAAAAACAGTGGCCTTACATTTCTCCCGCTTGAGAAGTGTCCACCCCGACCCCGATCTCAAGTTACATGGCCACAGGGTCCGATGTGTGGATGAAGCAAGATTTCTCGGTCTTGTTTTCGACAGACGACTGTCGTGAATTCCGCACATCCGTGCATTACGTTTATCTTGCCACCGTGCCCTGTCTCTCCTACAGACTCTATCTCACCTGTCTTGGGGCTCTCAGTTCAATCCATCATGCTGGGATCCGTCTGTCAACTGGAGCTTTCCGGTCTTCCCCAATTCCTAGTCTATTAGTAGACGCGAATGAACCGCCACTAGATCTCCATCGCCAGTCCTTACTGGTGCAGTGTTGGCACCGCCTTCACCGTCTACCTTCCACACCAAGTTGTATGGCTGTCTCCGAGGTCGCTCTTTTCCCTTTTTATAACACCCACCCTCGCTATCCACAACCGTTTCGGTACAGAGTGAGGGCTCCCATGGAGGAGTTAGGTGTTCAGCCTTTTTCTGTTTGCCCTGTGCGTGTTCCCCTAGTAGCTCTCTGGCTCCTCCCAGAAGTACGGCCATGTGATTACTTCCCTGAGAGGAAGGCCTCTCTTTCCGCACAGGTAGCTTTGTCTTATTTTTTAGAACACGCCTCTGCCCACAGTGGCTCGATCCCTGTATATACTGATGGTTCCAAGTCCCGCGTTGGGACAGGCTTTGGTGTAGTTTTCCATGATTTTAGTCGTGGTGGGAGTCTTCCTCCTTCCGCCTCTGTTTTTACTGCTGAACTTACAGCTATTTTAGTTGCAGTTGAGTTGATTTTTAGTTTCCCCCCTGCTTCTTTCACCATTTTTAGTGACTCAGCCAGTGCCTTGCAAGCTTTGTCTTGTGGCTTCTCATCACACCCTCTAGTCCTATCTATCTTGGAGTGGCTCTTCTCATTACACAGACGCGGATTTTCTGTACAGATGTGTTGGGTCCCTGCTCATGTGGGGGTCGTAGGCAATGAGCGTGCTGACTCTGTGGCGAGAGCCACTGCCTCTCGCCCTTCCTCTCCCCATTACCGTGTCCCATCTGAGGATTTATGTACAAGCACTATAGAAGCTGTCCGTCTCTGTTGGCAGAGAAGGTAGGATGCAGTAGGGGCGAACAAACTCCACAGCATTCGTCAGAACCTGGGCGATGGAGGGTAGGTGGGACTATCCCGACAGTGGGAAACAGCTTTGGCCCATCTCCGGATTGGCCACACTAGGCTGACTCATGTTTTTTTAATGGAGAAGGCGCCCCCTCCCTATTGTGATGACGGTCTGGTTCCTTTGACTGTGCAGCATCTTCTTTTGGAATGCCCAAGTCTTGAGGACCTTCGTCGGTGGTACCTTTCTGGATGCCGAGCCTACAGTGGACCTTACCTTCTTTCTTCAGTACTTGGGGAAGAGGCTTGTGCTATGGGAGGAGGCGCCTTCTCCTTTGTGTTAAGTTCCGGCCTTCTCCACAAACTGTAGGACTTTACCATATTTTAGTTTGTGTTTTATACTGTTCTCGTTTAACCTCAATCTTTCCACTACGTTTTAGTGTTGGTTGTTTCTTTGATTTTGTCGCTTTGTTTTATGCATCATTTTATTTATAAATTTATTCATTTATTTTTTGACTTCCTTTTAATGTTTATGTTCGGCGGCATATGACCTATGCTGTTGCGCCGCCATGTCACATTTTCATTTACTCATTCATTCATTCATTCATTCCCTGCAAATTTCTCTGTCTCATCTCTCCATCTCCTGTCTGGCCTTTTTCTGCTACGCTTACATTCTCTTGGTGTCCAGTCAGTCAGCCTCTTGCTCCATCGGTTATCCCTTATTCTTGCTATATGACCTGCCCACTTCCATCTCTGTTCTTTTATAACTTCTATAATATCTTTGACTTTAGTCTGCTCTCTCACCCAAGTTGATCGTTTCCTGTCTCTTAAAGATATTCCCCACACTGACCTTTCCATTGCTCTCTGAGAATGGATTAATTTATTTTCCATTGATTTTGTCAGTTTCCAGGTCTCACAACCATACCTCATAGCCGGAATTATACATTCGCTATATACTTTTCGTTTCATACAAACTGGCAAGCTACTCTTCATAATGTCTCTATGTTTATCGAAAGCTTTCCATCCAATTGTAATGCGTCTTTTAATTTCGCTATCATGATATTTCCTTAATTTTAGTATTTGTCCCAAGTAGTTGTACTCCTCAACTTCTTCAAGAATTTCATCGCTTATTCTGATGACGCTCTTTGATGTTTGTGGATTAAACATTAGGCCTACTTTAGTTTTACTTCGGTTCATCTTCAGTCCTACTTTCAGACGTTCTCTGTTCAGGTCATTTAACATTTCTTACAATGCCTCCGCTGTTTCTGAGATTAGGACAATGTCATCTGCAAATCTTAAATGGTTTAGCTTTTCTCCATCAATGTTCACTCCTTTGTTTTCCCAGTCTAGCTTTCTGAAAATACTTTCTAGGCATGCTGTAAATAATTTTGGTGAAATTGTATCTCCCTGACGCACACCCTTCTCAATCTTAATTTTTTCTGAGTCCTTATGTAATTAAACAGTAGCAGTTCCCTCTTTATATATGTTTTCGAGCAGGTTTACAATGTTCTCATTCACTCCTTGTTCTCGCAATGAATTTATAATTGCTCTGTGCTCCACTGAGTCGAAAGCCTTTTCGTCATCAACAAAACCTAAGCACAGTGGTTTATTATATTCTATAGTTTTCTCAATTAGCTGGTTCATTGTATATAGATGATCAATGGTCGAGTACCCGCTTCGGAATCCTGCCTGTTCACGAGGTTGGTTTTCCTCCAAAATTGTTGTTATTCTGTTCATAAGGACTTTAGTGAAGAGTTTGTAAATGACTGATAATAAGCTAATGGGTCGATATTACTAAGGTCTTTTGAGTCACCTTTTGTGTAGAGTAAAATAACTATTGCATAACACCATGTTTTGGGAATTTTCTTCTGTTTTATACAATGGGTAAATAAGTAAGCAAACCTATTTTGTACTTCTACTCCGGCATCCAACAGTAAATCTGTTACTAGTCCATCTTCTCCCTGAGCCTTTCCTCTTTTCATATTTTTAAGACAAATATATACTTCGTCTGGTGTTATCTCAGGTATTTCACTTGTGTCAACTGAAAAATTACCTATTGGTACTACAGTCTTTGATGCATACAGTTCTTTGTAAAATTCTTCAACTCTCTTCACAATCTTATCTCTGCATTTAATGATTTTACCGTTTTTTTCTTTCAGTGATGTCATTTGTTGCTTTCCTAGGGCCATTTTACTTCGGACCTGTTTCAGACTTTTTCCATTTTTGATGGTTTCTTTAATTTAATCCATGTTTCTCTTTCTTTTTTCTTCTCTTTGTCATTTGTTGATAAGTTTATTTAATTCTGCTCGTTCTATTTCGTCTTTCTTTGTGTTTACTTTCCTTTCCTTCCGTTTTTTCATAAGCTCAAGTGTCTTTTCTGAATACTTCTAGGCTTTGGTTGTATTAGGTTTTCATACTACCTCTGCTGATTCTCTTAGCACTTTTGTTAGTCTGTCATTCAGCTCATCAATGTCACATTCAGCATTACTTAGAGCCTGAAATCTGTTCCTTATTTCCAACTGAAAAGTTGCTTTGTTTTCGTTTACTATTATTGGGCATATCTTTTTATCTTTAATCATCTTCTTTCTTTCATTTCTGAAATTGAACCTGGCTGTGCAACCCACCATCCTATGATCACTACCTACATTTACTTTGTTGATAACTGCGACATTTATGATCGTGTTATTCTTATCTGCTATAATGAAGTCGATTTCATTCTTTGTTCCTCCATTTGGGCTTCTACAGGACCACTTTCTTCCTGTTCTTTTGTGGAAGAATGTGTTCATTATTCTCATGTTAAATATTTCAGCAAAATTTACCAGCATTTCTCCTCTTTCATTCCTTTCTCCCATTCCAAATATTTCCATGCATGCTTCTCCATTTTTCGACTTCCCAACTTTTGCATTGAAGCCTCCCATGAGTATAGTATATGTTGTCTTTTCTTCTTCCATAATGTGGGAGATGTCATCATAGAATGTTTCTATTTCTTTATCTGGGCTTTGAGAAGTTGGTGCATATACTTGTATGACTTTCATGATATATTTTTTGCATAGTCTAATGACAATAAATACTGCTCTGTCAGATACACTGCTGAATTCAACAATGTTGTCTGCAAGATTTTTGTTAATTAGAAATCCTACACCACTAACTCTTTCATTTTCCTTTCCTCTGTAGTAAAATAGTTGTTTGCTGTCTTCAAGCTGAATTACTTTTTCTTCTTTTCTGCGGATCTCACTCAAACCTACGGTATCCCAACTAATGTTTTCCAGTTCAGTCATCAGGTTATCAAATTTGTAATCTTCTGCGAGGCTTCTTACGTTGTATGCATAGATCTCCATCGATTTCAGTTTGTTTAACATCGAAGAGTCTAATTTTCCAACAAAGTGACTACTCACTTTCGGTGGCACACTGCCCGTAAGCACAGGAGGCAGTGCGGTTAGACCTTTAGTAGGCGAAAATCCAACAGGAACGCCCATCAAATCATTTGCAACAGAACTCATGTTTGGTTGGGAGGATTGTGGCAAATAATCTCTCCTCCCTGCCACATAGTATCTGGTGAGATGTAATTTTTTGCCACCTTATTCGTTATATTCAGTTGAGCCCTATATATCTATAATGGGTTTCATGGACAGTGCCGACTAAGACGGTACCTCGTATATCTACAAGGCCTTCCCCTATCCGCCACCCAGGGACACGCCAGGTAATAGTGGGATCCTGCCCCTGCATATATATATATATATATATATATATATATATATATATATATATATATATATATATATATTGTTACGGAACAGGGATAATGAACACTTCAAGTGAGAATACTAAAATCACTACTGTCCCGCAAAGTTCCAGGTTCAAAACAAAGGACTTAGGTAAAATTACAAGTTAAAGTTTAATGCACAAACTAACAACTAAACATTCAGGACTCATAAGGATAATATAATGGCAAAAAACAGGTTAAATATATGGTTAACTGCAATAGCTTCTATTAACACGAAATTAGCAAGAGTAAATTTATATGTCAGCCCTGATAAAATGAGAAAACCGGATAATGCTCAGTTAATGCAAGATATATTATTACAGATACACAATATTATTAATGATGGCTGACATCAAAAACTCCACATGAACCACAAAAACCTCACCAGGCCCACGAACCAACACCCCATGCTACACAGTACAAGAAAAAAATGTAATAACACTTATACTCAAATTACACAGCAGCTAGATAGTTGGAGACTTCCTGAGCACTCACAAAAGTAATAACAACTGTACAGGGGAGGACAGAGATGTGAACAAAATGAGGAGTAGATCTAAGTGGCAATTAATGCAGAGACTGAGCTCATTATATAGGGGCCGGCAGAGCTTGATACAACTTGTAAGAAGGACGCGCAAATGAAGCCATAGGGGACAAACAGTTGACACTCCTGCTCTGAACAACAGAAAGAACGACTTTCTCTACTATAAGGGGGAGAAGGGGGGAGTGAGGTAGAACACGCACTATGGAAGCCACGAGGCGAATCGTGATCAAACATGCAGCATACTGTACGTTAGAATTATACAAAGGATGATGAAATCATAGGCTATGTAACACCTCCCCACAAAAAAAAAAGAAATTTACAAAGGAAATTTCTTATTACTCTAAAACAATGTCTAATCTCTAGATAAGCAATCTGCAATAACATTTTCTTTCCCCTTGACATGTTGTATGTCTAATGAATACTCCTGAAGAAGTAGACTCCATCTTGTCAATCTCTGATTTTTATCTTTAAACTTACTAAGGAATTTCAGTGGGTTATGATCGGTATAAATGACTATGGGGTCAAAACCAGAACACAAATAAAATGAAAAATGCTGTAAACCCAAAATCAAGGCCAAAAGCTCTTTCTCAATAGTTGAGTCGTTCTTTTGAGGTGGAGTGAACTTCTTACTGTAATAAGATACAGGGTGTTCAATACCCTGATCATCCTTTTGCAGCAAAACAGCCCCAGCTCCTGTATTACTTGCGTCAACAGCCATCTTAAAAGGCTTAGCAAAATTTGGAGTAGCGAGCACTGGCTGACTTAACAGGATAGCTTTAAGTTTACTGAAAGAGGATTCACAGTTATCGGTCCAGACAAATTTAACTCCCTTTTTCAGTAGGTCTGTAAGTGGTGATACAAGAATTGAAAAGTTAAGAACAAATCCCCTGTAATAACCTACCATTCCCAAAAATCTTTGTAGCTCTTTCCTACTTTTAGGTCTGGGAAGATCACTTATAACCTGAACCTTAGCTCCTGGTGGTGCAACGTGTCCATCACCAATTACGTACCCAAGGTACTGAACTTTAGCTTGACCAAACTCACACTTTGATAAATTAGCTACAAGATTAGCCTGAACCAAACGCTCAAGAAATTTACTGACATCTCATAGGTGATCTATCCAGTTGTCACTGAAGATTAATACATCATCAATATAAACAACACACCCTGCCAAACCCTCTGTTACAAAATTCATGAGCTTCTGAAATGTGGCTGGTGCATTGTTCATACCATATGGCATTACAGAACATGCAAAAGTCTTTCCTAGTGTTACAAAACATGAGATCTCCCTAGCACGTTCAGTCATAGGTACTTGCCAGTATCCCCTTAACAAATCAAACTTACTTATGTACCTAGCCCTTCCGATCTTATCTATGCAATCTTCCACGCGAGGGAGAGGGTAAGTGTCTATTTGGTTATCTGATTAACATGTCTGTAGTCGATGCAAAGCCTCTGTGACCCACCTGGCTTAGGGACAAGAGTGACAGGAGAACTCCACTCGCTCTGACAGGGCTCAATCATCTTGTGGTCCAACAGGTAGCCAAGCTCCTTCTGGATGAGAGGAACTTTCACTGGGTTCACACGGTAAGGAGGCAGTTTAATTGGCTTTGCGTCTCCAACACCGACATCATGCATCAACACAGTGGTTCTTCCTGGAGTGGCACGGAACACTTGCGGGTACTCCTGCAGTAATTCCGAAAACTCCTGCCTTTCCTCGGGAGCTAGATGAGAAAGCTTAGTCTGGAGATCATTCATGATATCAGGATTCTTCCCCAAACTATCACTCAGGCTCATGCTGCATGGGAGAACTTCACTTACAGACTCGGGTGGAACAGCTACAGTGCAGACTGGGTTATTTTCGTCCCGCCTGTGATATAACTTTAGCATGTTGATGTGACAAGGTTGCTTGTTCTTTCTACGATCTGGTGTGGCGATGACATAGTTGACATCACTGAGTTTCTTCTCCACGAAATAAGGACCACTAAACTTGGCTTGAAGAGGTTGCCCATGCAGAATCAAAACCTGATCTCCTGGCTGAAAGTAGCGTAACCTGGACTTCTTATCATACCGTCTTCGTCTTCTCCTGAGCAGCTCCTAAATTCTCTCTCGCCAGCTGTAAAGCAGTGGACAGCCGTTCTTTGAACTTCATCACATACTCCAGCACGTTGACGTCATCTTCCTCCGACAGCCAGCATTCCTTGAGTAGCTTAAGGGATCCTCTTACTTCATGGCCAAACAGTAGTTCAAAGGGTGAGAAGCTCAGTGATTCATTTGGAGATTCTCTTCCGGCAAATACAACGAATGCAAGACCTTTATCCCAGTCTTTCTGATGTTCCAAACAGTATTTCTTGAGCATCGATTTGAGTGTTTGATGATATTTCTCCAACGCTCCTTGGGTCTGGGGATGGTAAGCTGAAGACGTGATCTGGGTGATGCCCAACTCTTTCAGAGACTGCTTGAAAACATTTGACATGAAATTACTTCCCCGGTCTGACTGTACCTCCTTGGGCAGACCAAACTTGGTGAAGAACCCTAGCATTTCCTTAACCACGTTCTTTGCTGAGATATTTCTAAGTGGAATGGCTTCAAGATAACGAGTAGCCATATCAATCAGGGTCAACACATAAGAAAATCCTGAAGAAGTCTTAGGAAGAGGGCCCACAATTTCCACCAACACACGGGTGAATGGCGCCTCAAAAGGAGGAATGGGAACTAGAGGTGCAACCTTTTCAGTCTGATTACACTTCCCCACAACTTGACAGGTGTGACAAGACTTACAATACCAGGAAACACCTCTGAAGATACCTGGCCAGTAGAAGTGTTTCAAAATGCGTGCCACAGTCTTCCTCACTCCAAGGTGTCCTGCCAAACTGGAATCATGAGCCACTCTAATGATATCCTGCTTACAAACACGAGGGATGACAACTTGATGTACAACCTCCCATTCACAGTCGGCTGATGCTGTTGGGGGTCTTCACTTCATCATAAGTACTCCTGACTTTATATAATAACAAGCAGAAGCACCAGCTGACTCTTCCTCACTGCAAGCAGAGTTAGCTAGACCTTTCAACTCTGGGTCAGCAACCTGCAACTCAACCAACTCTTGACGAGACAAATTATCAACACTACGGGGTACTGCCTCATCTGGCGAGTGGTCCAAATTAGCAAGAAAAGTGTCAGCTAGGATAACATCATCATCATCATTATCCTCTAAGTCACCAGTAACTTTAGACTTAGCCCTAGTGACAGCACATGCAGAGAACACATCAGGGATATCACAATCCTGGGTCGCAGTCACTGGTTCACTAGACAACTGAGGAGCTGGACACACTTGACTTGAACCAATATCATTACCAAGTAAGAAAGTTACACCTGACATTGGGAGTGTCTCAACCAACCCAACCATAACGGAACCATTAACAAAACCAGACTCTAAATTCACTCTGCACAGAGGGACAGAGAAGTAATTATTTCCTACACCTTGTAAGATTACAGTTTCATCAGAGGAATTAACATTAGAGCCTAGAACACTGGTCAGCATAAGGGATTGGCAAGCACCTGTATGACGGCATATTTTAACTGATTTCCTGTCATTACTGTCCAGAGGACTGACAAAACCATCAGACAGGAAATTAGCACATGAACTCCTGAGAGTGTCACCCACGTTACTGCTCAAAAGAGGAGCTTCATCTTGAGAATTTAATTTACCCCTCAAATCAGGTTCAATTAACTCGATTAAAGAATTCTGGGAACTCTCAAGGGTGGACACTAGACCAATTGACTGAATATTTAAAGACTCCTTTTTGTTCACATCACGCTGTCTCCTGAAACATTTCTCCGTAGTATGACCAAGCTTACTACAATAAGTACATTTACTTTTCTGAAATCTAGAGGTGGAGCTGGTATTTACTTCGTGAGAAACATCATTTTTATTCTCTTTCCTGTTACCTGTACTTTGAGTAGAGGCAACGTACTTACTCTCAGCTTTCCTTTTTTTCTTTAGAATATCTCTTGTGAGTGACAACATATTCATCAGCTAAAACTGCAGCATCAGACAAATTATCTATTCTTTTCTCATCAAGATATAGGCTTACATCTTCATTAATACACATTTTGAAGTCCTCCAGCAAAATCATCTGTTTAAATTTATCAAAATCAGAATTTACATTCTTAAAATTTAACCACCGCTCTAACAGATCTTCTTTGATTTTTGCATACTCAACATGGGATTGCTTATCTTGCTTATAAGTTGTCCTAAATTTTACTCTATAGGCTTCAGGAACAAGCTCATAGGCCTTAAGAATCAAGCTCTTAACTACATCATAATTATCAGATTGATCCTGAGGCAAAGATGCATAAGCTACTTGAGCTTTACCGGTGAGAACACTCTGAAGGAGTACTGGCAAATACTTTTTGGGCCAATTAAAACCTGTAGCTACCCTCTCAAACAACTGAAAATACTTTGTTAAATCAGATTCATTAAAAGGAGAGAAGTTTAACATTTTTAGCCACATCAAAATCATCAGAGCTAGATGATCCAGTTCCACCTTGTTTCATGCGATACTCATGGTCTTCCTGAATCCTAGCAAGTTCAATTTGTACCTGAGCCTGTGCCTGTGCCTCCTGAATACGAGCCTAAGACTCAGCCTCCTTAGCACGTGCCCGAAACTCAGCCTCCTTAGCACGAGCCTCCTGCAGGGCTAGCTGTAACTTAGCTATTTCAATCTGCGTTTGCTCATCTGGAGGAGTTACATTGAACAAGCTTTTATTAATCATGCCAACAATTTGATCTTTAGAATGATGAGAGCGAACAGCAATTCCCAATTGTTGAGCAACAAGCTTAAGTTCATTCTTTGTTCTCTTTTCTACATCACACACTGTTTGCACATTTGACAAAAAATCTTTGGCTTCATCAAGAGTAGTAATAGTAGACATCATGAATAAATCACAGTCACAAAATATCAAGCAATATCCTTATGATAATATCCTGAATATCCTGATAAGAGGTCGCCAAATTTATGTTACGGAACAGAGAGAGATAATGAACACTTCAAGTGAGAATACTAAAATCACTACTGTCCCGCAAAGTTCCAGGTTCAAAACAAATGACTTAGGTGAAATTACAAGTTAAAGTTTAATGCTCAAACTAACAATTAAACATTCAGGACTCATAAGGATAATGTAAAGGCAAAACAGGTTACATATATGGTTAACTGCAATAGCCTCTATTAACACGAAATTAGCAAAAGCAAATTTATCTAAGTCAGACCTGATAAAATGAGAAAACCGGATAATGCTCAGATAAAGCAGGATAAAATATTATTACAGATACAAAATATTACTAATACTGGCTGACAGCAAAAACCCTACCAGGCCTACAAATTAACGCCCTATGCTATACTGTACAAGAAAAATGGTAATAACACTTATACTCAAATTATACAGCAGCTAGATGGCTGGAGACTTCCTGAGAACTCACAAAAGTAATAATACACTATACAGGGGAGGACAGAGATGTGAACAAAATGAGGAGCAGATCTAAGTGGCAACTAATGCAGAGACTGAGCTCATTATATAGGGGGCTGGCTGAGCTTGATTCAACTTGTAAGAAGGATGCGCAAACGAAGGCATAGAGGACGAAGAGTTGACACTCCTGCTCTGAACAACAGAAAGAACGACTTACTCTACTATAAGAGGGAAAAGGGGGGAGTGAGGTAGGACACGCAAGCCTGGTCACTATGGAAGCCTCGTGGCAAATCGTGATCAAACATGCATCATACTGTACATTAGAATTATACAAAGAATGATGAAATCATAGGCTATGTAACAATATATATATATATATATATATATATATATATATATATATATATATATATATATATATATATATATATTTTTATATATATGTATCATCATCATCATCATCATCTATACCTAGTCCACTGCTGAACAAAGGCCTCCCCCAACCTTTTCCACTAATTCCTTGACTAAGCCAATCTTTGCCACGTTTTCCCTGCAAATCCCCCCCCGTGGGCAGCCACCTTGTCATGGTGGGGGGGCTTGCATGCCCCTGTGATCCCACAAGCCTGCCTGTGGATGTAACGACATCCGGCAGGGTCTCCCATGCGGGTAGGGTTGTGGGTGAGGGGTCTGACTAAGCGCTGCCCGAAACGTAGGTTACCCATATGGGTCATCGGTGCCGCCCTCCAGAGGGATCACCTCGGTGCTGTCCCAAGTTGGTTCGTTGAGTGTCTGGGCTGGGGGGTGTTGGGGAAGGGGGTCTTTGCACTGGTGGGAGCAAACTTTCGCATCACGGGGTGTCCTTTTGGGGACACCCTCTGGGGACGAGGTACCCTGCTTCCATCAGACCGCGCTCGGTCCCCTCACTCCCTGGTAGGCAGTTTCCCTTGGCTCCTGGTGCCATTTTGTCTCAAGCATGTATCAATGAATACATCTCAAACTTCTTTACTTGTGGTCAGTGACCAGCCGCACGAGATGACATCACCTGGTCACTCTCTGGCCGATGACACTGTACCCCCAGGGTCATTTGCCAAAACTGTGAATGAAGATGCCCTTCCTATCGAGGTGATACCTGTTTTTTTTTGTTAATAAGTCTTACACAAAATACATAGTCCTTAAAATGAATAATGGTTCTTACTTCCGGAACCTGAATTGTTTTCAGATTCACAGTGGTCTAGTTTCACCATGTGGATTTACCCCCAAGGTCTCTTTGCAAGGTGACGGTTCTCTATTGCTAGAAGCCAGGAATGAAGAGGAGAGTTCATGCATCCAGTCCCTAACCATGGTCGCTGGTTATGTCATAAAAGACTTTGTAGTTACTTGTAGGGAAGTTATATATATTAGACTTGTGGACGAGCGGTTGTTATACTTCAGTAGCTTTGTGAGTAGATAATCTTCTTTCCCATTTGTCATGTAGTGACAGGAGAGGTAAAGAATAGTATGAGACTATTTTTATTTGTCTTGGAAATATTAACAAGTCTCTCACACAGAGCGAAGTATAGAGTCCCGCTAGCTATCTCTCTGTCTCTCTCTCAAGTTGCTAAGCCCTTCTCCCTGCGACCTGTCTGTTCTATGGCTAGTTTCCTTCTGACTTCTCTTTCCTAAATTCTGGTGAAACAGGAGACGTATCACGTGTGTTCCTTGTGATTGGAAAGTTCTAGAAGCCTGTGTGTGAGTATGTGTGTGTGTGTGTGTATGGTCAACAAGGCTTTGTTCACTGGTGGATTGCTGACAACTAACTGCATCATCTCCTTACTGGCCATTTCGTAATCTGTCGTCAGCTTTTCCTCAGTGTAACTTGCAAGATCATTTCCCATTCCCAGGCTCGCATAGAGCTGTCTATCTATCTATTTATCTATCTATCTATTATTTTTTGTAATTATAATATGGAGTCCTAATATATGCTCGGTCACGCGAAAATGGCGTACCATCGACAGTTAATAGTCATAACATATTAATACATTTTATATACACATTATAATGAACTTATAAGCTAATTAAGTGAAATACATAATATTGTAAAAGTAACATAATTGTATGAATATTGTATACATATAATATTTATAGTAAATAGTGATTATTCAGTAATATTACATGTTAAACAAGTTGTATACATATTTGAATAAATGCATTAAAAGTAAATTATTTAACTGTAATACAGTATGTACTTGGGTTATTGTAGTGAAATGCATACATGCAAGGAAAAAAAAATAGTTTAAAATTAAGATTATGGTAAGAGTTATTAATATTTCATTTAAAGATAATGGTACTGGTATGCCATACATGGGTCATTCTTCTTTGTATTTTTTTTTTATATATATAATTAATATTATATACAAAATATATACACTTCATTCAGAGGGGTTAACTTGGATGTTAACTCTCCCCCCACTAAATAATGACTCCAAATTAGCAATTCTTGCACGCATTCTGTGCATTGCGAACAGCAGTACTGCAACTACAATGCAGACGATTATAAAGACAGTAGGTGCTGGGCTATACACATAATATGGGTTGAACATACTCAAACTCAAATCTTCCCAGGGCTTCATTGTTTCATTGATCAGCTGCATAGTTTCAAACTTAGGTGAAGTCAGCTTAATACTTGTGCTCATGTTTAAGTTCATATTAGGCAGTGGGTGGAAATGTTTGTGTGTATGATTGAGAATGGCGTAGTGATTGATGGTGGATAAAGTAGACATGGCTGGTGTAAATACCGCACAGTAGTCTGGTGCTATGTATAATCCTGATGCTGATGTATGAGATGGTGGTATATCTGGACAGACTATGTAAACTGATGTGTTATGAGGGAAATAAAAAAAACTGTGTGTCCAATGCGTTGATGGTGCACAAGTTTATCTGGAGCCAAAGTGAAGTTGCAATGATGATGAATATTGTCATTTCTGATGATAGCCATTTCACAAGGGACTGTATCAGTAGGCTGAAACGTGAAAATGTACGCAGGACAAAGATGAACAGCATGTAAGAATGTGCGGCACTTTCGTTCAATCGTTGATTCACTTGCGAAAGTGACAGTGTCCCGTCTCTTGGAGACCATGATGAGTTCGGTGTCTGTATTGATGTTGATGATGACCAAAGTGTTGTTATTTTTATAGGGGAAGGGGGAGGCGGTGGCTCAATCGGTAGAGAGTTGGCCTGCAGTCCTAACGGACCCGGGTTCAAATCCCACTGGTGCAGGGAACAGTTTAAGGATTTGAATTTCATAAAATCAGACTTTACTGTTCTACCAGAAGACCCGCCGACATGTCGTAAAAATACCCCCGCTAATACCAATACACCATTCCTGTATGAGACAGCCCTAGCATGTATTCAGTATGGAAGGTGGGTGTTAGCGCCGAAGTGGTGACATGTAGAGGTGTGCGGTACGTAGGAGGACTACTGGGCCTTGAAAGCAGGCTGTGAAGCCTATGCCCAGAGTCGGTCACATAAAAAAAGAAAAAAAAATGGTATACTGTGAACAGGTCTTCAGTGATGAATGGTACATGAACTACCACTGATGTTGGTGTTAGTGTTGCTTCTAAATATGGGTAATATTGCATGAATTCCCTACTGCGGAACAACGGCTTCAATTTATGTTTATGTATGCCTTGACTAACTATCTGACGTAGCTCATGATGGGAGTAAGTCAATTGTGATCTTGCCATCACCAGCGTTCGAAATTCCTTGCATAAATGCCCTGAAACGATCTCTACTGTTCTCTAATTGTAGTAGAATCGTGTCAATATGTTCTGTGATGATGGAGAAGTGTTGGAAAAGTGTAACGTTTCCCTCCATTTCATTTATTTTATCTACACTCTCGAGAGCTATGTTTTCTGCTTGTTTCAGATTTTTCACAATTGTCTTCATTGCTGAGTTCTGTCCTGTGATGAATTTATCTTGGTATGTTAGTACCTGAGCTATCTTATTAAATTTGTTGTTTATTTCTTTAAGGTCATCCTCTGTAGCCAATCCAAAGATGTTCCCAAGAACTGCGCCACCCAGGTCGAACAAACCGCGCTTTTGGCGAGTACGTGTGATGTTGTTCCTGTCGCTCAGTACCTCCGTTCCATAAGATGGGAGATCTTGGATCATGATGAGCATAGTTGACTTCGCCTGTTCTAGTTTCCATTTCGCTAACTTTACCATTTCATTCACTTCCTTGTTGTTATGTGCTTGTGAAACATAATTTCCTATCATGAAGTCCAGAGTTCGCATCGGCGTCGCAAGTCTGTCTAGATGAGTAGGTAATTCATACAAGTAATCTAGACTTATTTCAGTACTCATGACGTCCTTAACGATTGTAGTCGTGGCCGTTGGAGCTATGAGGCATCCTTGTCGTACTATGTGTTGGGGGTCTAAGTGCGCATATCCTCTTGCTATGTAGAGGAGAATCCATAGCATAAGTCCCTTCATCGTAACCTACCGAAAAAAAAAATCTATTAATTTCCTAATATGGTCATGCTGTGGTCGATGATAGTGATGATGTGCGTTACAGTTCATTGTTATTTCATTTATAGAAGGAGTTTAAATCGATATTTAATTCTCGTAAATGATATAATGTAGATTTGATTGGAACAGTTGCACCTATGTTCGATTGTTTGGTATATGACCATAATTTCTTTTTGTAATCATTGTTGTTTTCTTCCTTGGTTTCCTGAGGTACGTTCACCTGTTCGGTTGTATCCGAGGCTGAAAAATTATGGGATATTTCCCTTGAAACTCGTTTTAAATGGTCAATATGAACTTGTTTCTCCTCGCCTATTGAAAGTGACTTAATTAAAACTTTGTTTGCTTTTATGTTAATTACTCTGTATGGGCCCTCAAATTTTGGGGATAATTTATTGTCTCTCGTATGAATGACACCGTAAACAATGTCTCCCAAGCTGATAGGTGAATCTTTTGCCTTCTTGTTAAATACCTCTGTCATTTCTTCCTTGGACATCGTTAATTGTTTTTTGACTCTTTTGTGAATGTCCTGGAATTCACGTAAACAGAGTTTAGAGTAATCATCGTAATTGTATATAGGCATGCTGTCACCTTCTAGGAGTTCATATGGTAATTTTTTATCTGTGCCATATATAATGAAATGTGGTGTATCACCGATGGATTTATTTATAGACCCATTAATTGAGGCTTCTACTCTGGGAATCCAATACTCCCAGCTTGCATAATTTTCACTGAGAATGTGTCGTAGCACATCTAATACTTTTTTATTTTGTCTCTCTACCAACCCATTCGATGCTGGGTGATAGGCCAAAACGTTAACCTTTTTGATGTTGTATTGTTTACATATTTCTTGTAAGATCTCAGAATTAAATTCTCCTCCATTATCACTTATTAGTACCTTTGGGGTAGTAAAGCGACATATTACATTATCTGTTATTGCCTTTGCTACTGTTTCTGCTGTCTTATCTTTAATTGGAGCTAAAATGACATAACGGGAAAAATGATCCGTTGCTACGAATAAGTATAGGTTATTATTGTATGATAATGGCATCTTGAGTAAATCAACAGCGACAACGTCCCATGGTTGATGTGGTACAGGGTAATTACCCATCGGTGCAGGTGTGATTCGGTATCCTTTGTGTTTCGCACATGATTCGCGTTTGTCTATATGATTGTTTATATCTTTTCGTAATGAAGGCCAGTAATATAACAGCTGGGCTTGGTTGAATGTCTTATCCTTTCCAGGATATCCTGCATGTGGGCTGTCGTGTATCAATCGTAATACTTGGGGTATCATATCATTAGGTACTACCAACTGGTTAGTATTTCTTTGGCGTTTTGGTTGTTTTGAGTTAATTTTGTATAATGTATTATTGACCATTGTGAATTGTTCAAGTGGGACATGCAGTTTGGGTAATTGTATGTCATCTCCACTTTCTAACTTGTATATTACTTTAGACCATATTGGGTCAAGTCTTTGTGCCTTTGCGATATCCTCGTGGTTTGGGATATTTCCTTTGAGATCTAACGCCGCGACCTGAATTGTGTTCGGGTTCCTAGATAATGCGTCAGCTACTATGTTCATTTTACCTTGTATATAATGAATTTGGACATTGTAGTTTTCAACTGTACATTTCCATCTTGCTCTCCTCCCAGAAAGGAGTTTTTCTTTAAACATACCCACCAGTGGTTTATGGTCGGTGAATAAGTGGATTTCGTAACCATATACCAAATCCCGAAACTTTTGTAATGCAAAAACCACTGCAAGTGCCTCTAAGTCTGTAGTGCAATAATGTTTCTCTGCACCTCTTCTTTGTCTGCTGGCAAATGCAATTGGTTGATTCTTTCCTCTTTTATCTTCCTGCAACAGTACAGCCCCTAATCCTTTTAACTGATGCGTCTGTACAAATAAGAAATGATTTTGTGTAATCTGGATATGCTAAACAAGGTGCATTTGTTAGTTTAATTTGTAGGTTGTTAAATGCCCTTTTTTGTTCTTCTTCCCATTGGAATACAGCATCTTTTTTGAGTAGTTGGAATAGAGGAAAGGCTATATGAGAGAACTGTGGTACGAATGACCTATAGTACCCAGTCAGACCTAAAAATTGTTTAACTTCGTCAGTCGTACTGGGTTCAGGAAAATCTCTCTGCCTGTATTTTGTCATCATTGGTGTGAATACCATCAGAACTTAATTTGTGGTCTAAGAAATTTATTTCCTTAAAGCAAAATTTCTATTTAGAAAGTTTAATTTTTAAACCAGCATCACTAAGCTTTTGTAAGAGTAAGTCTAATTTCCTGAGATGATCCTTAATATTCTTCGTTGCGATTATAATATCGTCAAGATAAACAAATATTCCTTGTCCTAAAATTCCGGACAATACGTAATTCATAAGACGCTGGAATGTGCCTGGGGCTGTCCTCAGTCCCATTAGCATTCTTGTATATTGATAATGGCCTCTGCTTGTTGAAAAGGCAGTGTATTTACGTGACTCCTTAGATACCGGAATCTGATAGTAGCCGTTAGGAGATCGATGGTCGAGAATATATTATTCTCAGGACCAATATTCTGTAGAAAATCGCTTAGCAATGGCATGGGAAATCTGTCTGGGATTGTGTGATTATTTAGATTACGGTAATCTACTACCGCACGCATTTCTCCATTTCGTTTGGGCACGAAGAATAAGGGGGCATTCCACGGGGAGACTGAAGGCTCAATAATTCCAAGTTTTAACATTTCATTGACATACTGATTTGCAAGTGTACGTTGGGAGTGTGGTATGCGGTAAGCTGGTACGAAAATTGGTGGTGTTTCTGGGTGCACATTAATCATGTGATTAATCAAGTTAGTACACCCTAATTGTTCTCTGGGCAATGCTACGGTGTCCCTGTGTGTTTCCAGCAGGGTTAACAAATAATTTTCTTCATCAAATTCACCTGAGTGAATTAAATTCTCTTTTATTCTTTCTCTATCCGTAGATTTTATCTCACTTGTTACTCCAGCTATAACTATTTCCTTCACAGGGGCGGGACATTTTTCAATATTAACTATGCAAGTTCCCTTTTTCAACTGAACTTCTCCATTCATGTGATTAATTATGAATATCTGAGTTTGCCCTTCGTCGTTCGTATGACATAATGCGTTTTCTACTGACAATCCCTTTACTTTACATTATTCTTCTAAGACAAGAACAGTACTATTCCGTAATTTGCTCTTTATGGTAACCTTCATGTATGAATTAGGTGGTATAAGTAAATCTTTAGTGAGATGGGCTGGAAAAATTGATAAATCAGTACAGTTATCTGGGTCACTAATTCTGGAGGATGGGGTTGGTGGTGGGAGTGGATCTATACACTCATCTGTTTGTGTATGTTTGTTTAAGCCTTTAATATTACCAATTCTTTTTGGCTCTCTTCTACCAATCGGTGAGGGCTCTGAAGTTATTTCCTCTATGAATTCATTATCAAAGTCTATTCCATTCATTTGTGGGAGTATAGTTATGTTCTCAGCTCTCATGGATCTTAAGCCCAGTAACATATGAGCTTTAATTGCTAAGTTTTCAACGATATAGAAAAATGCAGAGAATAGTCTTCTAGTTTCTGTGAAACTAATATTTAATCTTATCATACCCTTCACTGTAATCTCTTGTCCATCTACTGTGTATAAATCTAAATCAGCTTCATCCAGAAAAGTTACTTTCTTTTTTTTTAAGAATTCTATTTAGTTCTTCATGTGTTATTAAGTTCACTGGAGAGCCTGTATCTAAAAATAAGGAAACGTTTTGATCCTCACATACAGCTGGTATCAAGATACACTCATTTCCCAACATGCCTCCTATGTGAAGTTTAGCCTTGTTTTTCTTTACGTTTGTTCGTTTTTTGTCATGACTTGGTCTTCCCTCGATCTGAACATAGAAACAATTTTTTCTACTGTTTTGCAATCACTGGTCCAGTGCCCTTGGTATCTATGATGCCTACAGTAAGGACCAAATCCTTGTGTCTTTTGTTTGTCCTCTTTTGCCTTGAAAAAACATTCATACCTTGTGTGTCCTGGTTTTGCACAATAATGACATAGAATGGACCTATCCCTAGACTGTGACCTACGATGTGATTTCCCATAAGAAGTGTTGTTTATGGCGCGAGACCTGCTCGGGCTGCGCGAGAACTTATGAAACTGCCTGTAGGAAGGCGTCTGTGAACGAGGCCTTGTCATGTTTGGTTGTTTGGCCTGCCTGCTTTCTGGTCGCGATCGATTTTGTTCTCTGTTTGGGGTCGGTGTAGATGTTTTCACAGCTGATACTGTCTCAGGTACCCTCATTCTACCAGAATGTGCATGTGTGTCGACCATACCTGCTTTACTGCACTGCATCTCTACCTCGTTCATTAAGTCTAGCAAACACATTCCTGGGGTGTACGCGATCGTCTTGGCGATCTTAAGGGTCCTATCAGGAAATTTACACAAGGCAGCTACATAACCAATGATGTCCACGAAGAGGTCTGGGAACATCTTTTCATCATCTGTTATCCAATTAGAATTTTCCAAAGTAACTAATAATGTTCTCTTGATTGTGGAGACATCAGCAGTTATTTCACTGAGCACATGGTTTGTAGTGTGCTCCCTTACAAGATCTACAATTTTATGTATTTCTGGAATTATACCTGGCAAGAAGTTCATACCTCCAGAAAATTTCTTCAAAAATTCAGTTTTAAATTCATCATATGTCCTAGCACGATGGAGCTTGTCTGAGCGAAGCAAGTTGCTCGCTGGACATCTTTCCTGGCTTATGCAAGATGAAAAAATAGCAATTTTTCTTGTTCATCTAGTATGTGGCGCTTGATGAACATTTGTTCGCACTGACTGACTAATGAAATGACATCAATGCGATCTTTGTCTGTGCCAGAGAATTTTGGGGCAGTTTTATCCTCGTGATACACAAACACGTGAGGTGTGGTTGTTAGATCAGCGGTATTTGTTTCTTGATTCATTTTTACTGTTTGCTCTGTTAATTCAACTTGGACGTGTTTATCGTTGTGTGAGGGAATGGTGGAATATGTACGACCAGACCGGTGAACCCTGTTAGGTATATTGGCATACTTGTGCCAGTCAGTGACAAAGTCCACACTTGCTACGTCAGAGGGGATTTCCCACTCATCATCTGAAACTGCCGTATTTGTTTCTTGATCTTTAGTGTGTGGTGAGGTTTGTACAAGTGGTGGGTTGCCTTGAGGCTCTCTTAATTGTGAGTCTGTTGTTGTGGCAATTTGTGTGTCATCTGGTATTAACGTGGGTGGTGGCGAAAATATTCCTGTCATTAAGATATGGTGTTATGAAATACGCCTCTGGTTTATTTATGTCCTAACAAAATAAATGAGTAAATAAGTTGAAATAAATGATAGATAGTGAGTGTATGAGTGTATATATGGAAATAAGTTAAAAAAAAAAAAAAAAGTTGAATATAGCTAATTTTAGCACTGAGAAGAAATGAGTAAGTATAATTTTACCCACTTGATACAGATCGTAGAGATGTGTCGATACAAAAGTCGATCTCGGAAGAAAAATACAGGTTTGATTGAAGATCTCTTGATAATTCTAGTGGTGTGTTGATGGACGATATTACTCAGGAAATTCCATGGCCTGGTGCTTGTGGTGGTTAACAGCTGTCCCAGGCAAACCTCAGCATAGAACGTCGAATTTCCAACTTAACTATGAAAATAAATGAGTATGAGTAGGAGCTATGTGAATAATGAGTAATGAGTAGTGGGTGAGAGGTGCCTGGTGGCAGTCACACGTTGCTTGGCATGGCAGACTCGCGTTGTGATGTCATCTCAGCACATGGTGACGTCGGCTTCCCACACTGGTAGCTGTGGTGAGTAAATGAGTAGCGATGAGTAACTTGAGTGAAGATGAGTGAGTAAGATGAGTTGTGAATATGGACTTGGTATTTGCTTCGTCGTCTTGACCTCTTGACTCCTGCGTCAGCAGTGGAAGTTGGGTGGATGTAGCAGAGAGAGGAGAGTGAGGTCTGGTGGTTATGAGTCGTGTCTCACTCTTCGTTTGTTTGTTCCGTATTTCTTTGTCGATGTTTTCTCGGTCCTTTTCTCTTGTGATTTACTCGTTGTAGGATGAAGACTGCCGCTACTTGTAGGTGCGTGTAGAAGATTATACAGACGACTCATAAAGTTGTTACTTGTAGTTGATTGTAGATGGTTGTAGTTCGCTGGTTCGTCGTAGAAGTTGCAAGATTGTTTGTATCAATATATTGTTAAACTACTTGCAAGGCGTCCTGTGACCTCTTCACCTCTGCATCAGCATGATGATCGGGGAGACGGAGGGGGGGTTCGAGAGAACTGTCAGGAGCTATTTGTGAGTTGTTGGTTGTGAGAGGTATTCTTGTTTCCAATCTTGATATTTTGTAGGAATTCAATGTTGATTCGTAGACGAGGTTCGTATACGTTCGCTGCTACCAAATGTCATAAAAGACTTTGTAGTTACTTGTAGAGAAGTTATATATATTAGACTTGTGGACGAGCGGTTGTTATACTTGAGTAGCTTTGTGAGTAGATAATCTTCTTTCCCATTTGTCATGTAGTGACAGGAGAGGTAAAGAATAGTATGGGACTATTTGTATTTGTCTTGGAAATATTAACAAGTCTCTCACACAGAGCGAAGTATAAAGTAGAGTCCCGCTAGCTATCTCTCTGTCTCTCTCTCAAGTTGCTAAGCCCTTCTCCCTGCGACCTGTCTGTTCTATGGCTAGTTTCCTTCTGACTTCTCTTTCCTAAATTCTGGTGAAACAGGAGACGTATCACGTGTGTTCCTTGTGATTGGAAAGTTCTACAAGCCTGTGTGTGAGTATGTGTGTATGTGTGTGTATGGTCAACAAGGCTTTGTTCACCGGTGGATTGCTGACAACTAACTGCATCATCTCCTTACTGGCCACTTCGTAATCTGTCGTCAGCTTTTCCTCAGTGTAACTTGCAAGATAATTTCCCATTCCCAGGCTCTCATAGAGCTGTCTATCTATCTATTTATCTATCTATCTATTATGATTTGTAATTATAATATGGAGTCCTAATAGTTATCCTGTATATGCCTCTCGTCACTTGGTCCTAAACCAGTCCCGAGGGGTTGTGTATTCTCGTGACTTGATCTCATATTCTGATTCTTACCTCTTAGAGGGGCTGGCTCCTCATGGTGTTGTAGGAGTACAGAGAATTATGAAGAAAGTTGATGGGGTTTTAACCCCGATGCCCACTCTTATATTGACATTTGACAGTCTTACCTTGCCAGAGGTTATCACTGCCGCGTGGTGGAAGCTAAAGGTTAAACCTTATGTTCTCCGACCTAGAAGATGCTATTATTGTCAAAGATTTGGTCATGTCCGCCGTTCTTGCAGGCGGGAAGCGTCTGGCCTTCCTGAGGTCTGTGGAAATTGTGGTGGAATTTCTCATGGTATGGATGATTGTTCTCAACCCCCTAAATGTTTGAACTGTGGAGGAGCACATGCAGCCTCCTCAAGGGATTGCAAAGTATACAAGTATGAATATAGATTATTTCTGTCCGAACGAAGGAGAAAATTTCCTTTTCCGAGGCAAAGGCCAGGGTTAGGGAGCGGTTCATTCGCCCTGCGGTTACCTTTGCTGCTGCGTTGTCTCGCCCTAAGGCTACTCGGCAGGTGCCCCTGCCATCACACAATGCCCCATCAAATTCTCGGGGTTCTACTTCCCAGCCTTCTCGGCCGGGGGGTTCCACAGAGGGAGTGCAGCCTGGAAGCAGCTGTGCTTCTTCCAGGGAGGTGCCCCCTATCTCTGGGGGTGTCCCCTCTGTGGTGGTGCTTCCAGCATCTGGGAGTGCCTCCCCCATCCCAGTTCCTCCAGTTCCTCCTGTGACAAACACCCGTGTCGATGCTACACCTTGCTTTGACACATCCAAAACTCCCGATGTCCTTCCTGTGCAAGGTAAGCATCACCGTGGCTCCTCAGAGTGCTCAGAGAGCAAAGCGCTGCTACCAAAGATCTCTGCAGTGGAGCCCACTACTCCTCCTCCTCAGGATGCTCAGGGGTCAGGACAAGTGCAGGCTGGGGATGGAGTCTCACTGATGACCCAGCCACCGCCAGATAGTGGTGGTCCTCAGGTAGTTGATGCACCTGCTCAACTGCATGAGTCCTTGCCCTCTCAGGATTCCAGTACTGTGGGACGCACTACTGATTGTTCTCCTTCTCGTGGTGGCACTGCCTGCTCTATTCCGGCTAGGGCAGTTTGCGGTCCACCTGCCAAACCATCTCTTGCCCTGCCAAAGAAGAAAACCATCGTCCAGCCCTCTTCTTTTTCCTCCAGGTTATCTTCAGCTGGGCGGCACACTGTACACCATAACAGTGCCATGCAGTCCCTTTCTAAGGGCAGTTCTAAGCAGCAATCAAAATCTGGTTGCTTGCCGGGGGCAAGGTTGTCTCGCCCCTCAACCTGATTCTTCCTTCGCTTTGGGTACCATGGCATTCTCAGCCAGTATATTACAATGGAATTGTCGAGGACTGCGTGGTAATTGGGAGGAGCTGCGAACCCTCCTGGCTTATTCCCCTTTGTGCGTGTGTCTCCAGGAAACTCTTGTAGGGCTTGCCACTCCTCATGCACCACCTGGGTATGATGCTTTTTACTCAGCTCCAACCCAGGATCCTGTTGGAGGTGGTGCTGTTTTGGTGAGGGCTAATGTCCCTCATCAACAGGTTCACCTCCAGTCTGATCTCCAGTGTGTTGTTGTGCGGTTGTATGCCCTCCGCTGGTATACTGTCTGTTGCATTTATTTACCACCCAGCGCAGTAGTTAGTAAAGCAGACCTTGAAGACCTCCTCAGACAATTACCTAAGCCCTTTCTCCTCCTGGGGGACTTTAACGGTCGCCACCCTTTGTGGAGTGACTGTCTAATTAACCAACGTGGGCATTTATTGGCATCCTTATTGGAGGACGAGGATCTCTCCCTGCTGAATACTGGCGAGTTTACGCATTTTCATCCTCAGACGAATACATTTACCGCAATTGACCTCTCTGTCTGTTCTCCTGACTGCCTCCTGGATTTCACCTGGGAGGTTCTGAGGGATCTACATGGAATTGATCACTTTCCTATCCTCCTTACTGCAGCAATATCTAGTCCTTGTTCCCGTCTCCCGAGGTGGAGGTTAGATAAGGTGAACTGGTCCCTTTTTTCTTCGTTGACTTCTATTGGTGTTTCCATAGAAGATTTTCCAGATGACCCGCCGACATGTCGTAAAAATACCCACGCTAATACCAGTACACCAGTCTTGTATGAGACAGCCCTAGCATGCATTTAGTATGGACGGTGGGTGTTAGCGCCGAAGTGGTGACATGTGGAGGTGTAGGAGGACTACTGGGCCTTGGGATAGGTGACTGCCCCCAAGAAATAGGCCCTGAGCCTTTGCCCAGAGTCGGACACGTAAAATATATAAATATATATATATATATATATATATATATATATATATATATATATATATAAATATATATATATATATATATATATATATAGAAAAAGCTGTTTCGTTCTTTATGTCTATTATCCATTCTGCTGCCCTCCACACTGTTCCTCTGGCACATATAACTATCGCCCTGTCCCATGGTGGAATGAGGATTGTAGTATTGCTGTACATGCCAAAAAGACAGCATTTTCACATTATCGTCGATACAAAACAGAGCATTATCTTGTCGAATTCAGGAGGGCACGTGCTAGGGCACGCCGGGTCCTCAAACAAGCCCGACGAGACTCTTCGATGGCTTATGTGTCTTCCGTAAACTCTAAAGGGGCTATCACACGGGAGACTCGTCGATGTCCAAACTGGCCGTGGACGTCCAAACTTGCCCCCGCGGGAGGGTCATGGACGTCCACTGGAGGAAGGCCACCTGACCCATTCATGGACGTCCACGGTGACCGTGGACATCCACGACTTGGTGGTCTCCTTCTTCTTTATGGAGTTTACACGTAGTGTGTGTCCTCTGCTATCTTGAACTCTGTAGTCAGTTGAGGTGATATATTGTGATTAATTCAAAACCGTCAGTAAACTTTGTACTTTAAATATTTCTGCCGTAGAAACTTTTCATATATACCAAAGTGTGGTAAATATGATGGAATGTGGATAGATTGTTTCCAAGAGAGGCCTGCGCACGTTTGAAACGCATACTCGGGAAGAAAGCACTACGGTGCAGGTTTCTATACTGGCTGCTTTCTTCACTCCGTGGGAGCCATTCTCTCATCCACAATGCCCTCCTTCTCCCCCTTCTTTGTCTTTTTGCAGAGGCTTCTTCCTCTTCCTGCAGGGTTAGGACTGCAACACCCATTGCAAAAGTCACAATCTGGTTCATGTCCATTGTTGTTGTTGATAAACACCTCATCTGCTAGGGAGTTGGAAGTGACCTCCCAGTTGCGTGGGGTGAACTAGATAAAGAAGAAGAAGGTGGCCGTCGATGTCCACTGTGTGATAGGGTATGGACGTCCAAGCTCAGTTTGGACGTCCGTTTTGTGCTGCACAAATTGTTCAAGGGTCCTCGTGTGATACCCGCTTAAGACACCAGTGTCTCAGGTGTGAAAGAGGGTACAAAAGATTTCAGGAAAATTCCCGCAAGGCAGGTCCCCTGTGCTGCTGTCAAATGGTGAGCCTGTTGGTGACCCTGCAGCTGTGGCCGATATTTTTGCTTCTGCCTTTGCAGCGGTCAGCCGTAGAGATGCTAGCACTCCAGATTTTGCCAGACACAGGGACGTAGAAGAGGCTAGGGTACTGAACTTCCATTCCGGGAGGGGGGAGTCATACAACCTCCCTTTCTCTTCCCATGAACTCCAATCTGCTCTTTCCCTTTGTCATGACACCTCACCAGTGTCAGATGATATTCCCTATGCAATGCTTCGGCACCTGGGTGATGATGCACTGTCTTTTCTCCTCAAGCTTTTTAATAGAATCTGGAGACTCTTCTCTTCCTACCTCTTGGTGCGAATCTGTTGTCCTGCCATTCCAGAAGCAAGGGAAGACAGGATCCAGTCCTCTAGAATATCGACCAATTGCCCTTACATCATGCTTGTGTAAACTGTTTGAAAAGATGGTCAATTCACGCTTAATGTATTTCCTCAATAGGAATGACTGTCTCTCTCGATGTCAGTCTGGTTTTCGCAAATATCATTCGACGACAGATGCACTTGTCCGCCTAGAAGCTGCAGCATGTGATGCTTTTGCCAGGAAGCAGCATCTGGTGTGTGTCTTCTTTGACTTAGAAAAGCATATGATACTACATGGCAGTTTGGTATCATCAAGCAGCTTCACTCTTTAGGTTTACATGGTAGGCTGCCCTTATTTATACTAGACTTTCTGCGTGACCGTTCATTCAGGGTTCGAATTGGTGATACTCTGTCTCCTTCGTACCCTCAGGAAGAAGGCGTACCTCAAGGAAGTGTCCTTAGCACGACCCTTTTTGCTATAGCATTAGATGGTATTCTGTCTCCTATTCCAGAGGGGGTGTCTGCCTCACTGTATGTTGATGATTTAGCTATATGGCATGCTGCCTCCCGGATGCCAATGGCTGAACGTCACATGCAGCTTATCTTAGACCACGTATCTCATTGGGCCACAATGCATGGTTTCCGTTTCTCCTCAACAAAAACAGTGGCCTTACATTTCTCCTGCTTGAGAAGTGTCCACCCCGACCCCGATCTCAAGTTACATGGCCACAGGGTCCGATGTGTGGATGAAGCAAGATTTCTCGGTCTTGTTTTCGACAGACGACTATCGTGAATTCCACACATCCGTGCATTAGGTTTATCTTGCCACCGTGCCCTGTCTCTCCTACAGACTCTATCTCACCTGTCTTGGGGCTCTCAGTTCAATCCATCATGCTGGGATCCGTCTGTCAACTGGAGCTTTCCGGTCTTCCCCAATTCCTAGTCTATTAGTAGATGCGAATGAACCGCCACTAGATCTCCATCGCCAGTCCTTACTGATGCAGTGCTGGCACCGCCTTCACCATCTACCTTCCACACCAAGTTGTATGGCTGTCTCCGAGGTCGCTCTTTTCCCTTTTTATAACACCCACCCTCGCTATCCACAACCGTTTCGGTACAGAGTGAGGGCTCCCATGGAGGAGTTAGGTGTTCAGCCTTTTTCTGTTTGCCCTGTGCGTGTTCCCCTAGTAGCTCTCTGGCTCCTCCCAGAAGTATGGCCATGTTATTACTTCCCTGAGAGGAAGGCCTCTCTTTCCGCACAGGTAGCTTTGTCTAATTTTTTAGAACACGCCTCTGCCCACAGTGGCTCGATCCCTGTATATACTGATGGTTCCAAGTCCCGCGTTGGGACAGGCTTTGGTGTAGTTTTCCATGATTTTAGTCGTGGTGGGAGTCTTCCTCCTTCCGCCTCTGTTTTTACTGCTGAACTTACAGCTATTTTAGTTGCAGTTGAGTTGATTTTTAGTTTCCCCCCTGCTTCTTTCACCATTTTTAGTGACTCAGCCAGTGCCTTGCAAGCTTTGTCTTTTTGTCTTGTGGCTTCTCATCACACCCTCTAGTCCTATCTATCTTGGAGTGGCTCTTCTCATTACACAGAAGCGGTTTTTGTGTACAGATGTGTTGGGTCCCTACTCATGTGGGGGTCGTAGGCAATGAGTGTGCTGACTCTGTGGCGAGAGCCACTGCCTCTCGCCCTTCCTCTCCCCATTACCGTGTCCCATCTGAGGATTTATGTACAAGCACTATAGAAGCTGTCCATCTCTGTTGGCAGAGAAGGTAGGATGCAGTAGGGGCGAACAAACTCCACAGCATTCGTCAGAACCTGGGTGATGGAGGGTAGGTGGAACTATCCCGACAGTGGGAAACAGCTTTGGCTCGTCTCCGGATTGGCCACACTAGGCTGACTCATGTTTTTTTAATGGAGAAGGCGCCCCCTCCCTATTGTGATGACGGTCTGGTTCCTTTGACTGTGCAGCATCTTCTTTTGGAATGCCCAAGTCTTGAGGACCTTCGTCGGTGGTACCTTTCTGGATGCCGAGCCTACAGTGGACCTTACCTTCTTTCTTCAGTACTTGGGGAAGAGGCTTGTGCTATGGGAGGAGGCGCCTTCTCCTTTGTGTTAAGTTCCGGCCTTCTCCACAAACTGTAGGACTTTACCATATTTTAGTTTGTGTTTTATACTGTTCTCGTTTAACCTCAATCTTTCCACTACGTTTTAGTGTTGGTTGTTTCTTTGATTTTGTCGCTTTGTTTTATGCATCATTTTATTTATAAATTTATTCATTTATTTTTTGACTTCCTTTTAATGTTTATGTTCGGCGGCATATGACCTATGCTGTTGCACCGCCATGTCACATTTTCATTTACTCATTCATTCATTCATTCATTCCCTTCAAATTTCTCTATCTCATCTCTCCATCTCCTGTCTGGCCTTTTTCTGCTACGCTTACATTCTCTTGGTGTCCAGTCAGTCAGCCTCTTGCTCCATCGGTTATCCTTTATTCTTGCTATATGACCTGCCCACCTCCATCTCTGTTCTTTTATAACTGTATAATATCTTTGACTTTAGTCTGCTCTCTCACCCAAGTTGATCGTTTCTTTTTTTTTTTTTTCATAATAATCATGGCGGCGCAACTGCCAGGGTCATATGCCGCCGTATAACAAAGAAGTAAAGAGCAAAAAACAAAAAATAGAAAAAAGGAGAAATTCTAAATATCTTTAAGAAGTCCTGCCTCCTTGACAAAGGAGAGGGTTGCCCCTCCCAAGGCACAGGCATCCTCTCCAAGCACGGAGGAAAGATGATACTCACCTCCATCCGTTTGGTGGTCAGAGAGGAACTGACGCCGTAAATCCTCAAGACTAGGACACTCCACCAACAGGTGCCGAACAGTCAAGGGAACCAGACAGTCATCACAGAATGGAGGAGGAGCCCTCTCCATTAAAAAACCGTGAGAGAAACGGGTGTGGCCAATGCGGAGGCGGCACAAAGCAGTCTCCCATTGACGAGGGAAGCCCTGGTATCTGAATGAGCCCACCTTCTGGCAAATCGAGCGCAACTTATATGCACCCACAGCATCCCAATGCTCCTGCCAACAGCACCAAACTCTGAAGGCAATAAAGGAGCGCATATCTGCAGCAGGCAGACGATACAGAGGGGACTGTGCAAGAGGGGGACGAGCCGCTGCCGCCTTGGCCAGCTGATCAGCTCGTTCATTCCCTGCCACTCCTACATGAGCTGGAACCCAACAGAAATCTACACGACGTCCACGACGCCCTAAAAGGAAAAGCCACTCTAAAATGGATAAAACCAAAGGATGAGAGGGATTAAAAGACTCCATTGCAGAAAGAGCACTTCGTGAGTCACTAAAAACAGTAAAAGCAGTGTGGGGGAGAGTGAAGAGAATCTGAAGGGCAAATAAAATAGCAGTCAGCTCAGCCGTAAAAACAGAAGCAGTCATAGGGAGGCTCCCACCTCGACAGAAGGTGGGAAACACCACACCAAAGCCCACACCCGCATCAGACTTAGATCCATCAGTATAAACTGGTATGGAGTCCCCATGAGAAGAGGCATGCTCTAAAAACAGAGAAAATAAAACCTGAGAAGGAGGGGAGGCCTTACTGGATGAGAAGAAACGACAAAATGTCACCCTGGGAAGAAGCCAGTAGCCCACCCTCGGGACACGGTGGGGAGTGATCGGCACAGAAGGAACAGAGAAGCTAGACATAATCGACTGCACCCTGAAACCAAAGGGCTTTGGAAAGGATGGCCGAGTGGCAAAAATAGGTGACCGAGAATCTTGAGAGACCTTGAGAAAGGGCACGGAGTCTGGGAGACGAGATAAGCGATACCAACATCTCATCAAAAGGGAAGAGCGGAGCAAGTCTAGAGGAAGGACACCAGCATCAGCCAACAAACTCGAAATCGGGGAAGATCGGAATGCCCCACTGGCGAGACGAACACCAGCATGATGTATGGAATCTAAAATACGAAGCCGGGCTTCTGAGGCAGAGGAATAAACTTCACATCCATAATGAAGTTTGGATAAAATCAGAGACTGATGCAAGAGGAGGAGGGTCTTGCGATCAGCTCCCCAGTATGTGTGCGCTAAAACTTTCAAGAGACCCAATGCTCTGAGACACTCAGCTTTTACGTACCTCAAGTGAGGGACCCAAGTCAACCGGCTGTCAAAAATCAGCCCTAAAAACCGGGTTTCCTTTAAACACGAAATACGACGCCCATCTAAAAAAAAGGTTTGGGTCAGGGTGGACTCCACGAACACGACAAAAATGCATGGCAACGGTCTTCTTGAAGGAAAATCGAAAACCTCGTTCATCAGCCCATCTAGAGACACGGTTGAGAGCCATCTGCATCCTCCTTTCTGCCATTGACATCCGTGAGGCAGTGACAGAGATTGATAAATCGTCAACATAGAGAGAGCCACGAACACCATCAGGGAGCACAGAAATAACGCTGTTAATTGCCACTGCGAAAAGGGTAACACTTAGTATGCTCCCTTGTGGCACACCATCCTCAAGGGGACGTGCAGTAGACAGCTCACTCCCGACTCGGACCCGAATAAAACGATTAGATAAAAACTCCCGGATAAAAGTGGGGAGTTGCCCACAGAGACCAAACTCATAAAGAGATTGCAATATACCATGACGCCAGGAAGTGTCGTACGCCTTCTCCAAATCAAAGAACACTGTGATATGATGCTGGTTAGTTGCAAAAGCCTGACAGATGGAAGATTCTAAAGAAAGGAGAGCATCTGTGGTCGACCGCATCTTCCGAAACCCACACTGGACTGGAGACAAGTAACCACCCTTCTCTAAGTACCACATGAGCCGACTATTCACCATCTTTTCGAGGACCTTACAAAGGCAAGATGTCAGCGAGATAGGGCGATAATTAGTGGCCTGCAAGTGATCCTTACCCGGCTTAGGGATTGGGAGAACCACAGCAACACCCCATGAGGTCGGAAACCCACCATTGCACCAAATTCTGTTATACAGTGACAACAGAAAATGAAGGCCTGCATCAGGCAAGTGGTGTAAGAAGGCATATGGGACATCATCCAAGCCTGGAGATGAGTCGCGACACTGCGACAATGCCATCTGAAGTTCAGAAGCAGAAAAAGCAACATTATACGACTCCTCCGCAGTAGATGGAAAACTAATGCCCAAAGATTCCAGGTGCCGTCGGCGGCGTGCCGACGGGGATGAGGTGTCCTTCCTAGAGACATTAGCAAAATGAGCTTCAAATATCTCGGCAACAGACGAAGAATGAGCCACCACCACACCTGCATGAGATAAAACAGGAGAGGGAACAGGAAATTTCCCTGAAATCTTCCTCACCCGTTTCCACACTTTTGTGAGAGGAGTCTGTGAAGAAATTGAAGAAACAAATGATGCCCAAGACTTCCTCCTAGCCTCCTTCATAACCCGCCGGGCATGAGCTCGGGCCCTCCTATATGCCGCTAAGTAACCAGGGTCACCTCGGTGACGACGAAGTCGGGAGAAAGCAGCACGTTTAGCCCGAACAGCAGAAGCACACTCATCAGTCCACCAGGGAACTGGACGGCAAGGAAAGTGACCAGCTGTTCTCGGAATACTCTGCAGTGCCGCCGAGTGTAGTAAGTCTGTGAAATACTCAACAGCAGCATCAGTGCTGACAAAATCCTCCACACATCGGTTCGGGGAACACAGCTCCTCAAAAACCGGCCAGACAGCCCTATCCAAGCGCCAGCGGGGAAGACGACGCCGAGGCGCACTCTGTGTCGATCTTAATAAAATCGGGAAGTGGTCACTGCCATGTAAGTCGGGTAACACAGCCCATGTAAAATTCAGGGCTACCCCTGCAGAGCACAGAGACAAATCAATAGAAGTAAAAATACCCGTTTGACTATGGAAGTAAGTAACTTCACCAGAATTTAAAATGTACAGGTCCACATCCTCCACAATGGAGGCTAACATAGTACCTCTAGCATCAGCTGTGGAGCCACCCCACAGGGGATGATGACTGTTCATGTCAGCCAGCAAGAAATAGGGTGAGGGAAGTGCACGAATAAGATTTTCAAGATCAACCCTCTCAATAGTGGCACTAGGAGGGAGGTACAAAGAGCACACAGTATAACGACGGGGAAGGAAAATCTGGAGAGCAACAGCCTGCAGTGGAGTGTTAAGATTCACAGCAGTGAAAGGTATGTCACTGCGTACTAGAATAGCCACACCCCCACCATGACCTTGTCCAGGAAGAGGATCTGAATAAAAAACCTGGTAACCAGGTGGACTGGGAGGCGCAGCATCACCAACCATTGTCTCTTGTAGGCAAACACACACAGGTGAATACTCAGCCAGAAGCCAACGGAGTTCCTCCCAGTTGGCTCGTAAACCACGGTAGTTCCATTGAATAATATTAGCCATTAAAACTACTGAAATAAAAAGGGGCAGGGGAGAGGGACAAACAGAAGACCATAAAAAAAAATACTAAAAATATTAAAATGGAGGAACTATATACACAAAAGAAAGGGTCACTTAGTGGAAACAACTGAGCGACCCTGGGAGACAATCTTCTTGGGAATGAGGATACGCCCACTAAGGGGCTTGCCACGGGCAGCAGCATGGCTAGAACGAGGGCCTGGGGTCTGCGAAGTGTTGGGAGACTTCACAGACACCCGTCGCTGCCCAGCAGGAGAGGAAGAGCTACTCCGAACCCTGCCCGGGGCCCCCAGTGAACCAACAGGTCGAGCAGGAGGGATTGGGGTCCTGGCCTTCAAACGTGGAGGGGGCAGGACAGGATCCTCAGAGGTAACCGGAGGAGGAACATCCGATTCCCCGGAGGAAGAGGTGCCAGACTGACCTGACACCCCAGAAGCCCCCGAAGACCCAGAAGCAGGGTCTGAGGGCTGTTGCACAGATGGGCTAACTACAGAGGATGTGGACTCCACGACTGACACCTTGCTTGGAGGATCTTCAAGACTCAAAGACTCTGAGGAACCACGATGACGTTTAGCAAATAAAGAATGTGCACCATGACTACCAGGGGATACCATTGATGTAGAGGTCGAGTCTTGAACTGTAGTGGCAACCGTCTCAAGTGCGGGAGATTGTTGCACTGACATGGAATCAGCAGATGAAGGCATAGGAGCTGACACAACAGGAGGAACTCGAGTCTGCTGCTGGACAGGACGACGAGGACGGCTATGACCGGACAAAACTGATGCATAAGACACTCCGTTACGGAAAACAGATGACATGGCTCTACTCCTGGCCTCAGGAAAGCTTATTTTATCCCGATTACGGATGAGGAGGATCTCCTTCTCCAAGCAAAACCGGGCACAGTCTTTAGATGAAGCTGGATGTGCCTCACCACAGTGCAAACAACAAACAGGTCCAGGACAGTCCTGTCCTGCATGAGTGGATGCTCCACAAATGACACACACCACTGGGAGGCCCTGTTGCAAACGACGACAGACTCGCCCAACATGCCCGTACATCTGACAGTGGTAGCAGCGTCGTGGATTTGGGACAAAGGGTTTGACCCTAAGGGACAACCAAGCCACCTTGATGGATGAAGGCAGAACAGTACAGTCGAACGTCAGCAACGAGGATGGAGTTGGGGTAAGAACACCATCAACCTTCTTCTGAAATCTCTCCACTTTAACGACCCTGTGGACCTGGAGTTCTTCAAGCAGCTTCTCTTCACTGTAACGCAATAAGTCTTTCGAGAAAACAACACCTCGACTTTGATTTAAAAAGGCATGAGGAACACAAGTGAACAGTGCATCCGGGTCCTTACACTGGGCAGCCAGCCGGGAACCCTCTTCAGGGGATGTAACCTCCACTAGGAGGCCACCATCCCCCTGAGGTGAAATCTTCGGCTCTCTGCCACAGATTGACACAATGCGCCGATGAACAGTAAAAATGTCTAGATTCCCAATAGGCTGACCATCCAAAGTGCGAATGGTGTAGTACCTTGGGAAATCAACCCTCTCATAGACACCTGGCAGGACCTCACGGGCATGTCCACAAGATGACGATGTCTGTTGCCGGCTCTTCTTCTTTGTAGTGGCCACTGACCGCAAACCAGTGGAACCAGGCAGGTATGGTTCCAAGGTGGCAATGTGGGCCTCACCAGCCAGAGTCACACGAGGCACACAGGAGGGAGACTGTGAAGGATGGTCAGGGACGGAGCCAGGGTCGTCAGCCGAAAGAATGTTGTAAGAAGCCATATGTAATAAAAAACAACCTTATTTCCCCCACCCCTCCACCCACCATGGAGCCCAACAAGGGGAGGCCATATGCCAGGGAAAGCACCACTGGCGACCCCAGAGGTAGTTGATCGTTTCCTGTCTCTTAAAGATATTCCCCACACTGACCTTTCCATTGCTCTCTGAGAATGGATTAATTTATTTTCCATTGATTTTGTCAGTTTCCAGGTCTCACAACCATACCTCATAGCCGGAATTATACATTCGCTATATACTTTTCGTTTCATACAAACTGGCAAGCTACTCTTCATAATGTCTCTATGTTTATCGAAAGCTTTCCATCCAATTGTAATGCGTCTTTTTATTTCGCTATCATGATATTTCCTTAATTTTAGTATTTGTCCCAAGTAGTTGTACTCCTCAACTTCTTCAAGAATTTCATCGCTTATTCTGATGACGCTCTTTGATGTTTGTGGATTAAACATTAGGCCTACTTTAGTTTTACTTCGGTTCATCTTCAGTCCTACTTTCAGACGTTCTCTGTTCAGGTCATTTAACATTTCTTACAATGCCTCCGCTGTTTCTGAGATTAGGACAATGTCATCTGCAAATCTTAAATGGTTTAGCTTTTCTCCATCAATGTTCACTCCTTTGTTTTCCCAGTCTAGCTTTCTGAAAATAGTTTCTAGGCATGCTGTAAATAATTTTGGTGAAATTGTATCTCCCTGACGCACACCCTTCTCAATCTTAATTTTTTCTGAGTCCTTATGTAATTAAACAGTAGCAGTTCCCTCTTTATATATGTTTTCAAGCTGGTTTACAATGTTCTCATTCACTCCTTGTTCTCGCAATGAATTTATAATTGCTCTGTGCTCCACTGAGTCGAAAGCCTTTTCGTCATCAACAAAACCTAAGCACAGTGGTTTATTATATTCTATAGTTTTCTCAATTAGCTGGTTCATTGTATATAGATGATCAATGGTCGAGTACCCGCTTCGGAATCCTGCCTGTTCACGAGGTTGGTTTTCCTCCAAAATTGTTGTTATTCTGTTCATAAGGACTTTAGTGAAGAGTTTGTAAATGACTGATAATAAGCTAATGGGTCGATATTACTAAGGTCTTTTGAGTCACCTTTTGTGTAGAGTAAAATAACTATTGCATAACACCATGTTTTGGGAATATTCTTCTGTTTTATACAATGGGTAAATAAGTAAGCAAACCTATTTTGTACTTCTACTCCGGCATCCAACAGTAAATCTGTTACTAGTCCATCTTCTCCCTGAGCCTTTCCTCTTTTCATATTTTTAAGACAAATATATACTTCGTCTGGTGTTATCTCAGGTATTTCACTTGTGTCAACTGAAAAGTTACCTATTGGTACTACAGTCTTTGATGCATACAGTTCTTTGTAAAATTCTTCAACTCTCTTCACAATCTTATCTCTGCATTTAATGATTTTACCGTTTTTTTCTTTCAGTGATGTCATTTGTTGCTTTCCTAGGGCCATTTTACTTCGGACCTGTTTCAGACTTTTTCCATTTTTGATGGTTTCTTTAATTTAATCCATGTTTCTCTTTCTTTTTTCTTCTCTTTGTCATTTGTTGATAAGTTTATTTAATTCTGCTCATTCTATTTCGTCTTTCTTTGTGTTTACTTTCCTTTCCTTCCGTTTTTTCATAAGCTCAAGTGTCTTTTCTGAATACTTCTAGGATTTGGTTGTATTAGGTTTTCATACTAAATCTGCTGATTCTCTTAGCACTTTTGTTAGTCTGTCATTCAGCTCATCAATGTCACATTCAGCATTACTTAGAGCCTGAAATCTGTTCCTTATTTCCAACTGAAAAGTTGCTTTGTTTTCGTTTACTATTATTGGGCATATCTTTTTATCTTTAATCATCTTCTTTCTTTCATTTCTGAAATTGAATCTGGCTGTGGTTCCTATGATCACTACCTACATTTACTTTGTTGATAACTGCGACATTTATGATCGTGTTATTCTTATCTGCTATAATGAAGTCGATTTCATTCTTTGTTCCTCCATTTGGGCTTCTACAGGACCAATTTCTTCCTGTTCTTTTGTGGAAGAATGTGTTTATTATTCTCATGTTAAATACTTCAGCAAAATTTACCAGCATTTCTCCTCTTTCATTCCTTTCTCCCATTCCAAATATTTCCATGCATGCTTCTCCATTTTTCGACTTCCCAACTTTTGCATTGAAGCCTCCCATGAGTATAGTATATGTTGTCTTTTCTTCTTCCATAATGTGGGAAATGTCATCATAGAATGTTTCTATTTCTTTATCTGGGCTTTGAGAAGTTGGTGCATATACTTGTATGACTTTCATGATATATTTTTTGCATACTCTAATGACAATAAATACTGCTGTCAGATACACTGCTGAATTCAACAATGTTGTCTGCAAGATTTTTGTTAATTAGAAATCTTACACCACTAACTCTTTCATTTTCCTTTCCTTTGTAGTAAAATAGGTGTTTGCTGTCTTCAAGCTGAATTACTTTTTCTTCTTTTCTGCGGATCTCACTCAAACCTACGGTATCCCAACTAATGTTTTCCAGTTCAGTCATCAGGTTATCAAATTTGTAATCTTCTGCGAGGCTTCTTACGTTGTATGCATAGATCTCCATCGATTTCAGTTTGTTTAACATCGAAGAGTCTAATTTTCCAACAAAGTGACTACTCACTTTCGGTGGCACACTGCCCGTAAGCACAGGAGGCAGTGCGGTTAGACCTTTAGTAGGCGAAAATCCAACAGGAACGCCCATCAAATCATTTGCAACAGAACTCATGTTTGGTTGGGAGGATTGTGGCAAACAATCTCTCCTCCCTGCCACATAGTATCTGGTGAGATGTAATTTTTTGCCACCTTATTCGTTATATTCAGTGGAGCCCTATATATCTATAATGGGTTTCATGGACAGTGCTGACTAAGACGGTACCTCGTATATCTACAAGGCCTTCCCCTATCCGCCACCCAGGGACGCGGCAGGTAATAGTGGGATCCTGCCCCTGCATATATATATATATATATATATATATATATATATATATATATATATATATATATATATATATATATATATATATATATATTGTTACGGAACAGGGATAATGAACACTTCAAGTGAGAATACTAAAATCACTACTGTCCCGCAAAGTTCCAGGTTCAAAACAAAGGACTTAGGTAAAATTACAAGTTAAAGTTTAATGCACAAACTAACAACTAAACATTCAGGACTCATAAGGATAATATAATGGCAAAAAACAGGTTAAATATATGGTTAACTGCAATAGCCTCTATTAACACGAAATTAGCAAGAGTAAATTTATATGTCAGCCCTGATAAAATGAGAAAACCGGATAATGCTCAGTTAATGCAAGATATATTATTACAGATACACAATATTATTAATGATGGCTGACATCAAAAACTCCACATGAACCACAAAAACCTCACCAGGCCCACGAACCAACACCCCATGCTACACAGTACAAGAAAAAAATGTAATAACACTTATACTCAAATTACACAGCAGCTAGATAGTTGGAGACTTCCTGAGCACTCACAAAAGTAATAACAACTGTACAGGGGAGGACAGAGATGTGAACAAAATGAGGAGTAGATCTAAGTGGCAATTAATGCAGAGACTGAGCTCATTATATAGGGGCCGGCAGAGCTTGATACAACTTGTAAGAAGGACGCGCAAATGAAGCCATAGGGGACAAACAGTTGACACTCCTGCTCTGAACAACAGAAAAAACGACTTTCTCTACTATAAGGGGGAGAAGGGGGGAGTGAGGTAGAACACGCACTATGGAAGCCACGAGGCGATTCGTGATCAAACATGCAGCATACTGTACGTTAGAATTATACAAAGGATGATGAAATCATAGGCTATGTAACACCTCCCCACAAAAAAAAAAAGAAATTTACAAAGGAAATTTCTTATTACTCTAAAACAATGTCTAATCTCTAGATAAGCAATCTGCAATAACATTTTCTTTCCCCTTGATATGTTGTATGTCTAATGAATACTCCTGAAGAAGTAGACTCCATCTTGTCAATCTCTGAATTTTATCTTTAAACTTACTAAGGAATTTCAGTGGGTTATGATCGGTATAAATGACTATGGGGTCAAAACCAGAACACAAATAAAATGAAAAATGCTGTAAACCCAAAATCAAGGCCAAAAGCTCTTTCTCATTAGTTGAGTCGTTCTTTTGAGGTGGAGTGAACTTCTTACTGTAATAAGATACAGGGTTTTCAATACCCTGATCATCCTTTTGCAGCAAAACAGCCCCAGCTCCTGTATTACTTGCGTCAACAGCCATCTTAAAAGGCTTAGCAAAGTTTGGAGTAGCGAGCACTGGCTAACTTAACAGGATAGCTTTAAGTTTACTGAAAGAGGATTCACAGTTATCGGTCCAGACAAATTTAACTCCCTTTTTCAGTAGGTCTGTAAGTGGTGATACAAGAATTGAAAAGTTAAGAACAAATCCCCTGTAATAACCTACCATTCCCAAAAATCTTTGTAGCTCTTTCCTACTTTTAGGTCTGGGAAGATCACTTATAACCTGAACCTTAGCTCCTGGTGGTGCAACGTGTCCATCACCAATTACGTACCCAAGGTACTGAACTTTAGCTTGACCAAACTCACACTTTGATAAATTAGCTACAAGATTAGCCTTAACCAAACGCTCAAGAAATTTACTGACATCTCATAGGTGATCTATCCAGTTGTCACTGAAGATTAATACATCATCAATATAAACAACACACCCTGCCAAACCCTCTGTTACAAAATTCATGAGCTTCTGAAATGTGGCTGGTGCATTGTTCATACCATATGGCATTACAGAACATGCAAAAGTCTTTCCTAGTGTTACAAAACATGAGATCTCCCTAGCACGTTCAGTCATAGGTACTTGCCAGTATCCCCTTAACAAATCAAACTTACTTATGTACCTAGCCCTTCCGATCTTATCTATGCAATCTTCCACGCGAGGGAGAGGGTAAGTGTCTATTTGGTTATCTGATTAACATGTCTGTAGTCGATGCAAAGCCTCTGTGACCCACCTGGGTTAGGGACAAGAGTGACAGGAGAACTCCACTTGCTCTGACAGGGCTCAATCATCTTGTGGTCCAACAGGTAGCCAAGCTCCTTCTGGATGAGAGGAACCTCCACTGGGTTCACACGGTAAGGAGGCAGTTTAATTGGCTTTGCGTCTCCAACACTGACATCATGCATCAACACAGTGGTTCTTCCTGGAGTGGCACGGAACACTTGCGGGTACTCCTGCAGTAATTCCGAAAACTCCTGCCTTTCCTCGGAAGCTAGATGAGAAAGCTTAGTCTGGAGATCATTCATGATATCAGGATTCTTCCCCAAACTATCACTCAGGCTCATGCTGCATGGGAGAACTTCACTTACAGACTCGGGTGGAACAGCTACAGTGCAGACTGGGTTATTTTCGTCCCGCCTGTGATATAACTTTAGCATGTTGATGTGACAAGGTTGCTTGTTCTTTCTACGATCTGGTGTAGCGATGACATAGTTGACATCACTGAGTTTCTTCTCCACGAAATAAGGACCACTAAACTTGGCTTGAAGAGGTTGCCCATGCAGAATCAAAACCTGATCTCCTGCCTGAAAGTAGCGTAACCTGGACTTCTTATCATACCGTCTTCGTCTTCTCCTAAGCAGCTCCTAAATTCTCTCTCGCCAGCTGTAAAGCAGTGGACAGCCGTTCTTTGAACTTCATCACATACTCCAGCAGGTTGACGTCATCTTCCTCCGACAGCCAGCATTCCTTGAGTAGGGATCCTCTTACTTCATGGCCAAACAGTAGTTCAAAGGGTGAGAAGCTCAGTGATTCATTTGGAGATTCTCTTCCGGCAAATACAACGAATGCAAGACCTTTATCCCAGTCTTTCTGATGTTCCAAACAGTATTTCTTGAGCATCGATTTGAGTGTTTGATGATATCTCTCCAACGCTCCTTGGGTCTGGGGATGGTAAGCTGAAGACGTGATCTGGGTGATGCCCAACTCTTTCAGAGACTGCTTGAAAACATTTGACATGAAATTACTTCCCCGGTCTGACTGTACCTCCTTGGGCAGACCAAACTTGGTGAAGAACCCTAGCATTTCCTTAACCACGTTCTTTGCTGAGATATTTCTAAGTGGAATGGCTTCAGGATAACGAGTGGCCATATCAATCAGGGTCAACGCATAAGAAAATCCTGAAGAAGTCTTAGGAAGAGGGCCCACAATTTCCACCAACACACGGGTGAATGGCGCCTCAAAAGGAGGAATGGGAACTAGAGGTGCAACCTTTTCAGTGTGATTACACTTCCCCACAACTTGACAGGTGTGACAAGACTTACAATACCAGGAAACACCTCTGAAGATACCTGGCCAGTAGAAGTGTTTCAAAATGCGTGCCACAGTCTTCCTCACTCCAAGGTGTCCTGCCAAACTGAAATCATGAGTCACTCTAATGATATCCTGCCTACAAACACGAGGGATGACAACTTGATGTACAACCTCCCATTCACAGTCGGCTGATGCTGTTGGGGGTCTTCACTTCATCATAAGTACTCCTGACTTTATATAATAACAAGCAGAAGCACCAGCTGACTCTTCCTCACTGCAAGCAGAGTTAGCTAGACCTTTCAACTCTGGGTCAGCAACCTGCAACTCAACCAACTCTTGACGAGACAAATTATCAACACTACGGGGTACTGCCTCATCTGGCGAGTGGTCCAAATTAGCAAGAAAAGTGTCAGCTAGGAAAACATTATCATCGTTATCCTCTAAGTCACCAGTAACTTTAGACAGCCCTAGTGACAGCACATGCAGAGAACACATCAGGGATATCACAATCCTGGGTCGCAGTCACTGATTCACTAGACACCTGAGGAGCTGGACACACTTGACTTGAACCAATATCATTACCAAGTAAGAAAGTTACAGTTGACATTGGGAGTGTCTCAACCAACCCAACCATAACGGAACCATTAACAAAACCAGACTCTAAATTCACTCTGCACAGAGGGACAGAGAAGTAATTATTTCCTACACCTTGTAAGATTACAGTTTCATCAGAGGAATTAACATTAGAGCCTAGAACACTGGTCAGCATAAGGGATTGGCAAACACCTGTATGACGAGATATTTTAACTGATTTCCTGTCATTACTGTCCAGAGGACTGACAAAACCATCAGACAGGAAATTAGCACATGAACTCCTGAGAGTGTCACCCACGTTACTGCTCAAAAGAGGAGCTTCATCATGAGAATTTAATTTACCCCTCAAATCAGGTTCAATTAACTCGATTAAAGAATTCTGGGAACTCTCAAGGATGGACACTAGACCAATTGACTGAATATTTAAAGACTCCTTTTTGTTCACATCACGCTGTCTCCTGAAACATTTCTCCGTAGTATGACCATGCTTACTACAATAAGTACATTTACTTTTCTGAAATCTAGAGGTGGAGCTGGTATTTACTTCCTGAGAAACATCATCTTTATTCTCTTTCCTGTTACCTGTACTTTGAGTAGAGGCAACGTATTTACTCTCAGCTTTCCTTTTTTTCTTTAGAATATCTCTTGTGAGTGAGAACATATTCATCAGCTAAAACTGCAGCATCAGACAAATTATCTATTCTTTTCTCATCAAGATATAGGCTTACATCTTCATTAATACACATTTTGAAGTCCTCCAGCAAAATCATCTGTTTAAATTTATCAAAATCAGAATTTACATTCTTAAAATTTAACCACCGCTCTAAGAGATCTTCTTTGATTTTTGCATACTCAACATGGGATTGCTTATCTTGCTTATAAGTTGTCCTAAATTTTACTCTATAGTCTTCAGGAACAAGCTCATAGGCCTTAAGAATCAAGCTCTTAACTACATCATAATTATCAGATTGATCCTGAGGCAAAGATGCATAAGCTACTTGAGCTTTACCGGTGAGAACACTCTGAAGGAGTACTGGCAAATACTTTTTGGGCCATTTAAAACCTGTAGCTACCCTCTCAAACAACTGAAAATACTTTGTTAAATCAGATTCATTAAAAGGAGAGAAGTTTAATATTTTTAGCCACATCAAAATCATCAGAGCTAGATGATCCAGTTCCACCTTGTTTCATGCGATACTCATGGTCTTCCTGAATCCTAGCAAGTTCAATTTGTACCTGAGCCTGTGCCTGTGCCTCCTGAATACGAGCCTAAGACTCAGCCTCCTTAGCACGTGCCCGAAACTCAGCCTCCTTAGCACGAGCCTCCTGCAGGGCAAGCTGTAACTTAACTATTTCAATCTGCGTTTGTTCATCTGGAGGAGTTACAATGAACAAGCTTTTATTAATCATGCCAACAATTTGATCTTTAGAATGATGAGAGCGAACAGCAATTCCCAATTGTTGAGCAACAAGCTTAAGTTCATTCTTTGTTCTCTTTTCTACATCACACACTGTTTGCACATTTGACAAAAAATCTTTGGCTTCATCAAGAGTAGTAATAGTAGACATCATGAATAAATCACAGTCACAAAATATCAAGCAATATCCTTATGATAATATCCTGAATATCCTGATAAGAGGTCGCCAAATTTATGTTACGGAACAGAGAGAGATAATGAACACTTCAAGTGAGAATACTAAAATCACTACTGTCCCGCAAAGTTGCAGGTTCAAAACAAATGACTTAGGTGAAATTACAAGTTAAAGTTTAATGCTCAAACTAACAACTAAACATTCAGGACTCATAAGGATAATGTAAAGGCAAAACAGGTTACATATATGGTTAACTGCAATAGCCTCTATTAACACGAAATTAGCAAAAGCAAATTTATCTAAGTCAGCCCTGATAAAATGAGAAAACCGGATAATGCTCAGATAAAGCAGGATAAAATATTATTACAGATACAAAATATTACTAATACTGGCTGACAGCAAAAACCCTACCAGGCCTACAAATTAACGCCCTATGCTATACAGTACAAGAAAAATGGTAATAACTCTTATACTCAAATTACACAGCAGCTAGATGGCTGGAGACTTCCTGAGAACTCACAAAAGTAATAATACACTATACAGGGGAGGACAGAGATGTGAACAAAATGAGGAGCAGATCTAAGTGGCAACTAATGCAGAGACTGAGCTCATTATATAGGGGGCCGGCTGAGCTTGATTCAACTTGTAAGAAGGATGCGCAAACGAAGGCATAGAGGACGAAGAGTTGACACTCCTGCTCTGAACAACAGAAAGAACGACTTACTCTACTATAAGGGGGAGAAGGGGGGAGTGAGGTAGAACACGCAAGCCTGGTCACTATGGAAGCCTCGTGGCGAATCGTGATCAAACATGCATTATTCTGTACATTAGAATTATACAAAGAATGATGAAATCATAGGCTATGTAACAATATATATATATATATATATATATATATATATATATATATATATATATATATATATATATATATATATATTTATATATATATCATCATCATCATCATCATCATCTATACCTAGTCCACTGCTGAACAAAGGCCTCCCCCAACCTTTTCCACGAATTCCCTGACTAAGCCAATCTTTGCCACGTTTTCCCTGCAAATCCCCCCCCGTGGGCAGCCACCTTGTCATGGTGGGGGGGCTTGCATGCCCCTGTGATCCCACAAGCCTGCCTGTGGATGTAACGACATCCGGCAGGATCTCCCATGCGGGTAGGGTTGTGGGTGAGGGGTCTGACTAAGCGCTGCCCGAAACGTAGGTTACCCATATGGGTCTTCCGTCCTCTGCCCCAGCGTTCAACTGGGACTGGGAGGAGGTCTCGTAGGGTTGCTGGGACTCCAAGATTTGGCCCAGAGGAAGCAGTAAAGGAAAATTTCAAGAAGTATCTAGTGCTGAAATCCTCTGCAGGTGGCTCAGTGCTGGATATGGACATTTTTAACCTGTACCGTGCCATTGTGTCTGCCTGTGGCCGTGAACCAGTGATATCCACCCAAGGGGATGGTAGCCTCCTAATTGAGGTTTCCTCCCCAGAAGAGAGCTCACGTCTCCAGACTCTGACCTCCGTTTCTGGTCATAGTGTATCCTGTACATCTCACGGCACATTTAACAAGTGTAAGGGGGTCATTTACTCCCGGGACCTCCTCCGATACCCTGAATCACAGTTACAAGAAGAACTACGGTCTTATGGTGTCATAAAGGTTGACCGGGTACAGAAGAAAATCGATGATGTTCTGACCCCAACTCCGACACTGTTTCTGATTTTTGAACGCTTGACTTTGCCTGCTTCCGTGAAACTTGCTTGGCTCTCTCTGCCTGTGAAGCCTTATGTTCCGAACCCAAGGCGGTGTTTCCACTATCAGGGGTATGGACATGTAAGCAAATTTTGTCGGCGTGCACTGGCTGGTCTTTCTGGTGTCTGTATCTCCTATGGTGAATCGAGTTATATCGGTGATTGTCCAGGACCCCTTAAATGCTATCACTGTGGGGGTCCTCATGCTGTATCCTCAAAAAACTGTCCTCGCTACTGCCTGGAAAAGGAGGTTCTGAGCATTCGCACACGTGAGAAGGTTTCTTTTCCAGAAGCAAAGAGGAGGGCCCAGACTCTCTCTTCTTTCAGCCTGGAATTACTTATGCTTCTGCCCTTTCAGGGGCACCTGTACATCGTACTGTGACCCAGAAGTTGCCACGACCCTTTACAGTGACCACTTTCCCAACTACTGATTTGACGGATATTACTCCTGAAATTACTAGTATATGTGAGAATGTTTCACGCCCACCCACTGCTCCAACTGTTCCTACCTCCACTTCAGAAGCTGACAGTTTGCACACTTCTGTGGTGGTGGCGGATGTACACGCTGATGTAACTCATCCTGTCTTGTCCAGTATTCACAAGGCTCCTTCTGTACCCAGTAAACGTCACCGTAACTCGTCAGAGACCTCAGAGCCTGACAACCGGCCATCCAAGGTCTCTGTTGTCGAACCTTGTATTGCCCTCTCTCTTGTTCCCTCTGCCTCAGAGGCTGAGGGGTCTAGCCAGGTGAAAGATGCAGCTGGTGGTTCACCTGTGGTCAAGTCCCCGCCTGGAGATGGTGTTGGAGAAACCGTTGGTGCTTTAGTTCTGAAAAGTACAAAGTCATCCTCACAGGGTTCGAATCCCGTTGACACTCTTTCCACTTCTGAGGCTTCTAACAGAGGCACTGGCCGTCCCATATCACCCAAGGCGGCCTCCAAGCCACTTTCCAAGCCGTATGTTACTCCACCTCAGAGGAAGAGTGTTGGAAAATTTCCCTCTTCCTCGTCCTCACGTTTGTCCACGGATGCTCAACATAAGGTGCAGGTTCCTGGTGCTGGCCAGTCTCTTCCCAAGGGCCCTCCTAAGCATCATTCCAAACCCGCTCGTATGTCAGGAGGTGTACAGTCCCGCACTTGATCATAATTTTCCCTTTCACAATGGGTTCTATCATCCAGTGGAATTGTCGAGGTTTACGTGCCAGCTATGAGGAACTGTGTCATCTAGTTTCTCAATTTACTCCTTTATGCATGTGTATCCAGGAGACCATGGTTGGTGAGGCTGTTCCTCCCGGTCCTTCTGGCTACAATGCATTTTATTCTGATCCTGTGCCAAGCCAAGGTCGTCATGGAGGGACTGCTATCTTTCTCCGCCAGGATATTCCATATAGTCATCTGGATATTTCTGGTCCCCTGCAGGCAGTTGCTGTCCGGATGTTTTTACGTCGGCAATATACAGTTTGCAGTCTTTATCTTCCTCCCAGCGCTACTGTTGAAAGGGCAGATCTGGAACGCCTTATTCATGGCCTTCCTTCTCCCTTTCTATTACTAGGAAATATGAATGGACACCATCCACTATGGGGTAACAGTGAGGCCAACCCTCGGGGTGTAATGCTGGCCTCTGTAGTGGAACATGAGGAGCTGGGCATTTTAAACTCCAATAAAATGACTTATTTCCATAGCCAGACAGGAACTTTTACTGCCATTGATTTGTCCTTATGTTCAGCTGATGCTGTTTTAGATTTTAACTTGGATGTGTTGCCAGACCTGTATGGCAGCGACCATTTTCCTTTACTCTTAACTGCTGGTGCAGGTGGACCTCAGCCACGTCTTCCTCGCTGGCTTCTGGATAAGGCTGACTGGCCACGTTTCAGGGAATTAAGTTCCATTTCCCTTTCTGTGAATGAATTTGGCTGTCTTACTGAGGCAGTGTCATATTTCAATAAAGTGTTGCACTCAGCAGCCCGATTATCTATTCCAAAAACGAAGGGTCAGTTTCCTAAACGTCCGGTTCCTTGGTGGAACTCTGAGTGCAGTTCCACAGTGAGAGCCAAACGAGTCGCCTTCTCTCGACTTCGTCATCACCGTGGGGATCTTCAGTATATGATAGCGTATCGGAGGGCACGAGCCCATATGAGGCGAGTTTTGAAGGCGGCCAGGCGTTCATCCTGGAAGAGATATGTTTCCTCCATCAATTCAAGGACTTCCATCACCCAGGTGTGGAACCGGGTAAGGAAAATTTCAGGGAAGTTTACTGTTCCATCTCCTCCCGTTTTATCTGGAGCAGGTGGAACTGTTGCTGATCCTTTTGCTGTTGCAGAGTTGCTTGTTGAACATTTTGCCAGTGTGTCACAGAGGAATGCAGATACGCCTTCGGCTTGCCACCGTCGGCGCCTAGAGTCTCGTGGTCTCAGTTTTGCCTCTGTGGGGGGAGAGCCTTACAATGTTCCATTTTCAATTTCTGAACTCCAGACAGCTCTGTCGCAGTGCCATGATTCTTCTCCTGGTTATGATGATATTCCTTATGCCTTTCTACATCACCTGTCTGATGAGTCCCTTTTGTTTTTACTTTCACTGTATAATAAGATCTGGTGTTCTGGGGAGTTTCCGGCTTGTTGGAATATTGCTGTGGTTATCCCCATCCCCAAACCAGGTAAAGACCACCTACAGGCAACAAATTATCGGCCTATTTCTCTAACGTCATGTATATGTAAAGTTTTGGAAAAGATGGTCAATGTTAGGCTTGTGTGGTTTTTGGAGAGAGGTGACTTATTATCCCCTGCCCAATATGGTTTTCGAAAAATGCGATCTACCTCTGATGCACTGCTGACCTTGGAATCTTCTGTTTGTGAGGCTTTCTCCACTAACCAACACCAGGTCACAGTTTTCTTTGATCTGGAGAAGGCATATGACACTGCTTGGCGTCATGGCATTTTACTTTCCCTTCATGAGTTTGGTTTTCGTGGGCGCTTGCCTATTTTTATCCAACAGTTTTTATCTAACCGTTTTTTAAGGGTGAGAGTGGGAGGAGTGCTTTCTAATGCCCGTGAACTAGAAGATGGAGTACCACAAGGGAGTATCCTAAGTGTTACTCTGTTTGCTGTAGCCATTAACAGTGTAATCAGTGTACACCCGTGGACCAAAGTTTCGGTACCCCCCTCGGTGGAAGGAAGTGGAAGTCAGGGTTAGAGAGAGGGCAGGTGAACGGACAACCGTGAGTGGTACTTTGGAACTGAGCTACGAGGCGAATAGTGAGAAACCTAATAACACTGGATTCGAAACATTTCCATGCTATTCACCTGCGAAACATTATGCGTTCTTAACATACATACTGTAACATATAACATAGACTACTGTGTTATCATGGTGTCCTGTGATACTGACCCATCTGTTTCGGATCCTCATCACACAAATAAAGCACCGAGCCAGTTGTATATAAGTTGCAACTTGTCATTATATCTGCAGTCATAATTTTTGTGAATGTTATCCCTGGATTGTCTATAGCTATAATAAAGAATGATTGTGAATTTAATGTTGATTTTCACAGTAGTTGTGCGGATGGTTATAAATGTAGTAATTATTTTATGTGGACGACTAAACCACATTGTGATGGACAGCGGAGAGCATTCGCCAATAATTTACTATAACCAGATGACATTAGATGCAACAACGAAGACACAGCTGTGGTATCCTGCTCCGCCTTGTTATCAAGGCCTTAACTGTGGCTTCACCTCATACGTGCATTATTTTCCCTCAGTTTCTGCCTCTTTTATTACTCTTACTTCCCGGTATCCTTCTAGTGCGAGTCGCCATATTCCTTGGAGGGTTTCTTGTCTTCCGGTCCTATAACCCCTACTGTATTACATTATTCCTCGCATCATCACTTCCAAACAAACAACGTTAGCCCAAGACTGCTGAATCTGTTAATACCATTATTGCCACTGCCACTACTACTGTAATCCCCCTCTTCCTATTGTGTCTAATTTCCCTCACAGTAAAACTACTGCTGCTCTTATTACTACTCCACTATAAATCTGTATAATAATAAATATGATTGTCCTTATGTCTGTGTATCTGTTAAACATAATTATTGTCCCTGTCCCACCGTCGACAACTCGTCACTGTCCCGGCACCGCTACTCCAGTTCTCACCACATTACCCTTCACCTCATCCTTGGGCCAGAAGGCCTGTTGTTCACCCTTTACCGGTGAATATACGTGGCATGCATTAATAATAAAAAAGAAGGCATTTGAGAGCTTAACTGTAATCGCCCTCTAAAATATTCTGTTTGTCAAGTCCAAACTTTAGGCCATATTTTGATACCATGAAGGTTTTATGTTGATAACTCAAGCCATTCATGAGATTTAATGGTGCTAAAGGCAGGCAATAAAAACTAGTTAACCTTTAGCAGTTAGTTTGGTGACCTTGACTCTGACCTCGAGTTGCTATTTTCGAACTCCTCCAAGATTTTGCCCATATCTTGATACGCTGAAGGCTTCATGTTGATAGCTCAAGCCGTTCATGAGATATAATAGGAACACACACACACACACACAGATGCAGTTAAAAACATGTTCGCTCCGCCTTCTAAAGGTAGCCGATAATAATATAATAACAACAACATAGTAGATGTGAACTGTAGTGTTCCTAACATTACACTTAATAACTGCAGACCCAAACGTGCTTATATTACGGAGCACTGATATATTAACCACAAAACCGACCACAGACCGTTCTTATCATTACCACTGCACCTTCCCTATAGCACTTAACCATGGTAATACAACCCACTGTAGTCCTCTGTGAGATCGCTATACGTCTTTGGGAAAAATAACAGTGCACAACATGCATACAGACCACTAAAATAACCATATGATGTTTCACTGACATCCATCAAATAGCCTAGGAGAAGTTAGTGGACAAACAAACAAACGACTGGACACAGACAGACAGAAGCAGAATGTCTCGCATCGGTATGTAACGACCTGACAAAACTCTTGTGATCCTGCATTGCAGGTGTCATCACAATAATAATAATAATAATAATAATAATAATTAATCACATGTTATTAGGCACGATACTGAGAAGGACACACACTGGAATAGCATGTGTTGACGCAATGCAGAATCTGTTTGCCATGACAGAAGGTTGGGTTGCGGTCAAACATTAATTTAGTATTACTATAACCCTACCATTACAGCATATTATGCCACTGTTTGGTTTTATATGTCACAGCTGTTTTCACTTGTTTTATCAGGGACATTATGGTGTTTGTCCTCCTCTGTATCATGGATATTAACATGTGATTACTACTACTACTATTACTACTACTACTACTACTACTACTATTACTACTACGATTATTATTATTATTATTATTATTATTATTATAACTATGATGACACCTACAAAGCAGGATCGTAATAGTTTCGTCAGTTTGTCATATACCGATGCGAGACATTCGGCCTCAGTCTATGTCCAGCCGTGTGTTTGTTTGTTCGCTAACTTCTAGGCAATTTAATGGATGTCAGTGAAACGCCACAGGTGTATTTTAATGGGTTGTAGGCATGTTGTGCGCTGTTATTTTTCCCAAACATGTGTAGTGATCCCACAAAGGACTTCAGTGGGTTATATTACTGTGGTGAAGTGCTACAGGTAAGGTCCAGTGGCAAGGATAGGAACGGTCTGTGGTCAGTTCTGTGGTTAATATATCAGAGCTCCGTAATATAGGCACGTTTGGGTCTGCGACTTTTATAATTATGTAATGTTCGGAATACTGCAGATGTATATTGTTGCTGTCAATTTTTTAATTATTCTTATTAATGCATGGCACGTATATTCACCGGTAAAAGGTGAACAACAGGCCTGGTGGCCCAAGAAGGAGGTAAGGGATAAAATGGTTCGGAGTGGGGGAGGAATAGAGCTCATGGCGGGTGGGAGAGAGGGGGGTGGGGTGCAACTGGGGTAGCAGTGCGGGGTAAGTGACGAGTTGTCGACGGTGGGACAGGGACAATATGATTAACAGATACACAGACATAAGGACAATCATATTTATTATTATACAGATTTAGAGTGGAGTAGTAATACGAGTAGCAGTAGTAGTACTATGAGGGGAATTGCAGTAGACACAATGGGGAAAGGGGGAATACTAGTGGCAGTGGCAATAATGGTATTAACAGATTCAGCAGTCTTGGGCTAACGTTGTTTGTTTGGAAGTGATGATGGAGGAATAATGTAATACAGTAGGAGTTTTAGGACCGGACGACAAGAAACCCTCCAAGGAATATGACGACTCGCAGTAAGAGGATACCGGGAAGTAAGAGTAATAAAAGAGGCAGAAACTGAAGGAAAATTAACGCACGTATGAGGTGAAGCCACAGTCAAGGCCTTGATAACAAAGCGGAGCAGGATACCACAGCTGTGTCTTCGTTGTCTCATAATATTTTGTGTTGTTTGCATCTAATTTCATCTGATTATAGTAAATTATTGGTGAATGCTCTCCGCTGTCCACCACAATGTGGTTTAGTCGTCCACATAAAATAATTGCCACAGTTATAATCATCCGCACAACTACTGTGAAAATCAACATTAAATTCACAATCATTCTTTATTATAGCAATAGACAATCCAGGGATAACATTCACAAAAATTATGACTGCAGTTATAATGACAAGTTACAACTTATATACAACTGGCTCGGTGCTTTATTTGTGTGATGAGGATCCGAAACAGATGGGTCAGTATCACAGGACACCATGATAACACAGTAGTCTATGTTATATGTTACAGTATGTATGTTAAGAACGCATAATGTTTTGCAGGTGAATAGCATGGAAATGTTTCGAATCCAGTGTTATTAGGTTTCTCACTATTCGCCTCGTAGCTCAGTTCCAAAGCACCACTCACGGTTGTCCGTTCACCTGCCCTCTCTCTAACCCTGACTTCCACTTCCTTCCACCGAGGGGGGTACCGAAACTTTGGTCCACGGGTGTACTTCCTGACGGTGTACGAGGATCATTATATGTCGATGACCTCTCAATATCCTTCACCGCATCTAGAATGTCTCTGATAGAGAGGAAGTTGCAGCTTGCTCTTAATAGAATTTCTGACTGGGCAGAGTCATGCGGTTTCAGATTTTCTTTAACAAAGACAGTGGCTATGCATTTTTGTCGTCTTCGTGGGGTTCACCCAGACCCAGACTTGTATCTCTATGGTAGAAGAATACCCTGTGTGGAAGAGACACGGTTTCTGGGCCTTTTATTTGATAGACGACTAACCTGGGTTTCTCATATTCGCTCTGTTAAGGTGGCTTGTCTTAAAGCTATGAGTCTTTTGAAGGTTTTAGCTCATACCTCTTGGGGTGCTGACCGTCAGACCCTGCTCCTCTTGCATAGGTCTCTTATTCTTCCTAAACTTGAATATGGATGTGAGGTTTACTCCTCTGCAACAGATGCCCGTCTCCAGTTGTTAAATTCTGTGCATCATGCTGGTGTACGTCTGGCAACTGGGGCATTCAGATCATCCCCGATTACAAGTTTGTTAGTAGATGCTGGTGTACTCCCCTTGGATTTGCGACGCCAGTTGCTAATGATGAGGTGCTGGTATCGTCTTCACCGCATTCCAGACTCAATTTCTTGTGCCATCGTCTCCCAGGATTCCCAATCTTCTGCTTATGACACCCGTCCTAATCTCCCGAAGCCATTTGGTTACAGGGTCCGGTCTGTTATGCTAGCCCTCTCTGTCCCGAGACTGGCAATTTGTCCACATCGGATCCCTAGGGTGGGTTCCTGGCTACTCCCTCGTGTGACGTTTTGTAGGTCTGTTGTGGAAAAAAAGGACTCGCTTCCCTCTCAGGTGTCCCTCTCTCTCTTTTTAGAACATGCCTCTATTCATGAGGGTTCTGTCCCCGTCTATACTGACGGGTCTAAGACTGATACTGGAGTAGGATTTGGTGTTGTTTTCCCCTCCTTTAGTAGGGGCGGTAGTCTTCCTGGCATTACTTCAGTGTATACGGCAGAGCTGACTGCAATTTTATATGCTCTTAAAATCATTTTTACTCTCCCCGAATCCGTTTTTGTGATTTATAGTGACTCACGTAGTGCTCTGTCTGCACTGGAGTCTTTTAATGCATCCCATCCATTGATTTTATCAATTTTAGAGTGGCTTTTTCTTCTTGGCCGTCGTGGCCGCCAGGTGAACTTCTGTTGGGTTCCCGCACATGTAGGTGTGGTGGGCAATGAGAGGGCAGATTTTTTAGCTAAAGCTGCGTCTTCTCAACAGCCCCCAACCGACTACCCCCTTCCTGCTTCAGATGTAACACCTTACCTGCGGTACGCAGTTGGTACGTGTTGGCAGAGGCACTGGGATGTTGTTTCTCATAATAAACTGAAGGAAATCTTTCAGAGAGTGGTTGTGCCAAGAGCTCTTCCTTCCATGTCTCGGCGATTGGAGGTGGCTCTTGCTAGACTTCGCATTGGGCATTCTCGGCTTACACATGGGTTCCTCATGGGTGGTGAGACTCAACCATACTGTGATGACTGCCTTGTTCCCCTTACTCTCCGTTACTTGCTGGTCGAGTGTCCGAGTCTGGGGGACCTGCGTCAGAGATTCCTCTATAGGCATAAGGGGGCAGATGGTGCCTACTGTTTGTCCTCAATGCTCGGTGAAGCCTCTAGCGATTTTAGTGATGTTTTTGGTTTTCTTCAGGAGGCGGGCCTCCTTCCACTTTTATAAGTAATTGATATTTTATATTTTATAAATTATGCTTTTATTATTTTCAGTGTTTTATTTCAACTAACAAATTTTAACTTTATTTTGAATATGCATTTTTTTATTTAGCTGCACCTTTTACTTTGGTGTCCGGCGGCATATGACCCTGGCAGTTGCGCCGCCAGTTTTTAATTACTTTCAATCAATCAATCAATCAATCAACCCATATGGGTCATCGGTGCCGCCCTCCAGAGGGATCACCTCGGTGCTGTCCCAAGTTGGTTCGTTGAGTGTCTGGGCTGGAAGGTGTTGGGGAAGGGAGTCTTTGCACTGGTGGGAGCAAACTTTCGCATCACGGGGTGTCCTTTTGGGGACACCCTCTGGGGACGAGGTACCCTGCTCCCATCAGACCGCGCTCGGTCCCCTCACTCCCTGGTAGGCGGTTTCCCTTGGCTCCTGGTGCCATTTTGTCTCAAGCATGTATAAATGAATACATCTCAAACTTCTTTACTTGTGGTCAGTGACCAGCCGCACGAGTTGACATCACCTGGTCACTCTCTGGCCGATGACCCTGTACCCCCAGGGTCATCTGCCAAAACTGTGAATGAAGATGCCCTTCCTATCGAGGTGATACCTGTTTTTTTTTGTTAATAAGTCTTACACAAAATACATAGTCCTTAAAATGAATAATGGTTCTTACTTCCGGAACCTGAATTGTTTTCAGATTCACAGTGGTCTAGTTTCACCATGTGGATTTACCCCCAAGGTCTCTTTGCAAGGTGACGGTTCTCTATTGCTAGAAGCCAGGAATGAAGAGGAGAGTTCATGCATCCAGTCCCTAACCATGGTCGCTGGTTATGTCATAAAAGACTTTGTAGTTACTTGTACAGAAGTTATATATATTAGACTTGTTGACGAGCGGTTGTTATACTTGAGTAGCTTTGTGAGTAGATAATCTTCTTTCCCATTTGTCATGTAGTGACAGGAGAGGTAAAGAATAGTATGAGACTATTTTTATTTGTCTTGGAAATATTAACAAGTCTCTCACACAGAGCGAAGTATAAAGTAGAGTCCCGCTAGCTATCTCTCTGTCTCTCTCTCAAGTTGCTAAGCCCTTCTCCCTGCGACCTGTCTGTTCTAAGGCTAGTTTCCTTCTGACTTCTCTTTCATAAATTCTGGTGAAACAGGAGACGTATCACGTGTGTTCCTTGTGATTGGAAAGTTCTAGAAGCCTGTGTGTGAGTATGTGTGTGTGTGTGTGTATGGTCAACAAGGCTTTGTTCACTGGTGGATTGCTGACAACTAACTGCATCATCTCCTTACTGGCCATTTCGTAATCTGTCGTCAGCTTTTCCTCAGTGTAACTTGCAAGATCATTTCCCATTCCCAGGCTCGCATAGAGCTGTCTATCTATCTATTTATCTATCTATCTATTATTTTTTGTAATTATAATATGGAGTCCTGATATATGCTCGGTCACGCGAAAATGGCGTACCATCGACAGTTAATAGTCATAACATATTAATACATATTATATACACATTATAATGAACTTATAAGCTAATTAAGTGAAATACATAATACTGTAAAAGTAACATAATTGTATGAATATTGTATACATATAATATTTATAGTAAATAGTGATTATTCAGTAATATTACAGGTTAAACAAGTATACATATTTGAATAAATGCATTAAAAGTAAATTATTTAACTGTAATACAGTATGTACTTGGGTTATTGTAGTGAAATGCATACATGCAAGGAAAAAAAAATAGTTTAAAATTAAGATTATGGTAAGAGTTATTAATATTTCATTTAAAGATAATGGTACTGGTATGCCATACATGGGTCATTTTTCTTTGTATTTTTTTATATATATATATAATTAATACTACATACAAAATATATACACTTCATTCAGAGGGGTTAACTTGGATGTTAACTCTCCCCCCACTAAATAATGACTCCAAATTAGCAATTCTTGCACGCATTCTGTGCATTGCGAACAGCAGTACTGCAACCACAATGCAGACGATTATAAAGACAGTAGGTGCTGGGCTATACACATAACATGGGTTGAACATACTCAAACTCAAATCTTCCCAGGCCTTCATTGTTTCATTGATCAGCTGCATAGTTTCAAACTTAGGTGAAGTCAGCTTAATACTTGTGCTCATGTTTAAGTTCATATTAGGCAGTGGGTGGAAATGTTTGTGTGTATGATTGAGAATGGCGTAGTGATTGATGGTGGATAAAGTAGACATGGCTGGTGTAAATACCGCACAGTAGTCTGGTGCTATGTATAATCCTGATGCTGATGTATGAGATGGTGGTATATCTGGACAGACTATGTAAACTGATGTATTATGAGGGAAATAAAAAAAACTGTTTCCAATGCGTTGATGGTGCACAAGTTTATCTGGAGCAAAAGTGAAGTTGCAATGATGATGAATATTGTCATTTCTGATGATAGCCATTTCACAAGGGACTGTATCAGTAGGCTGAAACGTGAAAATGTACGCAGGACAAAGATGAACAGCATGTAAGAATGTGCGGCACTTTCGTTCAATCGTTGATTCACTTGCGAAAGAGACAGTGTCCCGTCTCTTGGAGACCATGATGAGTTCGGTGTCTGTACTGATGTTGATGATGACCAAAGTGTTGTTATTTTTATAGGGGAAGGGGGAGGCGGTGGCTCAATCGGTAGAGAGTTGGCCTGCAGTCCTAACGGACCCGGGTTCAAATCCTGCTGGTGCAGGGAACAGTTTAAGGATTTGAATTTCATAAAATCAGACTTTACTGTTCTACCAGAAGACCCGCCGACATGTCGTAAAAATACCCCCGCTAATACCAATACACCATTCATGTATGAGACAGCCCTAGCATGTATTCAGTATGGAAGGTGGGTGTTAGCGCCGAAGTGGTGACATGTAGAGGGGTGCGGTACGTAGGAGGACTACTGGGCCTTGAAAGCAGGCTGTGAAGCCTATGCCCAGAGTCGGTCACATAAAAAAAAAAAAAAAAAAAATGGTATACTGTGAACAGGTCTTCAGTGATGAATGGTACATGAACTACCACTGATGTTGGTGTTAGTATTGCTTCTAAATATGGGTAATATTGCATGAATTCCCAACTGCGGAACAACGGCTTCAATTTATGTTTATGTATGCCTTGACGAACTATCTGACGTAGCTCATGATGGGAGTAAGTCAATTGTGATCTTGCCATCACCAGCATTCGAAATTCCTTGCATAAGTGCCCTGAAACGATCTCTACTGTCCTCTAATTGTAGTAGAATCGTGTCAATATGTTCTGTGATGATGGAGAAGTGTTGGAAAAGTGTAACGTTTCCCTCCATTTCATTTATTTTATCTACACTCTCGAGAGCTATGTTTTCTGCTTGTTTCAGATTTTTCACAATTGTCTTCATTGCTGAGTTCTGTCCTGTGATGAATTTATCTTGGTATGTTAGTACCTGAGCTATCTTATTAAATTTGTTGTTTATTTCTTTAAGGTCATCCTCTGTAGCCAATCCAAAGATGTTCCCAAGAACTGCGCCACCCAGGTCGAACAAACCGCGCTATTGGCGAGTACGTGTGATGTTGTTCCTGTCGCTCAGTACCTCCGTTCCATAAGATGGGAGATCTTGGATCATGATGAGCATAGCTGACTTCGCCTGTTCTAGTTTCCATTTCGCTAACTTTACCATTTCATTCACTTCTTTGTTGTTATGTGCTTGTGAAACATAATTTCCTATCATGAAGTCCAGAGTTCGCATCGGCGTCGCAAGTCTGTCTAGATGAGTAGGTAATTTATACAAGTAATCTAGACTTATTTCAGTACTCATGACGTCCTTAACGATTGTAGTCGTGGCCGTTGGAGCTATGAGGCATCCTTGTCGTACTGTGTGTTGGGGGTCTAAGTGCGCATATCCTCTTGCTATGTAGAGGAGAATCCATAGCATAAGTCCCTTCATCGTAACCTACCGAAAAAAAAAAAATCTATTAATTTCCTAATATGGCCATGCTGTGGTCGATGATAGTGATGATGTGCGTTACGGTTGATTGTTATTTCATTTATAGAAGGAGTTTAAATCGATATTTAATTCTCGTAAATGATGTAATGTAGATTTGATTGGAACAGTTGCACCTATGTTCGATTGTTTGGTATATGACCTTAATTTCTTTTTGTAATCATTGTTGTTTTCTTGCTTGGTTTCCTGAGGTACGTTCGCCTGTTCAGTTGTATCCGAGGCTGAATAATTATGAGATAATCCCCTTGAAACTCGTTTTAAATGGTCAATATGAACTTGTTTCTCCTCGCCACTTGAAAGTGACTTAATTAAAACTTTGTTTGCTTTTATGTTAATTACTCTGTATGGGCCCTCAAATTTTGGGAATAATTTATTGTCTCTCGTATGAATGACACCGTAAACAATGTCTCCTAAGCTGATAGGTGAATCTTTTGCCTTCTTGTTAAATGCCCCCGTCATTTCTTCCTTGGACATCGTTAACTGTTTTTTGACTTTTGTGAATGTCCTGGAATTCACGTAAACGGAGTTTAGAGTAATCATCGTAATTGTATATAGGCATGCTGTCCCCTTCTAGGAGCTCATATGGTAATTTTTTATCTGTGCCATATATAATGAAATGTGGTGTATCACCGATGGATTTATTTATAGACCCATTAATTGAGGCTTCTACTCTGGGAATCCAATACTCCCAGCTTGCATAATTTTCACTGGGAATGTGTCGTAGCACATCTAATACTTTTTTATTTTGTGTCTCTACCAACCCATTCGATGCTGGGTGATAGGCCAAAACGTTAACCTTTTTGATGTTGTATTGTTTACATATTTCTTGTAAGATCTCAGAATTAAATTCTCCTCCATTATCACTTATTAGTACCTTTGGGGTAGTAAAGCGACATATTACATTATCTGTTATTGCCTTTGCTACTGTCTCTGCTGTCTTATCTTTAATTGGAGCTAAAATGACATAACGGGAAAAATGATCCGTTGCTACGAATAAGTATAGGTTATTATTGTATGATAATGGCATCTTGAGTAAATCAACAGCGACAACGTCCCATGGTTGATGTGGTACAGGGTAATTACCCATCGGTGCAGGTGTGATTGGGTATCCTTTGTGTTTCGCACATGATTCGCGTTTGTCTATATGATTGTTTATATCTTTTCGTAATGAAAGCCAATAATATAACAGCTGGGCTTGGTTGAATGTCTTATCCTTTCCAGGATGTCCTGCATGTGGGCTGTCGTGTATCAATCGTAATACTTGGGGTATCATATCATTAGGTACTACCAACTGGTTAGTATTTCTTTGGCGTTTTGGTTGTTTAGAGTTAATTTTGTATAATGTATTATTGACCATTGTGAATTGTTCAAGTGGGACATGCAGTTTGGGTAATTGTATGTCATCTCCACTTTCTAACTTGTATATTACTTTAGACCATATTGGGTCAAGTCTTTGTGCCTTTGCGATATCCTCGTGGTTTGGGATATTTCCTTTGAGATCTAACGCCGCGACCTGAATTGTGTTCGGGTTCCTAGATAATGCGTCAGCTACTATGTTCATTTTACCTTGTATATAATGAATTTGGACATTGTAGTTTTCAACTGTACATTTCCATCTTGCTCTCCTCCCAGAAAGGAGTTTTTCTTTAAACATACCCACCAGTGGTTTATGGTCGGTGAATAAGTGGATTTCGTAACCATACACCAAATCTCGAAACTTTTGTAATGCAAAAACCACTGCAAGTGCCTCTAAGTCTGTAGTGCAATAATGTTTCTCTGCACCTCTTCTTTGTCTGCTGGCAAATGCAATTGGTTGATTCTTTCCTCTTTTATCTTCCTGCATCAGTACAGCCCCTAATCCTTTAACTGATGCGTCTGTACAAGTAAGAAATGATTTTGTGTAATCTGGATATGCTAAACAAGGTGCATTTGTTAGTTTAATTTGTAGATTGTTAAATGCCCTTTTTTGTTCTTCTTCCCATTGGAATACAGCATCTTTTTGAGTAGTTGGAATAGAGGAAAGGCTATATGAGAGAACTGTGGTACGAATGACCTATAGTACCCAGTCAGACCTAAAAATTGTCTAACTTCGTCAGTCGTAGTGGGTTCAGGAAAATCTCTCTGCCTGTATTTTGTCATCAGTGGTGTGAATACCATCAGAACTTAATTTGTGGCCTAAGAAATTTATTTCCTTAAAGCAAAATTTCTATTTAGAAAGTTTAATTTTTAAACCAGCATCACTAAGCTTTTGTAAGAGTAAGTCTAATTTCCTGAGATGATCCTTAATATTCTTCGTTGCGATTATAATATCGTCAAGATAAACAAATATTCCTTGTCCTAAAATTCCGGACAATACGTAATTCATAAGACGCTGGAATGTGCCTGGGGCTGTCCTCAGTCCCATTAGCATTCTTGTATATTGATAATGGCCTCTGCTTGTTGAAAAGGCAGTGTATTTACGTGACTCCTTAGATACCGGAATCTGATAGTAGCCGTTAGGAGATCGATGGTCGAGAATATATTATTCTCAGGACCAATATTCTGTAGAACATCGCTTAGCAATGGCATGGGAAATCTGTCTGGGATTGTGTGATTATTTAGTTTACGGTAATCTACTACCGCACGCATTTCTCCATTTCGTTTGGGCACGAAGAATAAGGGGGCATTCCACGGGGAGACTGAAGGCTCAATAATTCCAAGTTTTAACATTTCATCGACATACTGATTTGCAAGTGTACGTTGGGAGTGTGGTATGCGGTAAGCTGGTACGAAAATTGGTGGTGTTTCTGGGTGCACATTAATCATGTGATTAATCAAGTTAGTACACCCTAATTGTTCTCCGGGCAATACTACGGTGTCAGTGTGTGTTTCCAGCAGGGTTAACAAATCATTTTCTTCATCAAATTCACCTGAGTGAATTAAATTCTCTTTTATTCTTTCTCTATCCGTAGATTTTATCTCACTCGTTACTCCAGCTATAACTATTTCCTTCACAGGGGCGGGACATTTTTCAATATTAACTATGCAAGTTCCCTTTTTCAACTGAACTTCTCCATTCATGTGATTAATTATGAATATCTGAGTTTGCCCTTCGTCGTTCGTATGACATAATGCGTTTTCTACTGACAATCCCTTTACTTTACATTATTCTTCTAAGACAAGAACAGTACTATTCCGTAATTTGCTCTTTATGGTAACCTTCATGTATGAATTAGGTGGTATAAGTAAATCATTAGTGAGATGGGCTGGAAAAATTGATAAATCAGTACAGTTATCTGGGTCACTAATTCTGGAGGATGGGGTTGGTGGTGGGAGTGGATCTATACACTCATCTGTTTGTGTATGTTTGTTTAAGCCTTTAATATTACCAATTCTTTTTGGCTCTCTTCTACCAATCGGTGAGGGCTCTGAAGTTATTTCCTCTATGAATTCATTATCAAAGTCTATTCCATTCATTTGTGGGAGTATAGTTATGTTCTCAGCTCTCATGGATCTTAAGCCCAGTAACATATGAGCTTTAATTGCTAAGTTTTCAACGATATGGAAAAATGCAGAGAATAGTCTTGTAGTTTCTGTGAAACTGATATTTAATCTTATCATACCCTTCACTGTAATCTCTTGTCCATCTACTGTGTATAAATCTAAATCAGCTTCATCCAGAAAAGTTACTTTCTTTTATTTTTAAGAATTCTATTTAGTTCTTCATGTGTTATTAAGTTCACTGGAGAGCCTGTATCTAAAAATAAGGAAACGTTTTGATCCTCACATACAGCTGGTATCAAGATACACTCATTTCCCAACATGCCTCCTATGTGAAGTTTAGCCTTGTTTTTCTTTACGTTTGTTCGTTTTTTGTCATGACTTGGTCTTCCCTCGATTTGAACATAGAAACAATTTTTTCTACTGTTTTGCAATCACTGGTCCAGTGCCCTTGGTATCTATGATGCCTACAGTAAGGACCAAATCCTTGTGTCTTTTGTTTGTCCTCTTTTGCCTTGAAAAAGCATTCATACCTTGTGTGTCCTGGTTTTGCACAATAATGACATAGAATGGACCTATCCCTAGACTGTGACCTACGATGTGATTTCCCATAAGAAGTGTTGTTTATGGCGCGAGACCTGCTCGGGCTGCGCGAGAACTTATGAAACTGCCTGTAGGAAGGCGTCTGTGAACGAGGCCTTGTCATGTTTGGTTGTTTGGCCTGCCTGCTTTCTGGTCGCGATCGATTTTGTTCTCTGTTTGGGGTCGGTGTAGATGTTTTCACAGCTGATACTGTCTCAGGTACCCTCATTCTACCAGAATGTGCATGTGTGTCGACCATACCTGCTTTACTGCACTGCATCTCTACCTCGTTCATTAAGTCTAGCAAACACATTCCTGGGGTGTACGCGATCGTCTTGGCGATCTTAAGGGTCCTATCAGGTAATTTACACAAGGCAGCTACATAACCAATGATGTCCACGACGAGGTCTGGGAACATCTTTCCATCATCTGTTATCCAATTAGAATTTTCCAAAGTAACTAATAATGTTCTCTTGATTGTGGAGACATCAGCAGTTATTTCACTGAGCACATGGTTTGTAGTGTGCTCCCTTACAAGATCTACAATTTTATGTAATTCTGGAATTATACCTGGCAAGAAGTTCATACCTCCAGAAAATTTCTTCAAAAATTCAGTTTTAAATTCATCATATGTCCTAGCACGATGGAGCTTGTCTGAGCGAAGCAAGTTGCTCGCTGGACATCTTTCCTGGCTTATGCAAGATGAAAAAAATAGCAATTTTCTCTTGTTCATCTAGTATGTGGCGCTTGATGAACATTTGTTCGCACTGACTGACTAATGAAATGACATCAATGCGATCTTTGTCTGTGCCAGAGAATTTTGGGGCAGTTTTATCCTCGTGATACACAAACACGTGAGGTGTGGTTGTTAGATCAGCGGTATTTGTTTCTTGATTCATTTTTACTGTTTGCTCTGTTAATTCAACTTGGACGTGTTTATCGTTGTGTGAGGGAATGGTGGAATATGTACGACCAGACCGGTGAACCCTGTTAGGTATATTGGCATACGTGTGCCAGTCAGTGACAAAGTCCACACTTGCTACGTCAGAGGGGATTTCCCACTCATCATCTGAAACTGCCGTATTTGTTTCTTGATCTTTAGTGTGTGGTGAGGTTTGTACAAGGGGTGGGTTGCCTTGAGGCTCTCTTAATTGTGAGTCTGTTGTTGTGGCAATTTGTGTGTCATCTGGTATTAACGTGGGTGGTGGCGAAAATATTCCTGTCATTAAGATATGGTGTTATGAAATACGCCTCTGGTTTATTTATGTCCTAACAAAATAAATGAGTAAATAAGTTGAAATAAATGATAGATAGTGAGTGTATGAGTGTATATATGGAAATAAGTTAAAAAAAAAAAAAGTTGAATATAGCTAATTTTAGCACTGAGAAGAAATGAGCAAGTATAATTTTACCCACTTGATACAGATCGTAGAGATGTGTCGATACAAAAGTCGATCTCGGAAGAAAAATACAGGTTTGATTGAAGATCTCTTGATAATTCTAGTGGTGTGTTGATGGACGATATTACTCAGGAAATTCCATGGCCTGGTGCTTGTGGTGGTTAAGAGCTGTCCCAGGCAAACCTCAGTATAGAACGTCGAATTTCCAACTTAACTATGAAAATAAATGAGTATGAGTAGGAGCTATGTGAATAATGAGTAATGAGTAGTGGGTGAGAGGTGCTTGGTGGCAGTCACACGTTGCTTGGCATGGCAGACTCGCGTTGTGATGTCATCTCAGCACATGGTGACGTCGGCTTCCCACACTGGTAGCTGTGGTGAGTAAATGAGTAGCGATGAGTAACTTGAGTGAAGATGAGTGAGTAAGATGAGTTGTGAATATGGACTTGGTATTTGCTTCGTCGTCTTGACCTCTTGACTCCTGCGTCAGCAGTGGAAGTTGGGTGGATGTAGCAGAGAGAGGAGGGTGAGGTCTGGTGGTTATGAGTCGTGTCTCACTCTTCGTTAGTTTGTTCCGTATTTCTTTGTCGATGTTTTCTCGGTCCTTTTCTCTTGTGATTTACTCGTTGTAGGATGAAGACTGCCGCTACTTGTAGGTGCGTGTAGAAGATTATACAGACGACTCGTAGAGTTGTTACTTGTAGTTGATTGTAGATGGTTGTAGTTCGCTGGTTCGTCGTAGAAGTTGCAAGATTGTTTGTATCAATATACTGTTAAACTACTTGCAAGGCGTCCTGTGACCTCTTCACCTCTGCATCAGCATGATGATCGGGGAGACGGAGGGGGGGTTCGAGAGAACTGTCAGGAGCTATTTGTGAGTTGTTGGTTGTGAGAGGTATTCTTGTTTCCAATCTTGATATTTTGTAGGAATTCAATGTTGATTCGTAGACGAGGTTCGTATACGTTCGCTGCGACCAAATGTCATAAAAGACTTTGTAGTTACTTGTAGAGAAGTTATATATATTAGACTTGTGGACGAGCGGTTGTTATACTTGAGTAGCTTTGTGAGTAGATAATCTTCTTTCCCATTTGTCATGTAGTGACAGGAGAGGTAAAGAATAGTATGGGACTATTTGTATTTGTCTTGGAAATATTAACAAGTCTCTCACACAGAGCGAAGTATAAAGTAGAGTCCCGCTAGCTATCTCTCTGTCTCTCTCTCAAGTTGCTAAGCCCTTCTCCCTGCGACCTGTCTGTTCTATGGCTAGTTTCCTTCTGACTTCTCTTTCCTAAATTCTGGTGAAACAGGAGACGTATCACGTGTGTTCCTTGTGATTGGAAAGTTCTAGAAGCCTGTGTGTGAGTATGTGTGTATGTGTGTGTATGGTCAACAAGGCTTTGTTCACCGGTGGATTCCTGACAACTAACTGCATCATCTCCTTACTGGCCACTTCGTAATCTGTCGTCAGCTTTTCCTCAGTGTAACTTGCAAGATAATTTCCCATTCCCAGGCTCGCATAGAGCTGTCTATCTATCTATTTATCTATCTATCTATTATGATTTGTAATTATAATATGGAGTCCTAATAGTTATCCTGTATCTGCCTCTCGTCACTTGGTCCTAAACCAGTCCCGAGGGGTTGTGTATTCTCGTGACTTGATCTCATATTCTGATTCTTCCCTCTTAGAGGGGCTGGCTCCTCATGGTGTTGTAGGAGTACAGAGAATTATGAAGAAAGTTGATGGGGTTTTAACCCCCATGCCCACTCTTATCTTGACATTTGACCGTCTTATCTTGCCAGAGGTTATCACTGCCGCGTGGTGGAAGCTAAAGGTTAAACCTTATGTTCTCCGACCTAGAAGATGCTATTATTGTCAAAGATTTGGTCATGTCCGCCGTTCTTGCAGGCGGTAAGCGTCTGGCCTTCCTGAGGTCTGTGGAAATTGTGGTGGAATTTCTCATGGTTTGGATGATTGTTCTCAACCCCCTAAAAGTTTGAACTGTGGAGGAGCACATGCAGCCTCCTCAAGGGATTGCAAAGTATACAGGTATGAATATGAGATTATTTCTGTCCGAACGAAGGAGAAAATTTCCTTTTCCGAGGCAAAGGCCAGGGTTAGGGAGCGGTTCATTCGCCCTGGGGTTACCTTTGCTGCTGCGTTGTCTCGCCCTAAGGCTACTCGGCAGGTGCCCCTGCCATCACACAATGCCCCATCAAATTCTTGGGGTTCTACTTCCCGGCCTTCTCGCCCGGGGGGTTCCACAGAGGGAGTGCAGCCTGGAAGCAGCTGTGCTTCTTCCAGGGAGGTGCCCCCTATCTCTGGGGGTGTCCCCTCTGTGGTGGTGCTTCCAGCATCTGGGAGTGCCTCCCCCATCCCAGTTCCTCCAGTTCCTCCTGTGACAAACACCCGTGTCGATGCTACACCTTGCTTTGACACATCCAAAACTCCCGATGTCCTTCCTGTGCAAGGTAAGCATCACCGTGGCTCCTCAGAGTGCTCAGAGAGCAAAGCGCTGCTACCAAAGATCTCTGCAGTGGAGCCCACTACTCCTCCTCCTCCTCAGGATGCTCAGGGGTCAGGACAAGTGCAGGCTGGGGATGGAGTCTCACTGATGACCCAGCCACCGCCAGATAGTGGTGGTCCTCAGGTAGTTGATGCACCTGCTCAACTGCATGAGTCCTTGCCCTCTCAGGATTCCAGTACTGTGGGACGCACTACTGATTGTGCTCCTTCTCGTGATGGCACTGCCTGCTCTATTCCGGCTAGGGCAGTTTGCGGTCCACCTGCCAAACCATCTCTTGCCCTGCCAAAGAAGAAAACCATCGTCCGGCCCTCTTCTTCTTCCTCCAGGTTATCTTCAGCTGGGCGGCACACTGTACACCATAACAGTGCCAGGCAGTCCCTTTCTAAGGGCAGTTCTAAGCAGCAATCTAAATCTGGTTGCTTGCCGGGGGCAAGGTTGTCTCGCCCCTCAACCTGATTCTTCCTTCGCTTTGGGTACCATGGCATTCTCAGCCAGTATATTACAATGGAATTGTCGAGGGCTGCGTGGTAATTGGGAGGAGCTGCGAACCCTCCTGGCTTATTCCCCTTTGTGCGTGTGTCTCCAGGAAACTCTTGTAGGGCTTGCCACTCCTCACGCACTACCTGGGTATGATGCTTTTTACTCAGCTCCAACCCAGGATCCTGTTGGAGGTGGTGCTGTTTTGGTGAGGGCTAATGTCCCTCATCAACAGGTTCACCTCCAGTCTGATCTCCAGTGTGTTGCTGTGCGGTTGTATGCCCTCCGCTGGTATACTGTCTGTTGCATTTATTTACCACCCAGCGCAGTAGTTAGTAAAGCAGACCTTGAAGACCTCCTCAGACAATTACCTAAGCCCTTTCTCCTCCTGGGGGACTTTAACGGTCGCCACCCTTTGTGGAGTGACTGTCTAATTAACCAACGTGGGCATTTATTGCCATGCTTATTGGAGGACGAGGATCTCTCCCTGCTGAATACTGGCGAGTTTACGCATTTTCATCCTCAGACGAATACATTTACCGCAATTGACCTCTCTGTCTGTTCTCCTGACTGCCTCCTGGATTTCACCTGGGAGGTTCTGAGGGATCTACATGGAAGTGATCACTTTCCTATCCTCCTTACTGCAGCAATATCTAGTCCTTGTTCCCGTCTCCCGAGGTGGAGGTTAGATAAGGTGAACTGATCCCTTTTTTCTTCCTTGACTTCTATTGGTGTTTCCATAGAAGATTTTCCAGATGACCCGCCGACATGTCGTAAAAATACCCACGCTAATACCAGTACACCAGTCTTGTATGAGACAGCCTTAGCATGCATTTAGTATGGACGGTGGGTGTTAGCGCCGAAGTGGTGACATGTGGAGGTGTAGGAGGACTACTGGGCCTTGGGATAGGTGACTGCCCCCAAGAAATAGGCCCTGAGCCTTTGCCCAGAGTCGGACATGTAAAATATATATATATATATATATATATATATAGAAAAAGCTGTTTCGTTCTTTATGTCTATTATCCATTCTGCTGCCCTCCACACTGTTCCTCTGGCACATATAACTATCGCCCTGTCCCATGGTGGAATGAGGATTGTAGTATTGCTGTACATGCCAAAAAGACAGCATTTTCACATTATCGTCGATACAAAACAGAGCATTATCTTGTCGAATTCAGGACGGCACGTGCTAGGGCACGCTGGGTCCTCAAACAAGCCCGACGAGACTCTTGGATGGCTTATGTGTCTTCCGTAAACTCTAAAGGGGCTATCACACGGGAGACTCGTCGATGTCCAAACTGGCTGTGGACGTCCAAACTTGCCCCCGCGGGAGGGTCATGGACGTCCACTGGAGGAAGGCCACCTGACCCATTCATGGAAGTCCACGGTGACCGTGGACATCCACGACTTGGTGGTCTCCTTCTTCTTTATGGAGTTTACACGTAGTGTGTGTCCTCTGCTATCTTGAACTCTGTAGTCAGTTGAGGTGATATATTGTGATTAATTCAAAACCGTCAGTATACTTTGTACTTTAAATATTTCTGTCATAGAAACTTTTCATATATACCAAAATGTGGTAAATATGATGGAATGTGGATAGATTGTTTCCAAGAGAGGCCTGCACACGTTTGAAACGCATACTCGGGAAGAAAGCACTACGGTGCAGGTTTCTATACTGGCTGCTTTCTTCACTCCGTGAGAGCCATTCTCTCATCCACAATGCCCTCCTTCTCCCCCTTCTTTGTCTTTTTGCAGAGGCTTCTTCCTCTTCCTGCTGGGTTAGGACTGCAACACCCATTGCAAAAGTCACAATCTGGTTCATGTCCATTGTTGTTGTTGATAAACACCTCATCTGCTAGGGAGTTGGAAGTGACCTCCCAGTTGCGTGGGGTGAACTAGATAAAGAAGAAGAAGGTGGCTGTCGATGTCCACTGTGTGATAGGGTATGGACGTCCAAGCTCAGTTTGGACGTCCGTTTTGTGCTGCACAAATTGTTCAAGGGTCCCCATGTGATACCCGCTTAAGACACCAGTGTCTCAGGTGTGAAAGAGGGTACAAAAGATTTCAGGAAAATTCCCGCAAGGCAGGTCCCCTGTGCTGCTGTCAAATGGTGAGCCTGTTGGTGACCCTGCAGCTGTGGCCGATATTTTTGCTTCTGCCTTTGCAGCGGTCAGCCGTAGAGATGCTAGCACTCCAGTTTTTGCCAGACACAGGGACGTAGAAGAGGCTAGGGTATTGAACTTCCATTCCGGGAGGGGGGAGTCATACAACCTCCCTTTCTCTTCCCATGAACTCCAATCTGCTCTTTCCCTTTGTCATGACACCTCACCAGGGTCAGATGATATTCCCTATGCAATGCTTCGGCACCTGGGTGATGATGCACTGTCTTTTCTCCTCAAGCTTTTTAATAGAATCTGGAGACTCTTCTCTTCCTACCTCTTGGTGCGAAGCTGTTGTCCTGCCATTCCAGAAGCAAGGGAAGACAGGATCCAGTCCTCTAGAATATCGACCAATTGCCCTTACATCATGCTTGTGTAAACTGTTTGAAAAGATGGTCAATTCACGCTTAATGTATTTCCTCAATAGGAATGACTGTCTCTCTCGATGTCAGTCTGGTTTTCGCAAATATCATTCGACGACAGATGCACTTGTCCACCTAGAAGCTGCAGCATGTGATGCTTTTGCAAGGAAGCAGCATCTGGTGTGTGTCTTCTTTGACTTAGAAAAGGCATATGATACTACATGGCAGTTTGGTATCATCAAGCAGCTTCACTCTTTAGGTTTACATGGTAGGCTGCCCTTATTTATACTAGACTTTCTGCGTGACCGTTCATTCAGGGTTCGAATTGGTGATACTCTGTCTCCTTCGTACCCTCAGGAAGAAGGCGTACCTCAAGGAAGTGTCCTTAGCACGACCCTTTTTGCTATAGCATTAGATGGTATTCTGTCTCCTATTCCAGAGGGGGTGTCTGCCTCACTGTATGTTGATGATTTAGCTATATGGCATGCTGCCTCCCGGATGCCAATGGCTGAACGTCACATGCAGCTTATCTTAGACCACGTATCTCATTGGGCCACAATGCATGGTTTCCGTTTCTCCTCATCAAAAACAGTGGCCTTACATTTCTCCCGCTTGAGAAGTGTCCACCCCGACCCCGATCTCAAGTTACATGGCCACAGGGTCCGATGTGTGGATGAAGCAAGATTTCTCGGTCTTCTTTTCGACAGACGACTGTCGTGAATTCCGCACATCCGTGCATTACGTTTATCTTGCCACCGTGCCCTGTCTCTCCTACAGACTCTATCTCACCTGTCTTGGGGCTCTCAGTTCAATCCATCATGCTGGGATCCGTCTGTCAACTGGAGCTTTCCGGTCTTCCCCAATTCCTAGTCTATTAGTAGACGCGAATGAACCGCCACTAGATCTCCATCGCCAGTCCTTACTGGTGCAGTGTTGGCACCGCCTTCACCGTCTACCTTCCACACCAAGTTGTATGGCTGTCTCCGAGGTCGCTCTTTTCCCTTTTTATAACACCCACCCTCGCTATCCACAACCGTTTCGATACAGAGTGAGGGCTCCCATGGAGGAGTTAGGTGTTCAGCCTTTTTCTGTTTGCCCTGTGTGTGTTCCCCTAGTAGCTCTCTGGCTCCTCCCAGAAGTACGGCCATGTGATTACTTCCCTGAGAGGAAGGCCTCTCTTTCCGCACAGGTAGCTTTGTCTTATTTTTTAGAACACGCCTCTGCCCACAGTGGCTCGATCCCTGTATATACTGATGGTTCCAAGTCCCGCGTTGGGACAGGCTTTGGTGTACTTTTCCAAAATTTTAGTCGTGGTGGGAGTCTTCCTCCTTCCGCCTCTGTTTTTACTGCTGAACTTACAGCTATTTTAGTTGCAGTTGAGTTGATTTTTAGTTTCCCCCCTGCTTCTTTCACCATTTTTAGTGACTCAGCCAGTGCCTTGCAAGCTTTGTCTTGTGGCTTCTCATCACACCCTCTAGTCCTATCTATCTTGGAGTGGCTCTTCTCATTACACAGACGCGGATTTTCTGTACAGATGTGTCGGGTCCCTGCTCATGTGGGGGTCGTAGGCAATGAGCGTGCTGACTCTGTGGCGAGAGCCACTGCCTCTCGCCCTTCGTCTCCCCATTACCGTGTCCCATCTGAGGATTTATGTACAAGCACTATAGAAGCTGTCCGTCTCTGTTGGCAGAGAAGGTAGGATGCAGTAGTTGCGAACAAACTCCACAGCATTCGTCAGAACCTTTGCGATGGAGGGTAGGTGGGACTATCCCGACAGTGGGAAACAGCTTTGGCCCATCTCCGGATTGGCCACACTAGGCTGACTCATGTTTTTTTAATGGAGAAGGCGCCCCCTCCCTATTGTGATGACGGTCTGGTTCCTTTGACTGTGCAGCATCTTCTTTTGGAATGCCCAAGTCTTGAGGACCTTCGTCGGTGGTACCTTTCTGGATCCCGAGCCTACAGTGGACCTTACCTTCTTTCTTCAGTACTTGGGGAAGAGGCTTGTGCTATGGGAGGAGGCGCCTTCTCCTTTGTGTTAAGTTCCGGCCTTCTCCACAAACTGTAGGACTTTACCATATTTTAGTTTGTGTTTTATACTGTTCTCGTTTAACCTCAATCTTTCCACTACGTTTTAGTGTTGGTTGTTTCTTTGATTTTGTCGCTTTGTTTTATGCATCATTTTATTTATAAATTTATTCATTTATTTTTTGACTTCCTTTTAAGGTTTATGTTCGGCGGCATATGACCTATGCTGTTGCGCCGCCATGTCACATTTTCATTTACTCATTCATTCATTCATTCATTCCCTGCAAATTTCTCTGTCTCATCTCTCCATCTCCTGTCTGGCCTTTTTCTGCTACGCTTACATTCTCTTGGTGTCCAGTCAGTCAGCCTCTTGCTCCATCGGTTATCCCTTATTCTTGCTATATGACCTGCCCACTTCCATCTCTGTTCTTTTATAACTTCTATAATATCTTTGACTTTAGTCTGCTCTCTCACCCAAGTTGATCGTTTCCTGTCAATAAAGATATTCCCAACACTGACCTTTCCATTGCTCTCTGAGAATGGATTAATTTATTTTCCATTGATTTTGTCAGTTTCCAGGTCTCACAACCATACCTCATAGCCGGAATTATACATTCGCTATATACTTTTCGTTTCATACAAACTGGCAAGCTACTCTTCATAATGTCTCTATGTTTATCGAAAGCTTTCCATCCAATTGTAATGCGTCTTTTTATTTCGCTATCATGATATTTCCTTAATTTTAGTATTTGTCCCAAGTAGTTGTACTCCTCAACTTCTTCAAGAATTTCATCGCTTATTCTGATGACGCTCTTTGATGTTTGTGGATTAAACATTAGGCCTACTTTAGTTTTACTTCGGTTCATCTTCAGTCCTACTTTCAGACGTTCTCTGTTCAGGTCATTTAACATTTCTGACAATGCCTCCGCTGTTTCTGAGATTAGGACAATGTCATCTGCAAATCTTAAATGGTTTAGCTTTTCTCCATCAATGTTCACTCCTTTGTTTTCCCAGTCTAGCTTTCTGAAAATACTTTCTAGGCATGCTGTAAATAATTTTGGTGAAATTGTATCTCCCTGACGCACACCCTTCTCAATCTTAATTTTTTCTGAGTCCTTATGTAATTAAACAGTAGCAGTTCCCTCTTTATATATGTTTTCGAGCAGGTTTCCAATGTTCTCATTCACTCCTTGTTCTCGCAATGAATTTATAATTGCTCTGTGCTCCACTGAGTCGAAAGCCTTTTCGTCATCAACAAAACCTAAGCACAGTGGTTTATTATATTCTATAGTTTTCTCAATTAGCTGGTTCATTGTATATAGATGATCAATGGTCGAGTACCCGCTTCGGAATCCTGCCTGTTCACGAGGTTGGTTTTCCTCCAAAATTGTTGTTATTCTGTTCATAAGGACTTTAGTGAAGAGTTTGTAAATGACTGATAATATGCTAATGGGTCGATATTACTAAGGTTTTTTGAGTCACCTTTTGTGTAGAGTAAAATAACTATTGCATAACACCATGTTTTGGGAATTTTCTTCTGTTTTATACAATGGGTAAATAAGTAAGCAAACCTATTTTGTACTTCTACTCCGGCATCCAACAGTAAATCTGTTACTAGTCCATCTTCTCCCTGAGCCTTTCCTCTTTTCATATTTTTAAGACAAATATATACTTCGTCTGGTGTTATCTCAGGTATTTCACTTGTGTCAATTGAAAAATTACCTATTGGTACTACAGTCTTTGATGCATACAGTTCTTTGTAAAATTCTTCAACTCTCTTCACAATCTTATCTCTGCATTTAATGATTTTACCGTTTTTATTCTTTCAGTGATGTCATTTGTTGCTTTCCTAGGGCCATTTTACTTCGGACCTGTTTCAGACTTTATCCATTTTTGATGGTTTCTTTAATTTAATCCATGTTTCTCTTTCTTTTTTCTTCTCTTTGTCATTTGTTGATAAGTTTATTTCATTCTGCTCGTTCTATTTCGTCTTTCTTTGTGTTTACTTTCCTTTCCTTCCGTTTTTTCATAAGCTCAAGTGTCTTTTCTGAATACTTCTAGGCTCTGGTTGTATTAGGTTTTCATACTACCTCCGCTGATTCTCTTAGCACTTTTGTTGGTCTGTCATTCAGCTCATCAATGTCACATTCAGCATTACTTAGAGCCTGAAATCTGTTCCTTATTTCCAACTGAAAAGTTGCTTTGTTTTCGTTTCCTATTATTGGGCATATCTTTTTATCTTTAATCATCTTCTTTCTTTCATTTCTGAAATTGAATCTGGCTGTGCAACCCACCATCCTATGATCACTACCTACATTTACTTTGTTGATAACTGCGACATTTATGATCGTGTTATTCTTATCTGCTATAATGAAGTCGATTTCATTTTTTGTTCCTCCATTTGGGCTTCTACAGGACCACTTTCTTCCTGTTCTTTTGTGGAAGAATGTGTTCATTATTCTCATGTTAAATATTTCAGCAAAATTTACCAGCATTTCTCCTCTTTCATTCCTTTCTCCCATTCCAAATATTTCCATGCATGCTTCTCCATTTTTCGACTTCCCAACTTTTGCATTGAAGCCTCCCATGAGTATAGTATATGTTGTCTTTTCTTCTTCCATAATGTGGGAGATGTCATCATAGAATGTTTCTATTTCTTTATCTGGGCTTTGAGAAGTTGGTGCATATACTTGTATGACTTTCATGATATATTTTTTGCATAGTCTAATGACAATAAATGCTGCTCTGTCAGATACACTGCTGAATTCAACAATGTTGTCTGCAAGATTTTTGTTAATTAGAAATCCTACACCACTAACTCTTTCATTTTCCTTTCCTCTGTAGTAAAATAGTTGTTTGCTGTCTTCAAGCTGAATTACTTTTTCTTCTTTTCTGCGGATCTCACTCAAACCTACGGTATCCCAACTAATGTTTTCCAGTTCAGTCATCAGGTTATCAAATTTGTAATCTTCTGCGAGGCTTCTTACGTTGTATGCATAGATCTCCATCGATTTCAGTTTGTTTAACATCGAAGAGTCTAATTTTCCAACAAAGTGACTACTCACTTTCGGTGGCACACTGCCCGTAAGCACAGGAGGCAGTGCGGTTAGACCTTTAGTAGGCGAAAATCCAACAGGAACGCCCATCAAATCATTTGCAACAGAACTCATGTTTGGTTGGGAGGATTGTGGCAAATAATCTCTCCTCCCTGCCACATAGTATCTGGTGAGATGTAATTTTTTGCCACCTTATTCGTTATATTCAGTGGAGCCCTATATATATATAATGGGTTTCATGGACAGTGCTGACTAAGACGGTACCTCGTATATCTACAAGGCCTTCCCCTATCCGCCACCCAGGGACGCGCCAGGTAATAGTGGGATCCTGCCCCTGCATAAATATATATATATATATATATATATATATATATATATATATATATATATATATATATATATATATATATATATATATATATATTGTTACGGAACAGGGATAATGAACACTTCAAGTGAGAATACTAAAATCACTACTGTCACGCAAAGTTCCAGGTTCAAAACAAAGGACTTAGGTAAAATTACAAGTTAAAGTTTAATGCACAAACTAACAACTAAACATTCAGGACTCATAAAGATAATATAATGGAAAAAACAGGTTAAATATATGGTTAACTGCAATAGCTTCTATTAACCCGAAATTAGCAGGAGTAAATTTATATGTCAGCCCTGATAAAATGAGAAAACCGGATAATGCTCAGTTAATGCAAGATATATTATTACAGATACACAATATTATTAATGATGGCTGACATCAAAAACTCCACATGAACCACAAAAACCTCACCAGGCCCACGAACCAACACCCCATGCTACACAGTACAAGAAAAAAATGTAATAACACTTATACTCAAATTACACAGCAGCTAGATAGTTGGAGACTTCCTGAGCACTCACAAAAGTAATAACAACTGTACAGGGGAGGACAGAGATGTGAACAAAATGAGGAGTAGATCTAAGTGGCAATTAATGCAGAGACTGAGCTTATTATATAGGGGCCGGCAGAGCTTGATACAACTTGTAAGAAGGACGCGCAAATGAAGCCATAGGGGACAAACAGTTGACACTCCTGCTCTGAACAACAGAAAAAACGACTTTCTCTACTATAAGGGGGAGAAGGGGGGAGTGAGATAGAACACGCACTATGGAAGCCACGAGGCGAATCGTGATGAAACATGCAGCATACTGTACGTTAGAATTATACAAAGGATGATGAAATTATAGGCTATGTAACACCTCCCCACAAAAAAAAAAAGAAATTTACAAAGGAAATTTCTTATTACTCTAAAACAATGTCTAATCTCTAGATAAGCAATCTGCAATAACATTTTCTTTCCCCTTGACATGTTGTATGTCTAATGAATACTCCTGAAGAAGTAGACTCCATCTTGTCAATCTCTGATTTTTATCTTTAAACTTACTAAGGAATTTCAGTGGGTTATGATCGGTATAAATGACTATGGGGTCAAAACCAGAACACAAATAAAATGAAAAATGCTGTAAACCCAAAATCAAGGCCAAAAGCTCTTTCTCAATAGTTGAGTCGTTCTTTTGAGGTGGAGTGAACTTCTTACTGTAATAAGATACAGGGTGTTCAATACCCTGATCATCCTTTTGCAGCAAAACAGCCCCAGCTCCTGTATTACTTGCGTCAACAGCCATCTTAAAAGGCTTAGCAAAATTCGGAGTAGCGAGCACTTGCTGACTTAACAGGATAGCTTTAAGTTTACTGAAAGAGGATTCACAGTTATCGGTCCAGACAAATTTAACTCCCTTTTTCAGTAGGTCTGTAAGTGGTGATACAAGAATTGAAAAGTTAAGAACAAATCCCCTGTAATAACCTACCATTCCCAAAAATCTTTGTAGCTCTTTCCTACTTTTAGGTCTGGGAAGATCACTTATAACCTGAACCTTAGCTCCTGGTGGTGCAACGTGTCCATCACCAATTACGTACCCAAGGTACTGAACTTTAGCTTGACCAAACTCACACTTCGATAAATTAGCTACAACATTAGCCTTAACCAAACGCTCAAGAAATTTACTGACATCTCATAGGTGATCTATCCAGTTGTCACTGAAGATTAATACATCATCAATATAAACAACACACCCTGCCAAACCCTCTGTTACAAAATTCATGAGCTTCTGAAATGTGGCTGGTGCATTGTTCATACCATATGGCATTACAGAACATGCAAAAGTCTTTCCTAGTGTTACAAAACATGAGATCTCCCTAGCACGTTCAGTCATAGGTACTTGCCAGTATCCCCTTAACAAATCAAACTTACTTATGTACCTAGCCCTTCCGATCTTATCTATGCAATCTTCCACGCGAGGGAGAGGGTAAGTGTCTATTTGGTTATCTGATTAACATGTCTGTAGTCGATGCAAAGCCTCTGTGACCCACCTGGCTTAGGGACAAGAGTGACAGGAGAACTCCACTCGCTCTGACAGGGCTCAATCATCTTGTGGTCCAACAGGTGGCCAAGCTCCTTCTGGATGAGAGGAACTTTCACTGGGTTCACACGGTAAGGAGGCAGTTTAATTGGCTTTGCGTCTCCAACACCGACATCATGCATCAACACAGTGGTTCTTCCTGGAGTGGCACGGAACACTTGCGGGTACTCCTGCAGTAATTCCGAAAACTCTTGCCTTTCCTCGGGAGCTAGATGAGAAAGCTTAGTCTGGAGATCATTCATGATATCAGGATTCTTCCCCAAACTATTACTCAGGCTCATGCTGCATGGGAGAACTTCACTTACAGACTCGGGTGGAACAGCTACAGTGCAGACTGGGTTATTTTCGTCCCGCCTGTGATATAACTTTAGCATGTTGATGTGACAAGGTTGCTTGTTCTTTCTACGATCTGGTGTGGCGATGACATAGTTGACATCACTGAGTTTCTTCTCCACGAAATAAGGACCACTAAACTTGGCTTGAAGAGGTTCCCCATGCAGAATCAAAACCTGATCTCCTGGCTGAAAGTAGCGTAACCTGGACTTCTTATGATACCGTCTTCGTCTTCTCCTGAGCAGCTCCTAAATTCTCTCTCGCCAGCTGTAAAGCAGTGGACAGCCGTTCTTTGAACTTCATCACATACTCCAGCAGGTTGACGTCATCTTCCTCTGACAGCCAGCATTCCTTGAGTAGCTTAAGGGATCCTCTTACTTAATGGCCAAACAGTAGTTCAAAGGGTGAGAAGCTCAGTGATTCATTTGGAGATTCTCTTCCGGCAAATACAACGAATGCAAGACCTTTATCCCAGTCTTTCTGATGTTCCAAACAGTATTTCTTGAGCATCGATTTGAGTGTTTGATGATATTTCTCCAACGCTCGTTGGGTCTGGGGATGGTAAGCTGAAGACGTGATCTGGGTGATGCCCAACTCTTTCAGAGACTGCTTGAAAACATTTGACATGAAAATACTTCCCCGGTCTGACTGTACCTCCTTGGACAGACCAAACTTGGTGAAGAACCCTAGCATTTCCTTAACCACGTTCTTTGCTGAGATATTTCTAAGTGGAATGGCTTCAAGATAACGAGTACCCATATCAATCAGGGTCAACACATAAGAAAATCCTGAAGAAGTCTTAGCAAGAGGGCCCACAATTTCCACCAACACACGGGTGAATGGCGCCTCAAAAGGAGGAATGGGAACTAGAGGTGCAACCTTTTCAGTCTGATTACACTTCCCCACAACTTGACAGGTGTGACAAGACTTACAATACCAGGAAACACCTCTGAAGATACCTGGCCAGTAGAAGTGTTTCAAAATGCGTGCCACAGTCTTCCTCACTCCAAGGTGTCCTGCCAAACTGGAATCATGAGCCACTCTAATGATATCCTGCTTACAAACACGAGGGATGACAACTTGATGTACAACCTCCCGTTCACAGTCGGCTGATGCTGTTGGGGGTCTTCACTTCATCATAAGTACTCCTGACTTTATATAATAACAAGCAGAAGCACCAGCTGACTCTTCCTCACTGCAAGCAGAGTTAGCTAGACCTTTCAACTCTGGGTCAGCAACCTGCAACTCAACCAACTCTTGATGAGACAAATTATCAACACTACGGGGTACTGCCTCATATGGCGAGTGGTCCAAATTACCAAGAAAAGTGTCACCTAGGATAACATCATCATCATCATTATCCTCTAAGTCACCAGTAACTTTAGACTTAGCCCTAGTGAAAGCACATGCAGAGAACACATCAGGGATATCACAATCCTATGTCGCAGTCACTGGTTCACTAGACAACTGAGGAGCTGGACACACTTGACTTGAACCAATATCATTACCAAGTAAGAAAGTTACACCTGACATTGGGAGTGTCTCAACCAACCCAACCATAACGGAACCATTAACAAAACCAGACTCTAAATTCACTCTGCACAGAGGGACAGAGAAGTAATTATTTCCTACACCTTGTAAGATTACGGTTTCATCAGAGGAATTAACATTAGAGCCTAGAACACTGGTCAGCATAAGGGATTGGCAAGCACCTGTATGACGACATATTTTAACTGATTTCCTGTCATTACTGTCCAGAGGACTGACAAAACCATCAGACAGGAAATTAGCACATGAACTCCTGAGAGTGTCACCCACGTTACTGCTCAAAAGAGGAGCTTCATCATGAGAATTTAATTTACCCCTCAAATCAGGTTCAATTAACTCGATTAAAGAATTCTGGGAACTCTCAAGGGTGGACACTAGACCAATTGACTGAATATTTAAAGACTCCTTTTTGTTCACATCACGCTGTCTCCTGAAACATTTCTCCGTAGTATGACCAAGCTTACTACAATAAGTACATTTACTTTTCTGAAATCTAGAGGTGGAGCTGGTATTTACTTCCTGAGAAACATCATCTTTATTCTCTTTCCTGTTACCTGTACTTTGAGTAGAGGCAACGTACTTACTCTCAGCTTTCCTTTTTTCTTTAGAATATCTCTTGTGAGTGAGAACATATTCATCAGCTAAAACTGCAGCATCAGACAAATTATCTATTCTTTTCTCATCAAGATATAGGCTTACATCTTCATTAATACACATTTTGAAGTCCTCCAGCAAAATCATCTGTTTAAATTTATCAAAATCAGAATTTACATTCTTAAAATTTAACCACCGCTCTAACAGATCTTCTTTGATTTTTGCATACTCAACATGGGATTGCTTATCTTGCTTATAAGTTGTCCTAAATTTTACTCTATACGCTTCAGGAACAAGCTCATAGGCCTTAAGAATCAAGCTCTTAACTACATCATAATTATCAGATTGATCCTGAGGCAAAGATGCATAAGCTACTTGAGCTTTACCGGTGAGGACACTCTGAAGGAGTACTGGCAAATACTTTTTGGGCCAATTAAAACCTGTAGCTACCCTCTCAAACAACTGAAAATACTTTGGTAAATCAGATTCATTAAAAGGAGAGAAGTTTAACATTTTTAGCCACATCAAAATCATCAGAGCTAGATGATCCAGTTCCACCTTGTTTCATGCGATACTCATGGTCTTCCTGAATCCTAGCAAGTTCAATTTGTACCTGAGCCTGTGCCTGTGCCTCCTGAATACGAGCCTAAGACTCAGCCTCCTTAGCACATGCCCGAAACTCAGCCTCCTTAGCACGAGCCTCCTGCAGGGCTAGCTGTAACTTAGCTATTTCAATCTGCGTTTGTTCATCTGGAGGAGTTATATTGAACAAGCTTTTATTAATCATGCCAACAATTTGATCTTTAGAATGATGAGAGCGAACAGCAATTCCCAATTGTTGAGCAACAAGCTTAAGTTCATTCTTTGTTCTGTTTTCTACATCACACACTGTTTGCACATTTGACAAAAAATCTTTGGCTTCATCAAGAGTAGTAATAGTAGACATCATGAATAAATCACAGTCACAAAATATCAAGCAATATCCTTATGATAATATCCTGAATATCCTGATAAGAGGTCGCCAAATTTATGTTACGGAACAGAGAGAGATAATGAACACTTCAAGTGAGAATACTAAAATCACTACTGTCCCGCAAAGTTCCTGGTTCAAAACAAATGACTTAAGTGAAATTACAAGTTCAAGTTTAATGCTCAAACTAACAATTAAACATTCAGGACTCATAAGGATAATGTAAAGGCAAAACAGGTTACATATATGGTTAACTGCAATAGCCTCTATTAACACGAAATTAGCAAAAGCAAATTTATCTAAGTCAGACCTGATAAAATAAGAGAACCGGATAATGCTCAGATAAAGCAGGATAAAATATTATTACAGATACAAAATATTACTAATACTGGCTGACAGCAAAAACCCTACCAGGCCTACAAATTAACACCCTATGCTATACGGTACAAGAAAAATGGTAATAACACTTATACTCAAATTATACAGCAGCTAGATGGCTGGAGACTTCCTGAGAACTCACAAAAGTAATAATACACTATACAGGGGAGGACAGAGATGTGAACAAAATGAGGAGTAGATCTAAGTGGCAACTAATGCAGAGACTCAGCTCATTATATAGGGGGCCGGCAGAGCTTGATTCAACTTGTAAGAAGGATGTGCAAACGAAGGCATAGAGGACGAAGAGTTGACACTCCTGCTCTGAACAACAGAAAGAACGACTTACTCTACTATAAGGGGGAGAAGGGGGGAGTGAGGTAGAACACGCAAGCCTGGTCACTATGGAAGCCTCGTGGCGAATCGTGATCAAACATGCATCATACTGTACATTAGAATTATACAAAGAATGATGAAATCATAGGCTATGTAACAATATATATATATATATATATATATATATATATATTTATATATATATATATATATATATATATATATATATATATATATATATATATATATATATATATATATATATATATGTATATATATATATATATATATATATATATATATATATATATATATATATATATTTAATATATATATATATATCATCATCATCATCATCATCTATACCTAGTCCACTGCTGAACAAAGGCCTCCCCCAACCTTTTCCACGAATTCCCTGACTAAGCCAATCTTTGCCACGTTTTCCCTGCAAATCCCCCCCCGTGGGCAGCCACCTTGTCATGGTGGGGGGGCTTGCATGCCCCTGTGATCCCACAAGCCTGCCTGTGGATGTAATGACATCCGGCAGGGTCTCCCATGCGGGTAGGGTTGTGGGTGAGGGGTCTGACTAAGCGCTGCCCGAAACGTAGGTTACCCATATGGGTCATCGGTGCCGCCCTCGGTGCTGTCCCAAGTTGGTTCGTTGAGTGTCTGGGCTGGGGGGTGTTGGGGAAGGGGGTCTTTGCACTGGTGGGAGCAAACTTTCGCATCACGGGGTGTCCTTTTGGGGACACCCTCTGGGGACGAGGTACCCTGCTCCCATCAGACCGCGCTCGGTCCCCTCACTCCCTGGTAGGCGGTTTCCCTTGGCTCCTGGTGCCATTTTGTCTCAAGCATGTATAAATGAATACATCTCAAACTTCTTTACTTGTGGTCAGTGACCAGCCTCACGAGTTGACATCACCTGGTCACTCACTGGCCGATGACACTGTACCCCCAGGGTCATCTGCCAAAACTGTGAATGAAGATGCCCTTCCTATCGAGGTGATACCTGTTTTTTTTTGTTAATAAGTCTTACACAAAATACATAGTCCTTAAAATGAATAATGGTTCTTACTTCCGGAACCTGAATTGTTTTCAGATTCACAGTGGTCTAGTTTCACCATGTGGATTTACGCCCAAGGTCTCTTTGCAAGGTGACGGTTCTCTATTGCTAGAAGCCAGGAATGAAGAGGAGAATTCATGCATCCAGTCCCTAACCATGGTCACTGGTTATGTCATAAAAGACTTTGTAGTTACTTGTAGAGAAGTTATATATATTAGACTTGTGGACGAGCGGTTGTTATACTTCAGTAGCTTTGTGAGTAGATAATCTTCTTTCCCATTTGTCATGTAGTGACAGGAGAGGTAAAGAATAGTATGAGACTATTTTTATTTGTCTTGGAAATATTAACAAGTCTCTCACACAGAGCGAAGTATAGAGTCCCGCTAGCTATCTCTCTGTCTCTCTCTCAAGTTGCTAAGCCCTTCTCCCTGTGACCTGTCTGTTCTATGGCTAGTTTCCTTCTGTCTTCTCTTTCCTAAATGCTGGTGAAACAGGAGACGTATCACGTGTGTTCCTTGTGATTGGAAAGTTCTAGAAGCCTGTGTGTGAGTATGTGTGTGTGTGTGTATGGTCAACAAGACTTTGTTCACTGGTGGATTGCTGACAACTAACTGCATCATCTCCTTACTGGCCATTTCGTAATCTGTCGTCAGCTTTTCCTCAGTGTAACTTGCAAGATCATTTCCCATTCCCAGGCTCGCATAGAGCTGTCTGTCTATCTATTTATCTATCTATCTATTATTTTTTGTAAATATATGGAGTCCTAATATATGCTCGGTCACGCGAAAATGGCGTACCATCGACAGTTAATAGTCATAACATATTAATACATTTTATATACACATTATAATGAACTTATAAGCTAATTAAGTGAAATACATAATATTGTAAAAGTAACATAATTGTATGAATATTGTATACATATAATATTTATAGTAAATAGTGATTATTCAGTAATATTACGTGTTAAACAAGTTGTATACATATTTGAATAAATGCATTAAAAGTAAATTATTTAACGGTAATACAGTATGTACTTCGGTTATTGTAGTGAAATGCATACATGCAAGGAAAAAAAAATAGTTTAAAATTAAGATTATGGTAAGAGTTATTAATATTTCATTTAAAGATAATGGTACTGGTATGCCATACATGGGTCATTCTTCTTTGTATTTTTTTTTATATATATAATTATTACTATATACAAAATATATACACTTCATTCAGAGGGGTTAACTTGGTTGTTAACTCTCCCCCCACTAAATAATGACTCCAAATTAGCAATTCTTGCACGCATTCTGTGCATTGCGAACAGCAGTACTGCAACTACAATGCAGACGATTATAAAGACAGTAGGTGCTGGGCTATACACATAATATGGGTTGAACATACTCAAACTCAAATCTTCCCAGGGCTTCATTGTTTCATTGATCAGCTGCATAGTTTCAAACTTAGGTGAAGTCAGCTTAATACTTGTGCTCATGTTTAAGTTCATATTAGGCAGTGGGTGGAAATGTTTGTGTGTATGATTGAGAATGGCGTAGTGATTGATGGTGGATAAAGTAGACATGGCTGGTGTAAATACCGCACAGTAGTCTGGTGCTATGTATAATCCTGATGCTGATGTATGAGATGGTGGTATATCTGGACAGACTATGTAAACTAATGTGTTATGAGGGAAATAAAAAAAACTGTGTGTCCAATGCGTTGATGGTGCACAAGTTTATCTGGAGCCAAAGTGAAGTTGCAATGATGATGAATATTGTCATTTCTGATGATAGCCATTTCACAAGGGACTGTATCAGTAGGCTGAAACGTGAAAATGTACGCAGGACAAAGATGAACAGCATGTAAGAATGTGCGGCACTTTCGTTCAATCGTTGATTCACTTGCGAAAGTGACAGTGTCCCGTCTCTTGGAGACCATGATGAGTTCGGTGTCTGTATTGATGTTGATGATGACCAAAGTGTTGTTATTTTTATAGGGGAAGGGGGAGGCGGTGGCTCAATCGGTAGAGAGTTGGCCTGCAGTCCTAACGGACCCGGGTTCAAATCCCGCTGGTGCAGGGAACAGTTTAAGGATTTGAATTTCATAAAATCAGACTTTACTGTTCTACCAGAAGACCCGCCGACATGTCGTAAAAATACACCCGCTAATACCAATACACCATTCATGTATGAGACAGCCCTAGCATGTATTCAGTATGGAAGGTGGGTGTTAGCGCCGAAGTGGTGACATGTAGAGGTGTGCGGTACGTAGGAGGACTACTGGGCCTTGAAAGCAGGCTGTGAAGCCTATGCCCAGAGTCGGACACATAAAAAAAAAAAAAAAAATGGTATACTGTGAACAGGTCTTCAGTGATGAATGGTACATGAACTACCACTGATGTTGGTGTTAGTGTTGCTTCTAAATATGGGTAATATTGCATGAATTTCCTACTGCGGAACAACGGCTTCAATTTATGTTTATGTATGCCTTGACTAACTATCTGACGTAGCTCATGATGGGAGTAAGTCAATTGTGATCTTGCCATCACCAGCGTTAGAAATTCCTTGCATAAATTCCCTGAAACGATCTCTACTGTTCTCTAATTGTAGTAGAATCGTGTCAATATGTTCTGTGATGATGGAGAAGTGTTGGAAAAGTGTAACGTTTCCCTCCATTTCTTTTATTTTATCTACACTCTCGAGAGCTATGTTTTCTGCTTGTTTCAGATTTTTCACAATTGTCTTCATTGCTGAGTTTTGTCCTGTGATGAATTTATCTTGGTATGTTAGTACCTGAGCTATCTTATTAAATTTGTTGTTTATTTCTTTAAGGTCATCCTCTGTAGCCAATCCAAAGATGTTCCCAAGAAATGCGCCACCCAGGTCGAACAAACCGCGCTTTTGGTGAGTACGTGTGATGTTGTTCCTGTCGCTCAGTACCTCCGTTCCATAAGATGGGAGATCTTGGATCATGATGAGCATAGTTGACTTCGCCTGTTCTAGTTTCCATTTCGCTAACTTTACCATTTCATTCACTTCCTTGTTGTTATGTGCTTGTGAAACATAATTTCCTATCATGAAGTCCAGAGTTCGCATCGGCGTCGCAAGTCTGTCTAGATGAGTAGGTAATTCATACAAGTAATCTAGACTTATTTCAGTACTCATGACGTCCTTAACGATTGTAGTCGTGGCCGTTGGAGCTATGAGGCATCCTTGTCGTACTGTGTGTTGGGGGTCTAAGTGCGCATATCCTCTTGCTATGTAGAGGAGAATCCATAGCATAAGTCCCTTCATCGTAACCTACCGAAAAAAAAAAAATCTATTAATTTCCTAATATGGTCATGCTGTGGTCGATGATAGTGATGATGTGCGTTACAGTTCATTGTTATTTCATTTATAGAAGGAGTTTAAATCGATATTTAATTCTCGTAAATGATGTAATGTAGATTTGATTGGAACAGTTGCACCTATGTTCGATTGTTTGGTATATGACCTTAATTTCTTTTTGTAATCATTGTTGTTTTCTTGCTTGGTTTCCTGAGGTACGTTCGCCTGTTCGGTTGTATCCGAGGCTGAATAATTATGGGATATTTCCCTTGAAACTCGTTTTAAATGGTCAATATGAACTTGTTTCTCCTCGCCACTTGAAAGTGACTTAATTAAAACTTTGTTTGCTTTTATGTTAATTACTCTGTATGGGCCCTCAAATTTTGGGGATAATTTATTGTCTCTCGTATGAATGACACCGTAAACAATGTCTCCCAAGCTGATAGGTGAATCTTTTGCCTTCTTGTTAAATGCCTCCGTCATTTCTTCCTTGGACATCGTTAATTGTTTTTTGACTCTTTTGTGAATGTCCTGGAATTCACGTAAACGGAGTTTAGAGTAATCATCGTAATTGTATATAGGCATGCTGTCACCTTCTAGGAGCTCATATGGTAATTTTTTATCTGTGCCATATATAATGAAATGTGGTGTATCACCGATGGATTTATTTATAGACCCATTAATTGAGGCTTCAACTCTGGGAATCCAATACTCCCAGCTTGCATAATTTTCACTGAGAATGTGTCGTAGCACATCTAATACTTTTTTATTTTGTCTCTCTACCAACCCATTCGATGCTGGGTGATAGGCCAAAACGTTAACCTTTTTGATGTTGTATTGTTTACATATTTCTTGTAAGATCTCAGAATTAAATTCTCCTCCATTATCACTTATTAGTACCTTTGGGGTAGTAAAGCGACATATTACATTATCTGTTATTGCCTTTGCTACTGTTTCTGCTGTCTTATCTTTAATTGGAGCTAAAATGACATAACGGAAAAAATGATCCGTTGCTACGAATAAGTATAGGTTATTATTGTATGATAATGGCATCTTGAGTAAATCAACAGCGACAACGTCCCATGGTTGATGTGGTACAGGGTAATTACCCATCGGTGCAGGTGTGATTGGGTATCCTTTGTGTTTCGCACATGATTCGCGTTTGTCTATATGATTGTTTATATCTTTTCGTAATGAAGGCCAGTAATATAACAGCTGGGCTTGGTTGAATGTCTTATCCTTTCCAGGATGTCCTGCATGTGGGCTGTCGTGTATCAATCGTAATACTTGGGGTATCATATCATTAGGTACTACCAACTGGTTAGTATTTCTTTGGCGTTTTGGTTGTTTAGAGTTAATTTTGTATAATGTATTATTGACCATTGTGAATGGTTCAAGTGGGACATGCAGTTTGGGTAATTGTATGTCATCTCCACTTTCTAACTTGTATATTACTTTAGACCATATTGGGTCAAGTCTTTGTGCCTTTGCGATATCCTCGTGGTTTGGGATATTTCCTTTGAGATCTAACGCCGCGACCTGAATTGTGTTCGGGTTCCTAGATAATGCGTCAGCTACTATGTTCATTTTACCTTGTATATAATGAATTTGGACATTGTAGTTTTCAACTGTACATTTCCATCTTGCTCTCCTCCCAGAAAGGAGTTTTTCTTTAAACATACCCAGCAGTGGTTTATGGTCGGTGAATAAGTGGATTTCGTAACCATATACCAAATCCCGAAACTTTTGTAATGCAAAAACCACTGCAAGTGCCTCTAAGTCTGTAGTGCAATAATGTTTCTCTGCACCTCTTCTTTGTCTGCTGGCAAATGCAATTGGTTGATTCTTTCCTCTTTTATCTTCCTGCATCAGTACAGCCCCTAATCCTTTAACTGATGCGTCTGTACAAATAAGAAATGATTTTGTGTAATCTGGATATGCTAAACAAGGTGCATTTGTTAGTTTAATTTGTAGATTGTTAAATGCCCTTTTTTGTTCTTCTTCCCATTGGAATACAGCATCTTTTTTGAGTAGTTGGAATAGAGGAAAGGCTATATGAGAGAACTGTGGTACGAATGACCTATAGTACCCAGTCAGACCTAAAAATTGTCTAACTTCGTCAGTCGTAGTGGGTTCAGGAAAATCTCTCTGCCTGTATTTTGTCATCAGTGGTGTGAATACCATCAGAACTTAATTTGTGGCCTAAGAAATTTATTTCCTTAACGCAAAATTTCTATTTAGAAAGTTTAATTTTTAAACCAGCATCACTAAGCTTTTGTAAGAGTTAGTCTAATTTCCTGAGATGATCCTTAATATTCTTCGTTGCGATTATAATATCGTCAAGATAAACAAATATTCCTTGTCCTAAAATTCCGGACAATACGTAATTCATAAGACACTGGAATGTGCCTGGGGCTGTCCTCAGTCCCATTAGCATTCTTGTATATTGATAATGGCCTCTGCTTGTTGAAAAGGCAGTGTATTTACGTGACTCCTTAGATACCGGAATCTGATAGTAGCCGTTAGGAGATCGATGGTCGAGAATATATTATTCTCAGGACCAATATTCTGTAGAACATCGCTTAGCAATGGCATGGGAAATCTGTCTGGGATTGTGTGATTATTTAGTTTATGGTAATCTACTACCGCATGCATTTCTCCATTTCGTTTGGGCACGAAGAATAAGGGGGCATTCCACGGGGAGACTGAAGGCTCAATAATTCCAAGTTTTAACATTTCATCGACATACTGATTTGCAAGTGTACGTTGGGAGTGTGGTATGCGGTAAGCTGGTACGAAAATTGGTGGTGTTTCTGGGTGCACATTAATCATGTGATTAATCAAGTTAGTACACCCTAATTGTTCTCCGGGCAATGCTACGGTGTCCCTGTTTGTTTCCAGCAGGGTTAACATATCATTTTCTTCATCAAATTCACCTGAGTGAATTAAATTCTTTTTTATTCTTTCTCTATCCGTAGATTTTATCTCACTTGTTACTCCAGCTATAACTATTTCCTTCACAGGGGCGGGACATTTTTCAATATTAACTATGCAAGTTCCCTTTTTCAACTGAACTTCTCCATTCATGTGATTAATTATGAATATCTGAGTTTGCCCTTCGTCGTTCGTATGACATAATGCGTTTTCTACTGACAATCCCTTTACTTTACATTATTCTTCTAAGACAAGAACAGTACTATTCCGTAATTTGCTCTTTATGGTAACCTTCATGTATGAATTAGGTGGTATAAGTAAATCATTAGTGAGATGGGCTGGAAAAATTGATAAATCAGTACAGTTATCTGGGTCACTAATTCTGGAGGATGGGGTTGGTGGTGGGAGTGGATCTATACACTCATCTGTTTGTGTATGTTTGTTTAAGCCTTTAATATTACCAATTCTTTTTGGCTCTCTTCTACCAATCGGTGAGGGCTCTGAAGTTATTTCCTCTATGAATTCATTATCAAAGTCTATTCCATTCATTTGTGGGAGTATAGTTATGTTCTCAGCTCTCATGGATCTTAAGCCCAGTAACATATGAGCTTTAATTGCTAAGTTTTCAACGATATAGAAAAATGCAGAGAATAGTCTTGTAGTTTCTGTGAAACTGATATTTAATCTTATCATACCCTTCACTGTAATCTCTTGTCCATCTACTGTGTATAAATCTAAATCAGCTTCATCCAGAAAAGTTACTTTCTTTTTTTTTTAAGAATTCTATTTAGTTCTTCATGTGTTATTAAGTTCACTGGAGAGCCTGTATCTAAAAATAAGGAAACGTTTTGATCCTCACATACAGCTGGTATCAAGATACACTCATTTCCCAACATGCCTCCTATGTGAAGTTTAGCCTTGTTTTTCTTTACGTTTGTTCGTTTTTTGTCATGACTTGGTCTTCCCTCGATTTGAACATAGAAACAATTTTTTCTACTGTTTTGCAATCACTGGTCCAGTGCCCTTGGTATCTATGATGCCTACAGTAAGGACCAAATCCTTGTGTCTTTTGTTTGTCCTCTTTTGCCTTGAAAAAGCATTCATACCTTGTGTGTCCTGGTTTTGCACAATAATGACATAGAATGGACCTATCCCTAGACTGTGACCTACGATGTGATTTCCCATAAGAAGTGTTGTTTATGGCGCGAGACCTGCTCGGGCTGCGCGAGAACTTATGAAACTGCCTGTAGGAAGGCGTCTGTGAACGAGGCCTTGTCATGTTTGGTTGTTTGGCCTGCCTGCTTTCTGGTCGCGATCGATTTTGTTCTCTGTTTGGGGTCGGTGTAGATGTTTTCACAGCTGATACTGTCTCAGGTACCCTCATTCTACCAGAATGTGCATGTGTGTCGACCATACCTGCTTTACTGCACTGCATCTCTACCTCGTTCATTAAGTCTAGCAAACACATTCCTGGGGTGTACGCGATCGTCTTGGCGATCTTAAGGGTCCTATCAGGTAATTTACACAAGGCAGCTACATAACCAATGATGTCCACGACGAGGTCTGGGAACATCTTTCCATCATCTGTTATCCAATTAGAATTTTCCAAAGTAACTAATAATGTTCTCTTGATTGTGGAGACATCAGCAGTTATTTCACTGAGCACATGGTTTGTAGTGTGCTCCCTTACAAGATCTACAATTTTATGTAATTCTGGAATTATACCTGGCAAGAAGTTCATACCTCCAGAGAATTTCTTCAAAAATTCACTTTTAAATTCATCATATGTCCTAGCAAGATGGAGCTTGTCTGAGCGAAGCAAGTTGCTCACTGGACATCTTTCCTGGCTTATGCAAGATGAAAAAATAGCAATTTTCTCTTGTTCATCTAGTATGTGGCGCTTGATGAACATTTGTTCGCACTGACTGACTAATGAAATGACATCAATGCGATCTTTGTCTGTGCCAGAGAATTTTGGGGCAGTTTTATCCTCGTGATACACAAACACGTGAGGTGTGGTTGTTAGATCAGCGGTATTTGTTTCTTGATTCATTTTTACTGTTTGCTCTGTTAATTCAACTTGGACGTGTTTATCGTTGTGTGAGGGAATGGTGGAATATGTACGACCAGACCAGTGAACCCTGTTAGGTATATTGGCATACGTGTGCCAGTCAGTGACAAAGTCCACACTTGCTACGTCAGAGGGGATTTCCCACTCATCATCTGAAACTGCCGTATTTGTTTCTTGATCTTTAGTGTGTGGTGAGGTTTGTACAAGGGGTGGGTTGCCTTGAGGCTCTCTTAATTGTGAGTCTGTTGTTGTGGCAATTTGTGTGTCATCTGGTATTAACGTGGGTGGTGGCGAAAATATTCCTGTCATTAACATATGGTGTTATGAAATACGCCTCTGGTTTATTTATGTCCTAACAAAATAAATGAGTAAATAAGTTGAAATAAATGATAGATAGTGAGTGTATGAGTGTATATATGGAAATAAGTTAAAAAAAAAAAAAAGTTGAATATAGCTAATTTTAGCACTGAGAAGAAATGAGTAAGTATAATTTTACCCACTTGATACAGATCGTAGAGATGTGTCGATACAAAAGTCGATCTCGGAAGAAAAATACAGGTTTGATTGAAGATCTCTTGATAATTCTAGTGGTGTGTTGATGGACGATATTACTCAGGAAATTCCATGGCCTGGTGCTTGTGGTGGTTAACAGCTGTCCCAGGCAAACCTCAGCATAGAACGTCGAATTTCCAACTTAACTATGAAAATAAATGAGTATGAGTAGGAGCTATGTGAATAATGAGTAATGAGTAGTGGGTGAGAGGTGCTTGGTGGCAGTCACACGTTGCTTGGCATGGCAGACTCGCGTTGTGATGTCATCTCAGCACATGGTGACGTCGGCTTCCCACACTGGTAGCTGTGGTGAGTAAATGAGTAGCGATGAGTAACTTGAGTGAAGATGAGTGAGTAAGATGAGTTGTGAATATGGACTTGGTATTTGCTTCGTCGTCTTGATCTCTTGACTCCTGCGTCAGCAGTGGAAGTTGGGTGGATGTAGCAGAGAGAGGAGGGTGAGGTCTGGTGGTTATGAGTCGTGTCTCACTCTTCGTTTGTTTGTTCCGTATTTCTTTGTCGATGTTTTCTCGGTCCTTTTCTCTTGTGATTTACTCGTTGTAGGATGAAGACTGCCGCTACTTGTAGGTGCGTGTAGAAGATTATAAAGACGACTCGTAGAGTTGTTACTTGTAGTTGATTGTAGATGGTTGTAGTTCGCTGGTTCGTCGTAGAAGTTGCAAGATTGTTTGTATCAATATATTGTTAAACTACTTGCAAGGCGTCCTGTGACCTCTTCACCTCTGCATCAGCATGATGATCGGGGAGACGGAGGGGGGGTTCGAGAGAACTGTCAGGAGCTATTTGTGAGTTGTTGGTTGTGAGAGGTATTCTTGTTTCCAATCTTGATATTTTGTAGGAATTCAATGTTGATTCGTAGACGAGGTTCGTATACGTTCGCTGCTACCAAATGTCATAAAAGACTTTGTAGTTACTTGTAGAGAAGTTATATATATTAGACTTGTGGACGAGCGGTTGTTATACTTGAGTAGCTTTGTGAGTAGATAATCTTCTTTCCCATTTGTCATGTAGTGACAGGAGAGGTAAAGAATAGTATGGGACTATTTTTATTTGTCTTGGAAATATTAACAAGTCTCTCACACAGAGCGAAGTATAGAGTCCCGCTAGCTATCTCTCTGTCTCTCTCTCAAGTTGCTAAGCCCTTCTCCCTGCGACCTGTCTGTTCTATGGCTAGTTTCCTTCTGACTTCTCTTTCCTAAATTCTGGTGAAACAGGAGACGTATCACGTGTGTTCCTTGTGATTGGAAAGTTCTAGAAGCCTGTTTGTGAGTATGTGTGTGTGTGTGTGTGTATGGTCAACAAGGCTTTCTTCACCGGTGGATTGCTGACAACTAACTGCATCATCTCCTTACTGGCCATTTCGTAATCTGTCGTCAGCTTTTCCTCAGTGTAACTTGCAAGATCATTTCCCATTCCCAGGCTTCCATAGAGCTGTCTATCTATCTATTTATCTATCTATCTATTATTTTTTGTAATTATATGGAGTCCTAATATATGCTCGGTCACGCGAAAATGGCGTACCATCGACAGTTAATAGTCATAACATATTAATACATTTTATATACACATTATAATGAACTTATAAGCTAATTAAGTGAAATACATAATATTGTAAAAGTAACATAATTGTATGAATATTGTATACATATAATATTTATAGTAAATAGTGATTATTCAGTAATATTACGTGTTAAACAAGTTGTATACATATTTGAATAAATGCATTAAAAGTAAATTATTTAACTGCAATACAGTATGTACTTGGGTTATTGTAGTGAAATGCATACATGCAAGGAAAAAAAAATAGTTTAAAATTAAGATTATGGTAAGAGTTATTAATATTTCATTTAAAGATAATGGTACTGGTATGCCATACATGGGTCATTCTTCTTTGTATTTTTTTTTATATATATAATTATTACTATATACAAAATATATACACTTCATTCAGAGGGGTTAACTTGGTTGTTAACTCTCCCCCCACTAAATAATGACTCCAAATTAGCAATTCTTGCACGCATTCTGTGCATTGCGAACAGCAGTACTGCAACTACAATGCAGACGATTATAAAGACAGTAGGTGCTGGGCTATACACATAATATGGGTTGAACATACTCAAACTCAAATCTTCCCAGGGCTTCATTGTTTCATTGATCAGCTGCATAGTTTCAAACTTAGGTGAAGTCAGCTTAATACTTGTGCTCATGTTTAAGTTCATATTAGGCAGTGGGTGGAAATGTTTGTGTGTATGATTGAGAATGGCGTAGTGATTGATGGTGGATAAAGTAGACATGGCTGGTGTAAATACCGCACAGTAGTCTGGTGCTATGTATAATCCTGATGCTGATGTATGAGATGGTGGTATATCTGGACAGACTATGTAAACTAATGTGTTATGAGGGAAATAAAAAAAACTGTGTGTCCAATGCGTTGATGGTGCACAAGTTTATCTGGAGCCAAAGTGAAGTTGCAATGATGATGAATATTGTCATTTCTGATGATAGCCATTTCACAAGGGACTGTATCAGTAGGCTGAAACGTGAAAATGTACGCAGGACAAAGATGAACAGCATGTAAGAATGTGCGGCACTTTCGTTCAATCGTTGATTCACTTGCGAAAGTGACAGTGTCCCGTCTCTTGGAGACCATGATGAGTTCGGTGTCTGTATTGATGTTGATGATGACCAAAGTGTTGTTATTTTTATAGGGGAAGGGGGAGGCGGTGGCTCAATCGGTAGAGAGTTGGCCTGCAGTCCTAACGGACCCGGGTTCAAATCCCGCTGGTGCAAGGAACAGTTTAAGGATTTGAATTTCATAAAATCAGACTTTACTGTTCTACCAGAAGACCCGCCGACATGTCGTAAAAATACACCCGCTAATACCAATACACCATTCCTGTATGAGACAGCCCTAGCATGTATTCAGTATGGAAGGTGGGTGTTAGCGCCGAAGTGGTGACATGTAGAGGTGTGCGGTACGTAGGAGGACTACTGGGCCTTGAAAGCAGGCTGTGAAGCCTATACCCAGAGTCGGTCACATAAAAAAAAAAAAAAAAAATGGTATACTGTGAACAGGTCTTCAGTGATGAATGGTACATGAACTACCACTGATGTTGGTGTTAGTGTTGCTTCTAAATATGGGTAATATTGCATGAATTTCCTACTGCGGAACAACGGCTTCAATTTATGTTTATGTATGCCTTGACTAACTATCTGACGTAGCTCATGATGGGAGTAAGTCAATTGTGATCTTGCCATCACCAGCGTTCGAAATTCCTTGCATAAATTCCCTGAAACGATCTCTACTGTTCTCTAATTGTAGTAGAATCGTGTCAATATGTTCTGTGATGATGGAGAAGTGTTGGAAAAGTGTAACGTTTCCCTCCATTTCATTTATTTTATCTACACTCTCGAGAGCTATGTTTTCTGCTTGTTTCAGATTTTTCACAATTGTCTTCATTGCTGAGTTTTGTCCTGTGATGAATTTATCTTGGTATGTTAGTACCTGAGCTATCTTATTAAATTTGTTGTTTATTTCTTTAAGGTCATCCTCTGTAGCCAATCCAAAGATGTTCCCAAGAAATGCGCCACCCAGGTCGAACAAACCGCGCTTTTGGTGAGTACGTGTGATGTTGTTCCTGTCGCTCAGTACCTCCGTTCCATAAGATGGGAGATCTTGGATCATGATGAGCATAGTTGACTTCGCCTGTTCTAGTTTCCATTTCGCTAACTTTACCATTTCATTCACTTCCTTGTTGTTATGTGCTTGTGAAACATAATTTCCTATCATGAAGTCCAGAGTTCGCATCGGCGTCGCAAGTCTGTCTAGATGAGTAGGTAATTCATACAAGTAATCTAGACTTATTTCAGTACTCATGACGTCCTTAACGATTGTAGTCGTGGCCGTTGGAGCTATGAGGCATCCTTGTCGTACTGTGTGTTGGGGGTCTAAGTGCGCATATCCTCTTGCTATGTAGAGGAGAATCCATAGCATAAGTCCCTTCATCGTAACCTACCGAAAAAAAAAAAATCTATTAATTTCCTAATATGGTCATGCTGTGGTCGATGATAGTGATGATGTGCGTTACAGTTCATTGTTATTTCATTTATAGAAGGAGTTTAAATCGATATTTAATTCTCGTAAATGATGTAATGTAGATTTGATTGGAACAGTTGCACCTATGTTCGATTGTTTGGTATATGACCTTAATTTCTTTTTGTAATCATTGTTGTTTTCTTGCTTGGTTTCCTGAGGTACGTTCGCCTGTTCGGTTGTATCCGAGGCTGAATAATTATGGGATATTTCCCTTGAAACTCGTTTTAAATGGTCAATATGAACTTGTTTCTCCTCGCCACTTGAAAGTGACTTAATTAAAACTTTGTTTGCTTTTATGTTTATTACTCTGTATGGGCCCTCAAATTTTGGGGATAATTTATTGTCTCGTATGAATGACACCGTAAACAATGTCTCCCAAGCTGATAGGTGAATCTTTTGCCTTCTTGTTAAATGCCTCCGTCATTTCTTCCTTGGACATCGTTAATTGTTTTTTGACTCTTTTGTGAATGTCCTGGAATTCACGTAAACGGAGTTTAGAGTAATCATCGTAATTGTATATAGGCATGCTGTCACCTTCTAGGAGCTCATATGGTAATTTTTTATCTGTGCCATATATAATGAAATGTGGTGTATCACCGATGGATTTATTTATAGACCCATTAATTGAGGCTTCTACTCTGGGAATCCAATACTCCCAGCTTGCATAATTTTCACTGAGAATGTGTCGTAGCACATCTAATACTTTTTTATTTTGTCTCTCTACCAACCCATTCGATGCTGGGTGATAGGCCAAAACGTTAACCTTTTTGATGTTGTATTGTTTACATATTTCTTGTAAGATCTCAGAATTAAATTCTCCTCCATTATCACTTATTAGTACCTTTGGGGTAGTAAAGCGACATATTACATTATCTGTTATTGCCTTTGCTACTGTTTCTGCTGTCTTATCTTTAATTGGAGCTAAAATGACATAACGGGAAAAATGATCCGTTGCTACGAATAAGTATAGGTTATTATTGTATGATAATGGCATCTTGAGTAAATCAACAGCGACAACGTCCCATGGTTGATGTGGTACAGGGTAATTACCCATCGGTGCAGGTGTGATTGGGTATCCTTTGTGTTTCGCACATGATTCGCGTTTGTCTATATGATTGTTTATATCTTTTCGTAATGAAGGCCAGTAATATAACAGCTGGGCTTGGTTGAATGTCTTATCCTTTCCAGGATGTCCTGCATGTGGGCTGTCGTGTATCAATCGTAATACTTGGGGTATCATATCATTAGGTACTACCAACTGGTTAGTATTTCTTTGGCGTTTTGGTTGTTTAGAGTTAATTTTGTATAATGTATTATTGACCATTGTGAATGGTTCAAGTGGGACATGCAGTTTGGGTAATTGTATGTCATCTCCACTTTCTAACTTGTATATTACTTTAGACCATATTGGGTCAAGTCTTTGTGCCTTTGCGATATCCTCGTGGTTTGGGATATTTCCTTTGAGATCTAACGCCGCGACCTGAATTGTGTTCGGGTTCCTAGATAATGCGTCAGCTACTATGTTCATTTTACCTTGTATATAATGAATTTGGACATTGTAGTTTTCAACTGTACATTTCCATCTTGCTCTCCTCCCAGAAAGGAGTTTTTCTTTAAACATACCCAGCAGTGGTTTATGGTCGGTGAATAAGTGGATTTCGTAACCATATACCAAATCCCGAAACTTTTGTAATGCAAAAACCACTGCAAGTGCCTCTAAGTCTGTAGTGCAATAATGTTTCTCTGCACCTCTTCTTTGTCTGCTGGCAAATGCAATTGGTTGATTCTTTCCTCTTTTATCTTCCTGCATCAGTACAGCCCCTAATCCTTTAACTGATGCGTCTGTACAAATAAGAAATGATTTTGTGTAATCTGGATATGCTAAACAAGGTGCATTTGTTAGTTTAATTTGTAGATTGTTAAATGCCCTTTTTTGTTCTTCTTCCCATTGGAATACAGCATCTTTTTTGAGTAGTTGGAATAGAGGAAAGGCTATATGAGAGAACTGTGGTACGAATGACCTATAGTACCCAGTCAGACCTAAAAATTGTCTAACTTCGTCAGTCGTAGTGGGTTCAGGAAAATCTCTCTGCCTGTATTTTGTCATCAGTGGTGTGAATACCATCAGAACTTAATTTGTGGCCTAAGAAATTTATTTACTTAACGCAAAATTTCTATTTAGAAAGTTTAATTTTTAAACCAGCATCACTAAGCTTTTGTAAGAGTAAGTCTAATTTCCTGAGATGATCCTTAATATTCTTCGTTGCGATTATAATATCGTCAAGATAAACAAATATTCCTTGTCCTAAAATTCCGGACAATACGTAATTCATAAGACACTGGAATGTGCCTGGGGCTGTCCTCAGTCCCATTAGCATTCTTGTATATTGATAATGGCCTCTGCTTGTTGAAAAGGCAGTGTATTTACGTGACTCCTTAGATACCGGAATCTGATAGTAGCCGTTAGGAGATCGATGGTCGAGAATATATTATTCTCAGGACCAATATTCTGTAGAACATCGCTTAGCAATGGCATGGGAAATCTGTCTGGGATTGTGTGATTATTTAGTTTACGGTAATCTACTACCGCACGCATTTCTCCATTTCGTTTGGGCACGAAGAATAAGGGGGCATTCCACGGGGAGACTGAAGGCTCAATAATTCCAAGTTTTAACATTTCATCGACATACTGATTTGCAAGTGTACGTTGGGAGTGTGGTATGCGGTAAGCTGGTACGAAAATTGGTGGTGTTTCTGGGTGCACATTAATCATGTGATTAATCAAGTTAGTACACCCTAATTGTTCTCCGGGCAATGCTACGGTGTCCCTGTGTGTTTCCAGCAGGGTTAACAAATCATTTTCTTCATCAAATTCACCTGAGTGAATTAAATTCTCTTTTATTCTTTCTCTATCCGTAGATTTTATCTCACTTGTTACTCCAGCTATAACTATTTCCTTCACAGGGGCGGGACATTTTTCAATATTAACTATGCAAGTTCCCTTTTTCAACTGAACTTCTCCATTCATGTGATTAATTATGAATATCTGAGTTTGCCCTTCGTCGTTCGTATGACATAATGCGTTTTCTACTGACAATCCCTTCTAAGACAAGAACAGTACTATTCCGTAATTTGCTCTTTATGGTAACCTTCATGTATGAATTAGGTGGTATAAGTAAATCATTAGTGAGATGGGCTGGAAAAATTGATAAATCAGTACAGTTATCTGGGTCACTAATTCTGGAGGATGGGGTTGGTGGTGGGAGTGGATCTATACACTCATCTGTTTGTGTATGTTTGTTTAAGCCTTTAATATTACCAATTCTTTTTGGCTCTCTTCTACCAATCGGTGAGGGCTCTGAAGTTATTTCCTCTATGAATTCATTATCAAAGTCTATTCCATTCATTTGTGGGAGTATAGTTATGTTCTCAGCTCTCATGGATCTTAAGCCCAGTAACATATGAGCTTTAATTGCTAAGTTTTCAACGATATAGAAAAATGCAGAGAATAGTCTTGTAGTTTCTGTGAAACTGATATTTAATCTTATCATACCCTTCACTGTAATCTCTTGTCCATCTACTGTGTATAAATCTAAATCAGCTTCATCCAGAAAAGTTACTTTCTTTTTTTTTTAAGAATTCTATTTAGTTCTTCATGTGTTATTAAGTTCACTGGAGAGCCTGTATCTAAAAATAAGGAAACGTTTTGATCCTCACATACAGCTGGTATCAAGATACACTCATTTCCCAACATGCCTCCTATGTGAAGTTTAGCCTTGTTTTTCTTTACGTTTGTTCGTTTTTTGTCATGACTTGGTCTTCCCTCGATTTGAACATAGAAACAATTTTTTCTACTGTTTTGCAATCACTGGTCCAGTGCCCTTGGTATCTATGATGCCTACAGTAAGGACCAAATCCTTGTGTCTTTTGTTTGTCCTCTTTTGCCTTGAAAAAGCATTCATACCTTGTGTGTCCTGGTTTTGCACAATAATGACATAGAATGGACCTATCCCTAGACTGTGACCTACGATGTGATTTCCCATAAGAAGTGTTGTTTATGGCGCGAGACCTGCTCGGGCTGCGCGAGAACTTATGAAACTGCCTGTAGGAAGGCGTCTGTGAACGAGGCCTTGTCATGTTTGGTTGTTTGGCCTGCCTGCTTTCTGGTCGCGATCGATTTTGTTCTCTGTTTGGGGTCGGTGTAGATGTTTTCACAGCTGATACTGTCTCAGGTACCCTCATTCTACCAGAATGTGCATGTGTGTCGACCATACCTGCTTTACTGCACTGCATCTCTACCTCGTTCATTAAGTCTAGCAAACACATTCCTGGGGTGTACGCGATCGTCTTGGCGATCTTAAGGGTCCTATCAGGTAATTTACACAAGGCAGCTACATAACCAATGATGTCCACGACGAGGTCTGGGAACATCTTTCCATCATCTGTTATCCAATTAGAATTTTCCAAAGTAACTAATAATGTTCTCTTGATTGTGGAGACATCAGCAGTTATTTCACTGAGCACATGGTTTGTAGTGTGCTCCCTTACAAGATCTACAATTTTATGTAATTCTGGAATTATACCTGGCAAGAAGTTCATACCTCCAGAAAATTTCTTCAAAAATTCAGTTTTAAATTCATCATATGTCCTAGCACGATGGAGCTTGTCTGAGCGAAGCAAGTTGCTCGCTGGACATCTTTCCTGGCTTATGCAAGATGAAAAAATAGCAATTTTCTCTTGTTCATCTAGTATGTGGCGCTTGATGAACATTTGTTCGCACTGACTGACTAATGAAATGACATCAATGCGATCTTTGTCTGTGCCAGAGAATTTTGGGGCAGTTTTATCCTCGTGATACACAAACACGTGAGGTGTGGTTGTTAGATCAGCGGTATTTGTTTCTTGATTCATTTTTACTGTTTGCTCTGTTAATTCAACTTGGACGTGTTTATCGTTGTGTGAGGGAATGGTGGAATATGTACGACCAGACCGGTGAACCCTGTTAGGTATATTGGCATACGTGTGCCAGTCAGTGACAAAGTCCACACTTGCTACGTCAGAGGGGATTTCCCACTCATCATCTGAAACTGCCGTATTTGTTTCTTGATCTTTAGTGTGTGGTGAGGTTTGTACAAGGGGTGGGTTGCCTTGAGGCTCTCTTAATTGTGAGTCTGTTGTTGTGGCAATTTGTGTGTCATCTGGTATTAACGTGGGTGGTGGCGAAAATATTCCTGTCATTAACATATGGTGTTATGAAATACGCCTCTGGTTTATTTATGTCCTAACAAAATAAATGAGTAAATAAGTTGAAATAAATGATAGATAGTGAGTGTATGAGTGTATATATGGAAATAAGTTAAAAAAAAAAAAAAAGTTGAATATAGCTAATTTTAGCACTGAGAAGAAATGAGTAAGTATAATTTTACCCACTTGATACAGATCGTAGAGATGTGTCGATACAAAAGTCGATCTCGGAAGAAAAATACAGGTTTGATTGAAGATCTCTTGATAATTCTAGTGGTGTGTTGATGGACGATATTACTCAGGAAATTCCATGGCCTGGTGCTTGTGGTGGTTAACAGCTGTCCCAGGCAAACCTCAGCATAGAACGTCGAATTTCCAACTTAACTATGAAAATAAATGAGTATGAGTAGGAGCTATGTGAATAATGAGTAATGAGTAGTGGGTGAGAGGTGCTTGGTGGCAGTCACACGTTGCTTGGCATGGCAGACTCGCGTTGTGATGTCATCTCAGCACATGGTGACGTCGGCTTCCCACACTGGTAGCTGTGGTGAGTAAATGAGTAGCGATGAGTAACTTGAGTGAAGATGAGTGAGTAAGATGAGTTGTGAATATGGACTTGGTATTTGCTTCGTCGTCTTGACCTCTTGACTCCTGCGTCAGCAGTGGAAGTTGGGTGGATGTAGCAGAGAGAGGAGGGTGAGGTCTGGTGGTTATGAGTCGTGTCTCACTCTTCGTTTGTTTGTTCCGTATTTCTTTGTCGATGTTTTCTCGGTCCTTTTCTCTTGTGATTTACTCGTTGTAGGATGAAGACTGCCGCTACTTGTAGGTGCGTGTAGAAGATTATACAGACGACTCGTAGAGTTGTTACTTGTAGTTGATTGTAGATGGTTGTAGTTCGCTGGTTCGTCGTAGAAGTTGCAAGATTGTTTGTATCAATATATTGTTAAACTACTTGCAAGGCGTCCTGTGACCTCTTCACCTCTGCATCAGCATGATGATCGGGGAGACGGAGGGGGGGTTCGAGAGAACTGTCAGGAGCTATTTATGAGTTGTTGGTTGTGAGAGGTATTCTTCTTTCCAATCTTGATATTTTGTAGGAATTCAATGTTGATTCGTAGACGAGGTTCGTATACGTTCGCTGCTACCAAATGTCATAAAAGACTTTGTAGTTACTTGTAGAGAAGTTATATATATTAGACTTGTGGACGAGCGGTTGTTATACTTGAGTAGCTTTGTGAGTAGATAATCTTCTTTCCCATTTGTCATGTAGTGACAGGAGAGGTAAAGAATAGTATGGGACTATTTTTAATTGTCTTGGAAATATTAACAAGTCTCTCACACAGAGCGAAGTATAGAGTTCCGCTAGCTATCTCTCTGTCTCTCTCTCAAGTTGCTAAGCCCTTCTCCCTGCGACCTGTCTGTTCTATGGCTAGTTTCCTTCTGACTTCTCTTTCCTAAATTCTGGTGAAACAGGAGACGTATCACGTGTGTTCCTTGTGATTGGAAAGTTCTAGAAGCCTGTTTGTGAGTATGTGTGTGTGTGTGTGTATGGTCAACAAGGCTTTGTTCACCGGTGGATTGCTGACAACTAACTGCATCATCTCCTTACTGGCCATTTCGTAATCTGTCGTCAGCTTTTCCTCAGTGTAACTTGCAAGATAATTTCCCATTCCCAGGCTCGCATAGAGCTGTCTATCTATCTATTTATCTATCTATCTATTATTTTTTGTAATTATATGGAGTCCTAATATATGCTCGGTCACGCGAAAATGGCGTACCATCGACAGTTAATAGTCATAACATAATAGTACATTTTATATACACATTATAATGAACTTATAAGCTAATTAAGTGAAATACATAATATTGTAAAAGTAACATAATTGTATGAATATTGTATACATATAATATTTATAGTAAATAGTGATTATTCAGTAATATTACGTGTTAAACAAGTTGTATACATATTTGAATAAATGCATTAAAAGTAAATTATTTAACTGCAATACAGTATGTACTTGGGTTATTGTAGTGAAATGCATACATGCAAGGAAAAAAAAATAGTTTAAAATTAAGATTATGGTAAGAGTTATTAATATTTCATTTAAAGATAATGGTACTGGTATGCCATACATGGGTCATTCTTCTTTGTATTTTTTTTTATATATATAATTATTACTATATACAAAATATATACACTTCATTCAGAGGGGTTAACTTGGTTGTTAACTCTCCCCCCACTAAATAATGACTCCAAATTAGCAATTCTTGCACGCATTCTGTGCATTGCGAACAGCAGTACTGCAACTACAATGCAGACGATTATAAAGACAGTAGGTGCTGGGCTATACACATAATATGGGTTGAACATACTCAAACTCAAATCTTCCCAGGGCTTCATTGTTTCATTGATCAGCTGCATAGTTTCAAACTTAGGTGAAGTCAGCTTAATACTTGTGCTCATGTTTAAGTTCATATTAGGCAGTGGGTGGAAATGTTTGTGTGTATGATTGAGAATGGCGTAGTGATTGATGGTGGATAAAGTAGACATGGCTGGTGTAAATACCGCACAGTAGTCTGGTGCTATGTATAATCCTGATGCTGATGTATGAGATGGTGGTATATCTGGACAGACTATGTAAACTAATGTGTTATGAGGGAAATAAAAAAAACTGTGTGTCCAATGCGTTGATGGTGCACAAGTTTATCTGGAGCCAAAGTGAAGTTGCAATGATGATAAATATTGTCATTTCTGATGATAGCCATTTCACAAGGGACTGTATCAGTAGGCTGAAACGTGAAAATGTACGCAGGACAAAGATGAACAGCATGTAAGAATGTGCGGCACTTTCGTTCAATCGTTGATTCACTTGCGAAAGTGACAGTGTCCCGTCTCTTGGAGACCATGATGAGTTCGGTGTCTGTATTGATGTTGATGATGACCAAAGTGTTGTTATTTTTATAGGGGAAGGGGGAGGCGGTGGCTCAATCGGTAGAGAGTTGGCCTGCTGTCCTAACGGACCCGGGTTCAAATCCCGCTGGTGCAGGGAACAGTTTAAGGATTTGAATTTCATAAAATCAGACTTTACTGTTCTACCAGAAGACCCGCCGACATGTCGTAAAAATACACCCGCTAATACCAATACACCATTCCTGTATGAGACAGCCCTAGCATGTATTCAGTATGGAAGGTGGGTGTTAGCGCCGAAGTGGTGACATGTAGAGGTGTGCGGTACGTAGGAGGACTACTGGGCCTTGAAAGCAGGCTGTGAAGCCTATGCCCAGAGTCGGTCACATAAAAAAAAAAAAAAAAATGGTATACTGTGAACAGGTCTTCAGTGATGAATGGTACATGAACTACCACTGATGTTGGTGTTAGTGTTGCTTCTAAATATGGGTAATATTGCATGAATTTCCTACTACGGAACAACGGCTTCAATTTATGTTTATGTACAGTATGCCTTGACTAACTATCTGACGTAGCTCATGATGGAAGTAAGTCAATTGTGATCTTGCCATCACCAGCGTTCGAAATTCCTTGCATAAATTCCCTGAAACGATCTCTACTGTTCTCTAATTGTAGTAGAATCGTGTCAATATGTTCTGTGATGATGGAGAAGTGTTGGAAAAGTGTAACGTTTCCCTCCATTTCATTTATTTTATCTACACTCTCGAGAGCTATGTTTTCTGCTTGTTTCAGATTTTTCACAATTGTCTTCATTGCTGAGTTTTGTCCTGTGATGAATTTATCTTGGTATGTTAGTACCTGAGCTATCTTATTAAATTTGTTGTTTATTTCTTTAAGGTCATCCTCTGTAGCCAATCCAAAGATGTTCCCAAGAAATGCGCCACCCAGGTCGAACAAACCGCGCTTTTGGTGAGTACGTGTGATGTTGTTCCTGTCGCTCAGTACCTCCGTTCCATAAGATGGGAGATCTTGGATCATGATGAGCATAGTTGACTTCGCCTGTTCTAGTTTCCATTTCGCTAACTTTACCATTTCATTCACTTCCTTGTTGTTATGTGCTTGTGAAACATAATTTCCTATCATGAAGTCCAGAGTTCGCATCGGCGTCGCAAGTCTGTCTAGATGAGTAGGTAATTCATACAAGTAATCTAGACTTATTTCAGTACTCATGACGTCCTTAACGATTGTAGTCGTGGCCGTTGGAGCTATGAGGCATCCTTGTCGTACTGTGTGTTGGGGGTCTAAGTGCGCATATCCTCTTGCTATGTAGAGGAGAATCCATAGCATAAGTCCCTTCATCGTAACCTACCGAAAAAAAAAATCTATTAATTTCCTAATATGGTCATGCTGTGGTCGATGATAGTGATGATGTGCGTTACAGTTCATTGTTATTTCATTTATAGAAGGAGTTTAAATCGATATTTAATTCTCGTAAATGATGTAATGTAGATTTGATTGGAACAGTTGCACCTATGTTCGATTGTTTGGTATATGACCTTAATTTCTTTTTGTAATCATTGTTGTTTTCTTGCTTGGTTTCCTGAGGTACGTTCGCCTGTTCGGTTGTATCCGAGGCTGAATAATTATGGGATATTTCCCTTGAAACTCGTTTTAAATGGTCAATATGAACTTGTTTCTCCTCGCCACTTGAAAGTGACTTAATTAAAACTTTGTTTGCTTTTATGTTAATTACTCTGTATGGGCCCTCAAATTTTGGGGATAATTTATTGTCTCGTATGAATGACACCGTAAACAATGTCTCCCAAGCTGATAGGTGAATCTTTTGCCTTCTTGTTAAATGCCTCCGTCATTTCTTCCTTGGACATCGTTAATTGTTTTTTGACTCTTTTGTGAATGTCCTGGAATTCACGTAAACGGAGTTTAGAGTAATCATCGTAATTGTATATAGGCATGCTGTCACCTTCTAGGAGCTCATATGGTAATTTTTTATCTGTGCCATATATAATGAAATGTGGTGTATCACCGATGGATTTATTTATAGACCCATTAATTGAGGCTTCTACTCTGGGAATCCAATACTCCCAGCTTGCATAATTTTCACTGAGAATGTGTCGTAGCACATCTAATACTTTTTTATTTTGTCTCTCTACCAACCCATTCGATGCTGGGTGATAGGCCAAAACGTTAACCTTTTTGATGTTGTATTGTTTACATATTTCTTGTAAGATCTCAGAATTAAATTCTCCTCCATTATCACTTATTAGTACCTTTGGGGTAGTAAAGCGACATATTACATTATCTGTTATTGCCTTTGCTACTGTTTCTGCTGTCTTATCTTTAATTGGAGCTAAAATGACATAACGGGAAAAATGATCCGTTGCTACGAATAAGTATAGGTTATTATTGTATGATAATGGCATCTTGAGTAAATCAACAGCGACAACGTCCCATGGTTGATGTGGTACAGGGTAATTACCCATCGGTGCAGGTGTGATTGGGTATCCTTTGTGTTTCGCACATGATTCGCGTTTGTCTATATGATTGTTTATATCTTTTCGTAATGAAGGCCAGTAATATAACAGCTGGGCTTGGTTGAATGTCTTATCCTTTCCAGGATGTCCTGCATGTGGGCTGTCGTGTATCAATCGTAATACTTGGGGTATCATATCATTAGGTACTACCAACTGGTTAGTATTTCTTTGGCGTTTTGGTTGTTTAGAGTTAATTTTGTATAATGTATTATTGACCATTGTGAATTGTTCAAGTGGGACATGCAGTTTGGGTAATTGTATGTCATCTCCACTTTCTAACTTGTATATTACTTTAGACCATATTGGGTCAAGTCTTTGTGCCTTTGCGATATCCTCGTGGTTTGGGATATTTCCTTTGAGATCTAACGCCGCGACCTGAATTGTGTTCGGGTTCCTAGATAATGCGTCAGCTACTATGTTCATTTTACCTTGTATATAATGAATTTGGACATTGTAGTTTTCAACTGTACATTTCCATCTTGCTCTCCTCCCAGAAAGGAGTTTTTCTTTAAACATACCCACCAGTGGTTTATGGTCGGTGAATAAGTGGATTTCGTAACCATATACCAAATCCCGAAACTTTTGTAATGCAAAAACCACTGCAAGTGCCTCTAAGTCTGTAGTGCAATAATGTTTCTCTGCACCTCTTCTTTGTCTGCTGGCAAATGCAATTGGTTGATTCTTTCCTCTTTTATCTTCCTGCATCAGTACAGCCCCTAATCCTTTAACTGATGCGTCTGTACAAATAAGAAATGATTTTGTGTAATCTGGATATGCTAAACAAGGTGCATTTGTTAGTTTAATTTGTAGATTGTTAAATGCCCTTTTTTGTTCTTCTTCCCATTGGAATACAGCATCTTTTTTGAGTAGTTGGAATAGAGGAAAGGCTATATGAGAGAACTGTGGTACGAATGACCTATAGTACCCAGTCAGACCTAAAAATTGTCTAACTTCGTCAGTCGTAGTGGGTTCAGGAAAATCTCTCACTGCCTGTATTTTGTCATCAGTGGTGTGAATACCATCAGAACTTAATTTGTGGCCTAAGAAATTTATTTACTTAACGCAAAATTTCTATTTAGAAAGTTTAATTTTTAAACCAGCATCACTAAGCTTTTGTAAGAGTAAGTCTAATTTCCTGAGATGATCCTTAATATTCTTCGTTGCGATTATAATATCGTCAAGATAAACAAATATTCCTTGTCCTAAAATTCCGGACAATACGTAATTCATAAGACACTGGAATGTGCCTGGGGCTGTCCTCAGTCCCATTAGCATTCTTGTATATTGATAATGGCCTCTGCTTGTTGAAAAGGCAGTGTATTTACGTGACTCCTTAGATACCGGAATCTGATAGTAGCCGTTAGGAGATCGATGGTCGAGAATATATTATTCTCAGGACCAATATTCTGTAGAACATCGCTTAGCAATGGCATGGGAAATCTGTCTGGGATTGTGTGATTATTTAGTTTACGGTAATCTACTACCGCACGCATTTCTCCATTTCGTTTGGGCACGAAGAATAAGGGGGCATTCCACGGGGAGACTGAAGGCTCAATAATTCCAAGTTTTAACATTTCATCGACATACTGATTTGCAAGTGTACGTTGGGAGTGTGGTATGCGGTAAGCTGGTACGAAAATTGGAGGTGTTTCTGGGTGCACATTAATCATGTGATTAATCAAGTTAGTACACCCTAATTGTTCTCCGGGCAATGCTACGGTGTCCCTGTGTGTTTCCAGCAGGGTTAACAAATCATTTTCTTCATCAAATTCACCTGAGTGAATTAAATTCTCTTTTATTCTTTCTCTATCCGTAGATTTTATCTCACTTGTTACTCCAGCTATAACTATTTCCTTCACAGGGGCGGGACATTTTTCAATATTAACTATGCAAGTTCCCTTTTTCAACTGAACTTCTCCATTCATGTGATTAATTATGAATATCTGAGTTTGCCCTTCGTCGTTCGTATGACATAATGCGTTTTCTACTGACAATCCCTTCTAAGACAAGAACAGTACTATTCCGTAATTTGCTCTTTATGGTAACCTTCATGTATGAATTAGGTGGTATAAGTAAATCATTAGTGAGATGGGCTGGAAAAATTGATAAATCAGTACAGTTATCTGGGTCACTAATTCTGGAGGATGGGGTTGGTGGTGGGAGTGGATCTATACACTCATCTGTTTGTGTATGTTTGTTTAAGCCTTTAATATTACCAATTCTTTTGGCTCTCTTCTACCAATCGGTGAGGGCTCTGAAGTTATTTCCTCTATGAATTCATTATCAAAGTCTATTCCATTCATTTGTGGGAGTATAGTTATGTTCTCAGCTCTCATGGATCTTAAGCCCAGTAACATATGAGCTTTAATTGCTAAGTTTTCAACGATATAGAAAAATGCAGAGAATAGTCTTGTAGTTTCTGTGAAACTGATATTTAATCTTATCATACCCTTCACTGTAATCCCTTGTCCATCTACTGTGTATAAATCTAAATCAGCTTCATCCAGAAAAGTTACTTTCTTTTTTTTTTAAGAATTCTATTTAGTTCTTCATGTGTTATTAAGTTCACTGGAGAGCCTGTATCTAAAAATAAGGAAACGTTTTGATCCTCACATACAGCTGGTATCAAGATACACTCATTTCCCAACATGCCTCCTATGTGAAGTTTAGCCTTGTTTTTCTTTACGTTTGTTCGTTTTTTGTCATGACTTGGTCTTCCCTCGATTTGAACATAGAAACAATTTTTTCTACTGTTTTGCAATCACTGGTCCAGTGCCCTTGGTATCTATGATGCCTACAGTAAGGACCAAATCCTTGTGTCTTTTGTTTGTCCTCTTTTGCCTTGAAAAAGCATTCATACCTTGTGTGTCCTGGTTTTGCACAATAATGACATAGAATGGACCTATCCCTAGACTGTGACCTACGATGTGATTTCCCATAAGAAGTGTTGTTTATGGCGCGAGACCTGCTCGGGCTGCGCGAGAACTTATGAAACTGCCTGTAGGAAGGCGTCTGTGAACGAGGCCTTGTCATGTTTGGTTGTTTGGCCTGCCTGCTTTCTGGTCGCGATCGATTTTGTTCTCTGTTTGGGGTCGGTGTAGATGTTTTCACAGCTGATACTGTCTCAGGTACCCTCATTCTACCAGAATGTGCATGTGTGTCGACCATACCTGCTTTACTGCACTGCATCTCTACCTCGTTCATTAAGTCTAGCAAACACATTCCTGGGGTGTACGCGATCGTCTTGGCGATCTTAAGGGTCCTATCAGGTAATTTACACAAGGCAGCTACATAACCAATGATGTCCACGACGAGGTCTGGGAACATCTTTCCATCATCTGTTATCCAATTAGAATTTTCCAAAGTAACTAATAATGTTCTCTTGATTGTGGAGACATCAGCAGTTATTTCACTGAGCACATGGTTTGTAGTGTGCTCCCTTACAAGATCTACAATTTTATGTAATTCTGGAATTATACCTGGCAAGAAGTTCATACCTCCAGAAAATTTCTTCAAAAATTCAGTTTTAAATTCATCATATGTCCTAGCACGATGGAGCTTGTCTGAGCGAAGCAAGTTGCTCGCTGGACATCTTTCCTGGCTTATGCAAGATGAAAAAATAGCAATTTTCTCTTGTTCATCTAGTATGTGGCGCTTGATGAACATTTGTTCGCACTGACTGACTAATGAAATGACATCAATGCGATCTTTGTCTGTGCCAGAGAATTTTGGGGCAGTTTTATCCTCGTGATACACAAACACGTGAGGTGTGGTTGTTAGATCAGCGGTATTTGTTTCTTGATTCATTTTTACTGTTTGCTCTGTTAATTCAACTTGGACGTGTTTATCGTTGTGTGAGGGAATGGTGGAATATGTACAACCAGATCGGTGAACCCTGTTAGGTATATTGGCATACGTGTGCCAGTCAGTGACAAAGTCCACACTTGCTACGTCAGAGGGGATTTCCCACTCATCATCTGAAACTGCCGTATTTGTTTCTTGATCTTTAGTGTGTGGTGAGGTTTGTACAAGGGGTGGGTTGCCTTGAGGCTCTCTTAATTGTGAGTCTGTTGTTGTGGCAATTTGTGTGTCATCTGGTATTAACGTGGGTGGTGGCGAAAATATTCCTGTCATTAACATATGGTGTTATGAAATACGCCTCTGGTTTATTTATGTCCTAACAAAATAAATGAGTAAATAAGTTGAAATAAATGATAGATAGTGAGTGTATGAGTGTATATATGGAAATAAGTTAAAAAAAAAAAAAAAGTTGAATATAGCTAATTTTAGCACTGAGAAGAAATGAGTAAGTATAATTTTACCCACTTGATACAGATCGTAGAGATGTGTCGATACAAAAGTCGATCTCGGAAGAAAAATACAGGTTTGATTAAAGATCTCTTGATAATTCTAGTGGTGTGTTGATGGACGATATTACTCAGGAAATTCCATGGCCTGGTGCTTGTGGTGGTTAACAGCTGTCCCAGGCAAACCTCAGCATAGAACGTCGAATTTCCAACTTAACTATGAAAATAAATGAGTAGGAGTAGGAGCTATGTGAATAATGAGTAATGAGTAGTGGGTGAGAGGTGCTTGGTGGCAGTCACACGTTGCTTGGCATGGCAGACTCGCGTTGTGATGTCATCTCAGCACATGGTGACGTCGGCTTCCCACACTGGTAGCTGTGGTGAGTAAATGAGTAGCGATGAGTAACTTGAGTGAAGATGAGTGAGTAAGATGAGTTGTGAATATGGACTTGGTATTTGCTTCGTCGTCTTGACCTCTTGACTCCTGCGTCAGCAGTGGAAGTTGGGTGGATGTAGCAGAGAGAGAGGAGGGTGAGGTCTGGTGGTTATGAGTCGTGTCTCACTCTTCGTTTGTTTGTTCCGTATTTCTTTGTCGATGTTTTCTCGGTCCTTTTCTCTTGTGATTTACTCGTTGTAGGATGAAGACTGCCGCTACTTGTAGGTGCGTGTAGAAGATTATACAGACGACTCGTAGAGTTGTTACTTGTAGTTGATTGTAGATGGTTGTAGTTCGCTGGTTCGTCGTAGAAGTTGCAAGATTGTTTGTATCAATATATTGTTAAACTACTTGCAAGGCGTCCTGTGACCTCTTCACCTCTGCATCAGCATGATGATCGGGGAGACGGAGGGGGGGTTCGAGAGAACTGTCAGGAGCTATTTGTGAGTTGTTGGTTGTGAGAGGTATTCTTGTTTCCAATCTTGATATTTTGTAGGAATTCAATGTTGATTCGTAGACGAGGTTCGTATACGTTCGCTGCTACCAAATGTCATAAAAGACTTTGTAGTTACTTGTAGAGAAGTTATATATATTAGACTTGTGGACGAGCGGTTGTTATACTTGAGTAGCTTTGTGAGTAGATAATCTTCTTTCCCATTTGTCATGTAGTGACAGGAGAGGTAAAGAATAGTATGGGACTATTTTTATTTGTCTTGGAAATATTAACAAGTCTCTCACACAGAGCGAAGTATAAAGTAGAGTCCCGCTAGCTATCTCTCTGTCTCTCTCTCAAGTTGCTAAGCCCTTCTCCCTGCGACCTGTCTGTTCTATGGCTAGTTTCCTTCTGACTTCTCTTTCCTAAATTCTGGTGAAACAGGAGACGTATCACGTGTGTTCTTTGTGATTGGAAAGTTCTAGAAGCCTGTGTGTGAGTATGTGTGTATGTGTGTGTATGGTCAACAAGGCTTTGTTCACCGGTGGATTGCTGACAACTAACTGCATCATCTCCTTACTGGCCATTTCGTAATCTGTCGTCAGCTTTTCCTCAGTGTAACTTGCAAGATAATTTCCCATTCCCAGGCTCGCATAGAGCTGTCTATCTATCTATTTATCTATCTATCTATTATGATTTGTAATTATAATATGGAGTCCTAATAGTTATCCTGTATATGCCTCTCGTCACTTGGTCCTAAACCAGTCCCGAGGGGTTGTGTATTCTCGTGACTTGATCTCATATTCTGATTCTTCCCTCTTAGAGGGGCTGGCTCCTCAGGGTGTTGTAGGAGTACAGAGAATTATGAAGAAAGTTGATGGGGTTTTAACCCCGATGCCCACTCTTATCTTGACATTTGACCGTCTTACCTTGCCAGAGGTTATCACTGCCGCGTGGTGGAAGCTAAAGGTTAAACCTTATGTTCTCCGACCTAGAAGATGCTATTATTGTCAAAGATTTGGTCATGTCCGCCGTTCTTGCAGGCGGGAAGCGTCTGGCCTTCCTGAGGTCTGTGGAAATTGTGGTGGAATTTCTCATGGTATGGATGATTGTTCTCAACCCCCTAAATGTTTGAACTGTGGAGGAGCACATGCAGCCTCCTCAAGGGATTGCAAAGTATACAAGTATGAATATGAGATTATTTCTGTCCGAACGAAGGAGAAAATTTCCTTTTCCGAGGCAAAGGCCAGGGTTAGGGAGTGGTTCATTCGCCCTGGGGTTACCTTTGCTGCTGCGTTGTCTCGCCCTAAGGCTACTCGGCAGGTGCCCCTGCCATCACACAATGCCCCATCAAATTCTCGGGATTCTACTTTCCGGCCTTCTCGGCCGGGGGGTTCCACAGAGGGAGTGCAGCCTGGAAGCAGCTGTGCTTCTTCCAGGGAGGTGCCCCCTATCTCTGGGGGTGTCCCCTCTGTGGTGGTGCTTCCAGCATCTGGGAGTGCCTCCCCCATCCCAGTTCCTCCAGTTCCTCCTGTGACAGACACCCGTGTCGATGCTACACCTTGCTTTGACACATCCAAAACTCCCGATGTCCTTCCTGTGCAAGGTAAGCATCACCGTGGCTCCTCAGAGTGCTCAGAGAGCAAAGCGCTGCTACCAAAGATCTCTGCAGTGGAGCCCACTACTCCTCCTCCTCGGGATGCTCAGGGGTCAGGACAAGTGCAGGCTGGGGATGGAGTCTCGCTGATGACCCAGCCACCGCCAGATAGTGGTGGTCCTCAGGTAGTTGATGCACCTACTCAACTGCATTAGTCCTTGCCCTCTCAGGATTCCAGTACTGTGGGACGCACTACTGATTGTGCTCCTTCTCGTGGTGGCACTGCCTGCTCTATTCCGGCTAGGGCAGTTTGCGGTCCACCTGCCAAACCATCTCTTGCCCTGCCAAAGAAGAAAACCATCGTCCGGCCCTCTTCTTCTTCCTCCAGGTTATCTTCAGCTGGGCGGCACACTGTACACCATAACAGTGCCAGGCAGTCCCTTTCTAAGGGCAGTTCTAAGCAGCAATCTAAATCTGGTTGCTTGCCGGGGGCAAGGTTGTCTCGCCCCTCAACCTGATTCTTCCTTCGCTTTGGGTACCATGGCATTCTCGGCCAGTATATTACAATGGAATTGTCGAGGGCTGTGTGGTAATTGGGAGGAGCTGTGGACCCTCCTGGCTTATTCACCTTTGTGCGTGTGTCTCCAGGAAACTCTTGTAGGGCTTGCCACTCCTCACGCACTACCTGGGTATGATGCTTTTTACTCAGCTCCAACCCAGGATCCTGTTGGAGGTGGTGCTATTTTGGTGAGGGCTAATGTCCCTCATCAACAGGTTCACCTCCAGTCTGATCTCCAGTGTGTTGCTGTGCGGTTGTATGCCCTCCGCTGGTATACTGTCTGTTGCATTTATTTACCACCCAGCGCAGTAGTTAGTAAAGCAGACCTTGAAGACCTCCTCAGACAATTACCTAAGCCCTTTCTCCTCCTGGGGAACTTTAACGGTCGCCACACTTTGTGGGGTGACTGTCTAATTAACCAACGTGGGCATTTATTGGCATCCTTATTGGAGGACGAGGATCTCTCCCTGCTGAATACTGGCGAGTTTACACATTTTCATCCTCAGACGAATACATTTACCGCAATTGACCTCTCTGTCTGTTCTCCTGACTGCCTCCTGGATTTCACCTGGGAGGTTCTGAGGGATCTACATGGAAGTGATCACTTTCCTATCCTCCTTACTGCAGCAATATCTAGTCCTTGTTCCCGTCTCCCGAGGTGGAGGCTAGATAAGGAGAACTGGTCCCTTTTTTCTTCCTTGACTTTTATTGGTGTTTCCATAGAAGACTTTCCACATATAGATGAAGCTGTTTCGTTCTTTATGTCTATTATCCATTCTGCTGCCCTCCATACTGTTCCTCTGGCACATATAACTATCGCCCTGTCCCATGGTGGAATGAGGATTGTAGTATTGCTGTACATGCCAAAAAGACAGCATTTACACATTATCGTCGATACAAAACAGAGCATTATCTTGTCGAATTCAGGAGGGCACGTGCTAGGGCACGCCGGGTCCTCAAACAAGCCCGACGAGACTCTTGGATGGCTTATGTGTCTTCCGTAAACTCTAAAGGGGCTATCACACGGGAGACTCGTCGATGTCCAAACTGGCTGTGGACGTCCAAACTTGCCCCCGCGGGAGGGTCATGGACGTCCACTGCAGGAGGGTTGCCTGAACCATTCATGGACGTCCACGGTGACCGTGGACATCCACGACTTGGTGGTCTCCTTCTTCTCTATGGAGTTTACACGTAGTGTGTGTCCTCTGCTATCTTGAACTCTGCAGTCAGTTGAGGTGATATATTATGATTAATTCAAAACCATCAGTAAACTTTGTACTTTTAATATTTCTGTCATAGAAACTTTTCATATATACCAAAATGTGGTAAATATGATGAAATGTGGATTGATTGTTTCCAAGAGAGGCCTGCGCACGTTCGAAAGGCATACTCGGGAAGAAAGCACTAGGTGCAGGTTTCTATACTGGCTGCTTTCTTCACTCCGTGGGAGCCATTCTCTCATCCACAATGCCCTCCTTCTCCCCTTTCTTTGTCTTTTTGCAGAGGCTTCTTCCTCTTCCTGCAGGGTTAGGACTGCAACACCCATTGCAAAAGTCACAATCTGGTTCATGTCCATTGTTGTTGTTGATAAACACCTCATCTGCTAGGGAGTTGGAAGTGACCTCCCAGTCGCGTGGGGTGAACTAGATAAAGAAGAAGGTAGCCGTCGATGTCCACCGTGTGATAGGGTATGGAGTCCAAGCTCAGTTTGGACGTCCGTTTTGTGCTGCACAAATTGTTCAAGGGTCCCCATGTGATACCCACTTAAGACACCAGTGTCTCAGGTGTGGAAGAGGGTACAAGAGATTTCAGGAAAATTCCCGCAAGGCAGGTCCCCTGTGCTGCTGTCAAATGGTGAGCCTGTTGGTGACCCTGCGGCTGGGGCCGATATTTTTGCTTCTGCCTTTGCAGCGGTCAGCCGTAGAGATGCTAGCATTCCAGTTTTTGCCAGACACAGGGACGTAGAAGAGGCTAGGGTATTGAACTTCCATTCCGGGAGGGGGGAGTCATACAACCTCCCTTTCTCTTCCCATGAACTCCAATCTGCTCTTTCCCTTTGTCATGACACCTCACCAGGGTCAGATGATATTCCCTTTGCAGTGCTTCGGCACCTGGGTGATGATGCACTGTCTTTTCTCCTCAAGCTTTTTAACAGAATCTGGAGACTCTTCTCTTCCTACCTCTTGGCGCGAAGCTGTTGTCCTGCCATTCCAGAAGCAAGGGAAGACAGGATCCAGTCCTCTAGAATATCGACCAATTGCCCTTACATCATGCTTGTGTAAATTGTTTGAAAAGATGGTCAACTCACGCTTAATGTATTTCCTCAAAAGGAATGACTGTCTCTCTCGATGTCAGTCTGGTTTTCGCAAATATCATTCGACGACAGATGCACTTGTCCGCCTGGAAGCTGCAGCATGTGATGCTTTTGCCAGGAAGCAGCATCTGGTGTGTGTCTTCTTTGACTGAGAAAAGGCATATGATACTACATTGCAGTTTGGTATCAAGCAGCTTCACTCTTTAGGTTTACATGGTAGGCTGCCCTTATTTATACTAGACTTTCTGCGTGACCGTTCATTCAGGGTTCGAATTGGTGATACTCTGTCTCCTTCGTACCCTCAGGAAGAAGGCGTACCTCAAGGAAGTGTCCTTAGCACGACCCTTTTTGCTATAGCATTAGATGGTATTCTGTCTCCTATTCCAGAGGGGGTGTCTGCCTCACTGTATGTTGATGATTTAGCTATATGGTATGCTGCCTCCCGGATGCCAATGGCTGAACGTCACATGCAGCTTACCTTAGACCACGTTTCTCATTGGGCCACAATGCATGGTTTCCGTTTCTCCCCAACAAAAACAGTGGCCTCACATTTCTCCCGCTTGAGAAGTGTCCACCCCGACCCTGATCTCAAGTTACATGGCCACAGGGTCCGATGTGTGGATGAAGCAAGATTTCTCGGTCTTGTTTTCGACAGACGACTGTCGTGAATTCCGCACATCCGTGCATTACGTTTATCCTGCCACCGTGCCCTGTCTCTCCTACAGACTCTATTTCACCTGTCTTGGGGCTCTCAGTTCAATCCATCATGCTGGGATCCGTCTGTCAACTGGAGCTTTCCGGTCTTCCCCAATTCCTAGTCTATTAGTAGACGCGAATGAACCGCCACTACATCTCCATCGCCAGTCCTTACTGGTGCAGTGTTGGCACCGCCTTCACCGTCTACCTTCCTCACCAAGTTGTATGGCTATCTCTGAGGTCGCTCTTTTCCCTTTTTATAACACCCACCCTCGCTATCCACAACCGTTTCGGTACAGAGTGAGGGCTCCCATGGAGGAGTTAGGTGTTCAGCCTTTTTCTGCCCTGTGCGTGTTCCCCAAGTAGCTCTCTGGCTCCTCCCAGAAGTACGGCCATGTGATTACTTCCCTGAGAGGAAGGCCTCTCTTTCCACAGAGGTAGCTTTGTCTTATTTTTTAGAACACGCCTCTGCCCCACAGTGGCTCGATCCCTGTATATACTGATGGTTCCAAGTCCCGCATTGGGAAAGGCTTTGGTGTAGTTTTCCATGATTTTAGCCGTGGTGGGAGTCTTCCTCCTTCCACCTCTGTTTTTACTACTGAACTTACAGCTATTTTAGTTGCAGTTGAGTTGATTTTTAGTTTCCCCCCTGCTTCTTTCACCATTTTTAGTGACAGCCGTGCCTTGCAAGCTTTGTCTTGTGGCTTCTCATCACACCCTCTAGTCCTATCTATCATGGAGTGGCTCTTCTCATTACACAGACGCGGATTTTCTGTACAGATGTGTTGGGTCCCTGCTCATGTGGGGGTCGTAGGCAATGAGCGTGCTGACTCTGTGGCGAGAGCCACTGCCTCTCGCCCTTCCTCTCCCCATTACCGTGTCCCATCTGAGGATTTATGTACAAGCACTATAGAAGCTGTCCGTCTCTGTTGGCAGAGAAGGTAGGATGCAGTAGGGGCGAACAAACTCCACAGCATTCGTCAGAACCTGGGCGATGGAGGGTAGGCGGGACTATCCCGACAGTGGGAAACAGCTTTGGCCCGTCTCCGGATTGGCCACACTAGGCTGACTCATGTTTTTTTTAATGGAGAAGTCACCCCCTCCCTATTGTGATGACTGTCTGGTTCCTTTGACTGTGCAGCATCTTCTTTTGGAATGCCCAAGTCTTGAGGACCTTCGTCTGTGGTACCTTTCCGGATGCCGAGCCGACAGTGGACCTTACCTTCTCTCTTCAGTACTTGGGGAAGAGGCTTGTGCTATGGGAGGAGGCGCCTTCTCCTTTGTGTTAAGTTCCGGCCTTCTCCACAAACTGTAGGACTTTACCATATTTTAGTTTGTGTTTTATACTGTTCTCGTTTAACCTCAATCTTTCCAATACGTTTTAGTTTTGGTTGTTTCTTTGATTTTGTCGCTTTGTTTTATGCATCCTTTTATTTATAAATTTATTATTTATTTTTTGACTTCCTTTTAATGTTTATGTTCGGCGGCATTTGACCTATGCTGTTGCGCCGCCATGTCACATTTTCATTTATTCATTCATTCATTCATTCCCTGCAAATTTCTCTATCTCATCTCTCAATCTCCTGTCTGGCCTTTTTCTGCTACGCTTACATTCTCTTGGTGTCCAGTCAGTCAGCCTCTTGCTCCATCGGTTATCCCTTATTCATGCTTCTATAATATCTTTGACTTTAGTCAGCTCTCTCACCCAAGTTGATCGTTTCCTGTCTCTTAAAGATATTCCCAACACTGACCTTTCCATTGCTCTCTGAGAATGGATTAATTTATTTTCCATTGATTTTGTCAGTTTCCAGGTCTCACAACCATACCTCATAGCCGGAATTATACATTCGCTATATACTTTTCGTTTCATACAAACTGGCAAGCTACTCTTCATAATGTCTCTATGTTTATCGAAAGCTTTCCATCCAATTGTAATGCGTCTTTTTATTTCGCTATCATGATATTTCCTTAATTTTAGTATTTGTCCCAAGTATTTTTTTTTTTTTCCAAATAATCATGGCGGCGCAACTGCCAGGGTCATATGCCGCCGTATAACAAAAAAGTAAAAAGTAAAAACAAAAAACAGAGGATAAACCACACAATCAAAATGAAGAAATTCTAAATATCCTTGAAAAGTCCTGCCTCCTTCACAAACGAGAGGGTTGCCCCTCCCAAGGCACAGGCATCCTCCCCAAGCACAGAGGAAAGATGATACACACCACCATCCGTTTGGTAGTCAGAGAGGAATCGACGACGCAAATCCTCAAGACTAGGGCACTCCACCAACAGGTGCCGAACAGTCAAGGGAACCAGACAGTCATCACAGAATGGAGGAGGAGCCCTTTCCATTAAAAAGCCATGAGAGAAACGGGTGTGGCCAATGCGGAGGCGGCACAAAGCAATCTCCCATTGACGAGGGAAGCCCTGGTAACTGAAAGAGCCCACCTTCTGGCAAATCGAGAGCAACTTATTGGCACCTACAGCATCCCAATGCTCCTGCCAACAGCACCAAACTCTGGAGGCAATACAGGAGCGCATATCTGCAGCAGGCAGACGATACAGAGGGGACTGTGCAAGAGGGGGACGAGCCGCTGCCGCCTTGGCCAGCTGATCAGCTCGTTCATTCCCTGCCACTCCTACATGAGCTGGAACCCAACAGAAATCTACACGACGTCCAAGACGCCCTAAAAGGAAAAGCCACTCTAAAATGGATAAAACCAAAGGATGAGAGGGATTAAAAGACTCCATTGCAGAAAGAGCACTTCGTGAGTCACTAAAAACAGTAAAAGCAGTGTGGGGGAGAGTGAAGAGAATCTGAAGGGCAAATAAAATAGCAGTCAGCTCAGCCGTAAAAACAGAAGCAGTCATAGGGAGGCTCCCACCTCGACAGAAGGTGGGAAACACCACACCAAAGCCCACACCCGCATCAGACTTGGATCCATCAGTATAAACTGGTATGGAGTCCCCATGAGAAGAGGCATGCTCTAAAAACAGAGAAAATAAAACCTGAGAAGGAAGGGAGGCCTTACTGAATGAGAAGAAACAACAAAATGTCACCCTGGGGAGAAGCCAGTAGCCCACCCTCGGGACACGGTGGGGAGTGATCGGCACAGAAGGAACAGAGAAGCTAGACATAACTGACTGCACCCTGAAACCAAAGGGCTTTGGAAAGGATGGCCGAGTGGCAAAAATAGGTGACCGAGAATCTTGAGAGACCTTGACAAAGGGCACAGAGTCTGGGAGACGAGATAAGCGATACCAACATCGCATCAAAAGGGAAGAGCGGAGCAAGTCTAGAGGAAGGACACCAGCATCAGCCAACAAACTCGAAATCGGGGAAGATCGGAATGCCCCAGTGGCGAGACGAACACCAGCATGATGTATGGAATCTAAACTACGAAGCCGGGCTTCTGAGGCAGAAGAATAAACTTCACATCCATAATGAAGTTTGGATAAAATCAGAGACTGATGCAAGAGGAGGAGGGTCTTGCGATCAGCTCCCCAGTATGTGTGCGCTAAAACTTTCAAGAGACCCAATGCTCTGAGACACTCAGCTTTTACGTACCTCAGGTGAGGGACCCAAGTCAACCGGCTGTCAAAAATCAGCCCTAAAAACCGGGTTTCCTTTAAACACGAAATACGACGCCCGTCTAAAAAAAGGTTTGGGTCAGAGTGGACTCCACGAATGCGGCAAAAATGCATGGCAACGGTCTTCTTGAAGGAAAATCGAAAACCTCGGTCATCAGCCCATCTAGAGACACGGTTGAGAGCCATCTGCATCCTCCTTTCTGCCATTGACATCCGTGAGGCAGTGACAGAGATTGATAAATCATCAACATAGAGAGAGCCACGAACACCATCAGGGAGCACAGAAATAACGCTGTTAATTGCCACTGCGAAAAGGGTAACACTTAGTATGCTCCCTTGTGGCACACCATCCTCAAGGGGATGTGCAGTAGACAGCTCACTCCCAACTCGGACCCGAATAATACGATTAGATAAAAACTCCCGGATAAAAGTGGGAGACCAAACTCATAAAGTGATTGTAATATACCATGACGCCAGGAAGTGTCGTACGCCTTCTCCAAATCAAAGAACACTGTGATATGATGCTGGTTAGTTGGAAAAGCCTGGCAGATGGAAGATTCTAAAGAAAGGAGAGCATCTGTGGTCGACCGCATCTTCCGAAACCCACACTGGACAGGAGACAAGTAACCACCCTTCTCTAAGTACCACATGAGCCGACTATTCACCATTTTTTCAAGGACCTTACAAAGGCAAGATGTCAGCGAGATAGGGCGATAATTAGTGGCCTGCAAGTGATCCTTGCCCGGCTTAGGGATGGGGAGAACCACAGCAACACCCCATGAGGCTGGAAACCCACCAGTGCACCAAATTCTGTTATACAGTGACAACAGAAAATGAAGGGCTGCATCAGGCAAGTGGTGTAAGAAGGCAAATGGGACATCATCCAAGCCTGGAGAAGAGTCGCGACACTGCGACAATGCCGTCTGAAGTTCAGAAGCAGAAAAAGCAACATTATACGACTCCTCTGCAGTAGATGGAAAACTAATGCCCAAAGATTCCAGGTGCCGTCGTCGGCGTGCCGACGGGGATGAGGTGTCCTTCCTAGAGACATTAGCAAAATGAGCGGCAAATATCTCGGCAACAGACAAAGAATGAGCCACCACCACACCTGCACGAGATAAAACAGGAGGAGAGGGAACGGGAAATTTCTCTGAAATCTTCCTCACCCGTTTCCACACTTTCGTGACAGGAGTCTGTGAAGAAATTGAAGAAACAAATGACGCCCAAGACTTCCTCCTAGCCTTCTTCATAACCCGCCGGGCATGAGCTCGGGCCCTCCTATATGCCACTAAGTAACCAGGGTCACCTCGGTGACGACGAAGTCGGGAGAAAGCAGCACGTTTAGCCCGAACAGCATAAGCACACTTATCGGTCCACCAGGGAACTGGACGGGAGGAAAGTGACCAGCTGTTCTCGGAATACTCTGCAGTGCCGCCGAGTGAAGTCTGTGAAATAATCAACAGCAGCATCAGTGCTGACAAAATCCTCCACACATCGGTTCGGGGAACACAGCTCCTCAAAAACCGGCCAGACTGCCCTATCCAAGCGCCAGCGGGGAAGACGACGCCGAGGCTCGCTCTGTGTCGATCTTAATAAAATAGGGAAGTGGTCACTGCCATGTAAGTCGGGTAACACAGCCCATGTAAAATTCAGGGCTACCCCTGCAGAGCACAGAGACAAATCAATAGCAGTAAAAATACCCGTTTGACTATGGAAGTAAGTAACTTCACCAGAATTTAAAATGTACAGATCCACATCCTCCACAATGGAGGCTAACATAGTACCTCTAGAGTCAGCTGTGGAGCCACCCCACAAGGGATGATGACTGTTCATGTCAGCCAGCAAGAAATAGGGTGAGGGAAGTGCATGAATAAGATTTTCAAGATCAACCCTCTGAACAGTGGCACTAGGAGGGAGGTACAAAGAGCACACAGTATAATGACGGGGAAGGAAAATCTGGAGAGCAACAGCCTGCAGTGGAGTGTTAAGACTCACAGCAGTGAAAGGTATGTCACTGCGTACTAGAATAGCCACACCCCCACCATGACCCTGTCCAGGAAGAGGATCTGAATAAAAAACCTGGTAACCAGGTGGACTGGGAGGCGCAGCATCACCAACCATTGTCTCTTGTAGGCAAACACACACAGGTGAATACTCAGCCAGAAGCCAACGGAGTTCCTCCCAATTGGCTTGTAAACCACGGCAGTTCCATTGAATAATATTAGCCATTAAAACCATTGAAATAAAAAAGGGGCAGGGGAGAAGGACAAACAGAAAACCATAAAAAAAAAAATACTAAAAATATTAAAATGGAGGAACTATATACACAAAAGAAAGGGTCACTTAGTGGAAACCACTGAGCAACCCTGGGAGACAATCTTCTTGGGAATGCGGATACGCCCACGAAGGGCCTTGTCACGGGCAGCAGCATGGCTAGAACGAGGGCCTGGGGTCTGCGAAGTGTTGGGAGACTTCACAGACACCCGTCGCTGCCCAGCAGGAGAGGAAGAGCTACTCCGAACCCTGCCCGGGGCCCCCAGTGAACCAAGAGGTCGAGCAGGAGGGATTGGGGTCCTGGCCTCCAAACGTGGAGGGGGCAGGACAGGATCCTCAGAGGTAACCGGAGGAGGAACATCCGATACCCCGGAGGAAAAGGTGCCAGACTGACCTGACACCCCAGAAGCCCCCGAAGACCCAGAAGCAGGGTCTGAGGGCTGTTGCACAGATGGAGTGACTACAGAGGGTGTGGACTCCACGACTGACACCTTGCTTGGAGGATCTTCAAGACTCAAAGACTCTGAGGACCCACGATGACGTTTAGCGAATGAAGAATGTGCACCATGACTAACAGGGGATACCATAGATGTAGAGGTCGAGTCTTGAACTGTAGCGGCAACCGTCTCAAGTGCGGGAGATCGTTGCACTGGCATGGGATCAACAGATGAAGGCATAGGAGCTGACACAACAGGAGGAACTCGAGTCTGCTGCTGGACAGGTCGATGAGGACGGCTATGACCGGACAAAACTGACGCATAAGACACTCCGTTATGGAAAACAGATGACATGGCTCTACTCCTGGCCTCAGAAAAGCTTATTTTGTCACGATTACGGATGAGGAGGATCTCCTTCTCCAAGCAAAACTGGGCACAGTCTTTAGATGAAGCAGGATGTGCCTCGCCACAGTGCAAACAACAAACAGGTCCAGGACAGTCCTGTCCTGCATGAGTGGATTCTCCACAACTGACACACACCACTGGGAGGCCCTGTTGCAAACGACGACAGACTCGCCCAACATGCCCGTACATCTGACAGTGGTAGCAGCGTCGTGGGTTTGGTACAAAGGGTTTAACCCTAAGGGACAACCAAGCCACCTTGATGGATGAAGGCAGAACAGTACAGTCGAACGTCAGCAACAAGGATGGAGTTGGGGTAAGTACACCATCAATCTTCTTCCGAAACCTCTCCACTTTGACAACCCTGTGGACCTGGAGTTCTTCAAGTAGCTTCTCTTCACTGTAGCGAAGTAAGTCTTTAGAGAAAACAACACCTCGACACTGATTGAAAAAAGCATGAGGGACACAAGAAAACAGCGCATCCGGGTCCTTACACTGGGCAGCCAGCCGGAAACCCTCTTCAGGGGATGTAACCTCCACTAGTAGGCTACCATCCCCCTGAGGTGAAATCTTCGGCTCCCTCCCACAGATTGACATAATGCGCAGATGAACAGTAAAAATATCTAAATTCCCAATAGGTTGACCATCCAAAGTACGAATGGTGTAGTACCTTGCAAAATCAACCCTCTCAAAGACACCTGGCAGGACCTCACGGGCATGTCCACTATATGTTGTTGTGTGTGTCCGGCTCTTCTTTGTAGTGGCCGTTGACCGTAAACCACTGGAACCAGGTAGGTATGGTTCCAGGGTGGCAATTTGGGCCTCACCAGCCAGAGGCACAGGAGGCGCACAGGAGGGAGATGGTAAAGGATGGTCAGGGACAGAACCAGGGTCGTCAGCTGATGAGATTTTAATAGAGGCCATATTAGAAACAAACTACCTTCATTCCCCCACCCCTCCACCCACCATGGAGCCCAACAAGGGGAGGCCATATGCCAGGGAAAGCACCACTGGCGACCCCAGAGGTAGTGGGAAAGTATACGCAGGTAACCACCAAGAGACCCTGACAAGGGTGACTCCAGGACGATAGGAGCCACCAGGTCCCCCAGTGCCCGCTTGACCCTAAAGCCACTATGTGACTAGCCTGGGTGCCAGAGACCAGCCGATTGACCTGGTCGGGCCCAACCAGGCCACCCGTCTAGCCAGAATAAGGGACCAAAGAGGTGTATTGCTAGCTGCAGGGCGCACCATGCAGCATCACTCAACCTCCAGGACTCCCGTCTCCCAGCATTACGGGACGCCACGCACGGCAAACACGTGGGGAGGCAACAGTCCCGCCCTAGATGGCAAATGGGCAGGGACTGACATCACCAGTAGGCCTCCTCTACCACTGATGTAGGGGGTGCTTGGTCCACGACACTGACAAATGCCGAACCCTACAAAGGTAGGCATGCCTCCAAGGTAGGTGGCACTGCCAGCCACGCTTCAAGCCCCGCCACCACGTCAAGGTGACCCCCCTCAGCGGGGTTGTCCCAAGTAGTTGTACTCCTCAACTTCTTCAAGAATTTCATCGCTTATTCTGATGACGCTCTTTGATGTTTGTAGATTAAACATTAGGCCTACTTTAGTTTTACTTCGGTTCATCTTCAGTCCTACTTTCAGACTTTCTCTGTTCAGGTCATTTAACATTTCTTGCAATGCCTCCGCTGTTTCTGAGATTAGGACAATGTCATCTGCAAATCTTAAATGGTTTACCTTTCCTCCATCAATATTCACTCCTTTGTTTTCCCAGTCTAGCTTTCTGAAAATACTTTCTAGGCATGCTGTAAATAATTTTGGTGAAATTGTATCTACCTGACGCACACCCTTCTCAATCTTAATTTTTTCTGAGTCCTTATGTAATTAAACAGTAGCAGTTCCCTTTTATATATGTTTTCGAGCAGGTTTACAATGTTCTCATTCACTCCTTGTTCTCGCAGTGAATTTATAATTGCTCTGTGCTCCACTGAGTCGAAAGCCTTTTCGTTATCAACAAAACCTAAGCACAGTGGTTTGTTATATTCTATAGTTTTCTCAATTAGCTGGTTCATTGTATATAGATGATCAATGGTCGAGTTCCCGCTTCGGAATCCTGCCTGTTCACGAGGTTGGTTTTCCTCCAAAATTGTTGTTATTCTGTTCATAAGGACTTTAGTGAAGAGTTTGTAAATGACTGATAAAAAGCTAATGGGTCGATATTACTAAGGTCTTTTGAGTCACCTTTTGTGTAGAATAAAATAACTATTGCATAACACCATGTTTTGGGAATTTTCTTCTGTTTTATACAATGGGTAAATAAGTAAGCAAACCTATTTTGTACTTTTACTCCGGCATCCAACAGTAAATCTGTTACTAGTCCATCTTCTCCCTGAGCCTTTCCTCTTTTCATATTTTTGAGACAAATATATACTTCGTTTGGTGTTATCTCAGGTATTTCACTTGTGTCAACTGAAAATTTAGCTATTGGTACTACAGTCTCTGATGCATACAGTTCTTTGTAAAATTCTTCAACTCTCTTCACAATCTTATCTCTGCATTTAATGATTTTACCATTTTTTTCTTTCAGTGATGTCATTTATTGTTTTCCTAGGGCCATTTTACTTCGGACCTGTTTCAGACTTTTTCCATTATTGATTATTTCTTTAATTTAATCCATGTTTCTCTTTCTTTTTTCTTCTCTTTGTCATTTGATGATAAGCTTATTTAATTCTGCTCGTTCTATTTCGTCTTTCTTTGTGTTTACTTTCCTTTCCTTTCGTTTTTTCATAAGCTCAAGTGTCTTTTCTGAATACTTCTAGGCTTTGGTTGTATTAGGTTTTCATACTACCTCTGCTGATTCTCTTAGCACTTTTGTTAGTCTGTCATTCAGCTCATCAATGTCACATTCAGCATTACTTAGAGCCTGAAATCTGTTCCTTATTTCCAACTGAAAAGTTGCTTTGTTTTCGTTTACTATTATTGGGCATGTCTTTTTATCTTTAATCATCTTCTTTCTTTCATTTCTGAAATTGAATCTGGCTCTGCAACCCACCATCCTATGATCACTACCTACATTTACTTTGTTGATAACTGTGACATTTATGATCGTGTTATTCTTATCTGCTATAATGAAGTCGATTTCATTCTTTGTTTCTCCATTTGGGCTTCTACAGGACCACTTTCTTCCTGTTCTTTTGTGGAAGAATGTGTTCATTATTCTCATGTTAAATATTTCAGCAAAATTTACCAGCATTTCTCCTCTTTCATTCCTTTCTCCCATTCCAAATATTTCCATGCATGCTTCTCCATTTTTCGACTTCCCAACTTTTGCACTGAAGCCTCCCATGAGTATAGTATATGTTGTCTTTTCTTCCTCTATAATGTGGGAGATGTCATCATAGAATGTTTCTATTTCTTTATCTGGGCTTTGAGAAGTTGGTGCATATACTTGTATGACTTTCATGATATATTTTTTGCATAGTCTAATGACAATAAATGCTGCTCTGTCAGATACACTGCTGAATTCAACAATGTTGTCTGCAAGATTTTTGTTAATTAGAAATCCTACACCACTAACTCTTTCATTTTCCTTTCCTCTGTAGTAAAATAGGTGTTTGCTGTCTTCAAGCTGAATTACTTTTTCTTCTTTTCTGCGGATCTCACTCAAACCTACAATATCCCAACTAATGTTTTCCAGTTCAGTCATCAGGTTATCAAATTTGTAATCTTCTGCGAGGCTTCTTCCGTTGTATGCATAGATCTCCATCGATTTCAGTTTGATTAACATCGAAGAGTCTAATTTTCCAACAAAGTGACTTCTCACTTTCGGTGCCACACTTCAAGTGAGAATATTAAAATCACTGCTGTCCCGCAAAGTTCCAGGTTCAAAACAAAGGACTTAGGTAAAATTACAAGTTAAAGTTTAATGCACAAACTAACAACTAAACATTCAGGACTCATAAGGATAATATAATGGCAAAAAACAGGTTAAATATATGGTTAACTGCAGTAGCCTCTATTAACACGAAATTAGCAAGAGTAAATTTACTTAAGCCCTGATAAAATGAGAAAACCGGATAATGCTCAGTTAATGCAAGATATATTATTACAGATACACAATATTATTAATGATGGTTGACATCAAAAACTCCACATGAACCACAAAAACCTCACCAGGCCCACGAACCAACACCCCATACTACACAGTACAAGAAAAAAATGTAATAACACTAACACTCAAATTACTTCCTGAGCACTCACCAAATTAATAACAACTGTACAGGGGAGGACAGAGATGTGAACAAAATGAGAAGTAGATCTAAGTGGCAATTAATGAAGAGACTGAGGCCGGCAGAGCTTGATACAACTTGTAAGAAGGACGTGCAAATGAAGCCATAGGGGAGAAACAGTTGACACTCCTGCTCTGAACAACAGAAAGAACGACTTACTCTACTATAAGGGGGAGAAGGGGGGAGTGAGGTAGAACACGCACTATGGAAGCCACGAGGCGAATCGTGATCAAACATGCAGCATGCTGTACTTTAGAATTATACAAAGGATGATGAAATCATAGGCTATGTAACAATATATATATATATATATATATATATATATATATATATATATATATATATGTTTACATTATTTACATAATATACAAATGTACAACTTTCATTCAGTGGGTCTCACTTGAATGCTTACTCCCCTCCCCCCCGTGACGAATCTTCTACAGTATGTTTGCAGTCTTAACTTGCATTCTGTGCCTAGCCGATAGTAGTATAGCAAATACGATGGAGATTATAAAGGCAACTGGAGCTGGGTTATACAGAAATTGGATTGAACATATACTATATTCTTCCCAGGGCTTCATTGTTTGATTGATCAATTGCACGGTTTCAGAGAGGTGAAGTCAACTTAAGTTGTGAACTCATGCTTAAATCCATCTTAGGTAATGGTTGGAAATGCTTATAAGTGTGACTGAGGATGGCATAGTGATTTTTTTGTAGCTAAGGTGGACAAAGGTTGTGCAAGTTCAGCACAATAGTCAGGTGATATGTATAGACTTAATGCTCAAGTATGAGATAGTGGTTTATCTGGACACATTAAGAAGACTGTGTTATGAGTGAGGTAGAAGAACTGTGAATGAACGATGCGTTGATGGTGGATGAGTTTTTCTGAAGCAATTTAATGTGCAGTTGCAATGCTGATGAATGTCATGATTTCTTATGATGGCCGTTTCACCAGGGACTGTTCAAGCTGGCTGAAACGTGAAGATATATGCATGACAAAGGTGAAAAGCATGTATTGATGTGCGACATTTACGTTCAATTGTTGATTCACTAGCGAAGGTGAGTGTCCTGTTTCTTAGAGACCATGGTGTGTTCTGTGTTAGTGTTGATGGTGACCAATGTGTCATCTTTCTGAGAAGGGAAAGGGTATACATGATAGACTGTGAACAGATCATCTGTTATGAATGGTCCTGTCGGTGTGAGAGTGCTTCTAAGTATGGGAAATATAACATGAGATTCGTTTCCTTAAACAAAGACTTCAAACCATGATTATGTATGCCTTGACTGATTATTTGGCGTAAATCTTGAATTGGCTCTAAGCTAATGGTGATCTTGCCATTACCAGCATTGGCAATACCTTTCATGAAAGCTTGATAACGAGCCCTGGTATTGTCTAACTGAAGTATTATGTCAATATGTTCCATGACCACTGAGAAGTGTTGAAAAGTAGTCATATTCCCTTCCAGTGCATTTATTTTCTCCACACTTAATTGAGTTGTTTTTTCTGCCTTTCTGAGATTTTCCACAATCGTCATCTTCACAGTGTTCTGTGTATCGGCTAGCTTCTGTTGGTATGCTGTTAAATTTGTCTTTTTTCAAGATCTTTTTCTGTAGCCAGTCCAAAAATATTACCTAGAATTGCTTTCCACCTACATCTAACCAACGGCGTCTGCCACGCGTATGTGCGATATTGTGTCCCTAAGTGTCTCAGTCCCACGTGATTGCGTATCCTGGATCATGGTGAACATATAGTTTTTGCTTGATCCAGTTTCCACTCTGCCAACTTAATGAATTCACTCGCTTCCTTTGTGTGATGAGCTTCTGACAAAGAGCTTATCAATGCTCCTAAAGTCCTAAGTGGTCCACCAATGTTCTTCAGCATCATTCGTAAGTAGTTCATAGGATCCAAACTAATTTCATTACTCATTACATCCTGTATAATTACTGTCCTGTTGGGGCGATAAGGTACCCATGCCTTAACATATGTTAAGGGTGTAAGTGAACCGATCCTCTTGCAATATACAGGAGAATAAATTAAATGTCTCCTCATCGTTACCCACCGGGAAATAACTTTATTAAATAGCTAATTCAGTCATGCTGAGGAAGATGATAGTGATGATGAACATTATAAACTGGCTCTTGGAGAACAATAACTCTGCTCTACATTGCTTGATGTTTCACCTATAAAAGTTGAAATCGATTCCTAGATCATGTAAATGCTGTAGTGTGGCATTTGCTGTTACAGTCGTACCTATCATTCTTTTGAACGCGACCATAATTTATTCTTATATGTATTAATTTCTTCTTTTCTATTGTCATCGTATGTGCTAGGTTGTTCCGTTGTATCCTCTGTTTCATAATTGCTGGTTAAATTCTTTGAGGTTCTTTTTAAAACTTTCAATATGAGTTTGTTTTTCTTTGCCACTTGATAGCAACTAAATTACTGTGGTTTTGTTTTGTGTGTGTTTACTTAACTCTATATGAGCCTTCAAATTTTGGTGCCTGTTTGTTGTCTCTAGTATGAATGATTCCATAGACCAGGTCGCCTGTGTTAATATTTGACTCTTCTGCCTTTTTGATAAATGACTGCGCCATTTCTTCCATTGGCATCGGTAATTATTTCTTCACTTTTGTGTGTATCTCTTGGAATTCACGTAAACGAAGATTAGGGCAATCGTCGTAATTGTAAATAGGCAATATTTCTCCTTCCAAAATCCCGTATGGTAAACGTTTGTCTTTCCCGTAGATAATGAAATGGGGTGTGTCTCGTATGAACTTCTTTACTGCACAATTAACTGATGCGTCCATTCTTGGAATCCAGTCATCCCAGCTTGCATAATTTTCATTAAGAATGTGTCGTAGTGCCTCCAACACTTTTTTGTTGTGTCTCTTGACCAATCGATTGGATGCTGGATGATATGCCAAGACATTAACCTTTTTTTATACTGTATTGTTTACATACTTGTTGTAATATTTCAGAGTCAAATTCACCTCCGTTATCACTTAGTATCCTTGGTGTGGTGAATCTACAGATAAAATTATCTATCATTACCCGCGCGATTGTTTCTGCTGTCTTATCCTTAATCCGAACTGAAATCACATAACTTGAGAATGATCAGTAGCCACGAAGAGAAATTGATTATTATTGTTAGATAAGAGTAACTTAAGTAAGTCAACCGCAGCAACGTCCCAAGGTTGATCTGGTACTGGATATGTGCCTAATATTGCTGGGGTGACGGTATAACCTTTGTGACTGCATAATACCCACATTTATCAATGTGCTCATGTATGTCTTTTCGCAGTGTTAGCCGGTAGTATAACATCCGGGCTTGTCTGACCGTCCTATCTTTGCCAGGATATCCTGCATGTGGACTGTCGTTTATTGTCCTTAAAATGTGAGGTATCATTTCATTAGGTACCATTAGTTGTCTGTTATTTCGTCTATGATTTGGTTGTTCTGGGTTTACCCTATGTAAGGCATTGCTGTCTATTGTGAATTATTTGAGTGGTATATGTAGCTTGGGTAATTGTATGTCCTCGCCATTCTCCAATTTCTATATAAATTTAGACCATGTGGGATGAAGTCTCTGTGCTTGCAAGATTTCTTCATGGCTGGGGATTGTTTCCTTAAGACTTCATAGTGTTGGTGGTGATGATAATGGTGGTGTGTAGTGAAGGTTTGGTGAGTTGCCGCTCCGCAGTCAAAACACTTGGTCAGCGCCTCCTCGCTCTCTGCTTTGCTTGGTTTCCTCACTTGGTTTGTACAGTAGTTTTGTTGTCACTGGGTCGTCTTCCTCCTCACTATATTCGTTTGTGATTACATTGTATGTCATAGAATTGTAGTATCTTGTTTGATTGTAGAGTTTTAATCGTACAGTTGCTGGTAGCTGATTATAGTATCCCATAGAACTGAAGCTTGTAAAAAATTGTTCTACCTATCTATAGCCCGACGCCCTAATCCCGCAAAGGGTGGCCGCAGACAAAACGCCTCCAAGTCAGTCTGTCACCCACCATTTGACTACCCTCCCCCCAACTCACCCCCCCCTCCCTCATATACCTTTCAACTCCATCCCTCCACCTCATCCTCGGTCTACCCCTCCCTCTCCCTCCCTCCACCTCACCTACATACACCCTCTTAGTCAGTCTTTCATTCTCCATTCTCTCCACATGTCCAAACCACCTCAGTGTATTTCTCCTAATCTTCTCAACCACATCCATATCTACCCCACAACGTTCCTTCACTTCTTCATTCGTCAACCTGTCCCTCCACGTCACTCCACATGCTCCTCTCAAGTAACTCATTTCCACTGCTCTCACTCTTGACTTGTTCCCCTCTTGCAAGGTCCACGCCTCGCTTCCATACGTCAGGGTAGGGATCACAATACCATCATGCAGCAAATTGTTGATTGTTAATAAAATTGTGAGGTGTAAACTGACTGTAGTTGTGGTTCGTTGGTTCGCTGGCTGGTTCGCTGCCACCAATGTCAAAGGCCACCAAATGTCAGTATTATGTAGCCTTGATCTTCCTATTATAGAGAGAGGTTTATTATTTTGTCTGGTCGATCGGAGAGCCCCAGAATGAGAGAGAGAATAAAGACGGCTTTGTAGGGGAACGTCAGGGTAGACCGTCTCTGTCCCGTTATCCTCTTTGCATTATAAGTGCTGTGAGGTGATGTACAGGCAGACTGGGGTCGACGGAATTTTACTGTGAGACAGTTGCTTGGCAGAAAAAGTTAAAGAGTTTGACATGACTCGTTGTATTGTCAGGGACAGTTTGTGCTTGCTGCCTCCTTCCCACAATATCTCTAGCTCCTACTATCCTTCTCCTTTCCATCATCCATAGCTCTCTCTGATTCTCGGAAGTCATATATGTGATTTCGGGCAAAAAATCTACTGCCGAGGCGTCTGGCTCGGTGGTGTGTGTGTGTGTGTGTGTGTGTGTGTGTGTGTGTGTGTGTGTGTGTGTGTGTGTGTGTGTGTGTGCGAGCTTCCGGCTTGGTGACGTGTATGTCGCTTACGTTTCCGTCACCTGATCAGAGACCTCAACCTGTATTTGGGATACTTGAGTCTCTGGCTATGGAGAAGTGTATCTAACCTCATCCAGGAGAACTCAGACCTAAGTACCTGTCTGTTGCATATTGTTACATGTTAACAACTGTTAAACAGTTTTGAATACCTACAACTATTTTAACGTCTCTATAGAACGACTCGTGTAGACGATCGTACTGGTAACTTTTTGACTACTAACTTATCTCTGGCCTCCCCAGGTATACATCAAGATTTCTCGTGGGACCCTTATGACGATTCCTTGGGGAGTGATCATTTACCCATCTGTCTTTTTTATATTACTTCGGACCATCCACCTTCAAAATTTTACTATAAGTAAACAGATTGGGGATCCATCTCAGGGACTGCCGATTTAGATATATCTGTGGAGACCATAGATGTAAAAGTCGACCATTTAGCCAATTCCATTGTACATGCAGCTTAGGCTGCTATTTCCAAGGCTTCTACAGTTCTTGTAAAGCACTGAGCTTATTGGTGGACGCCGCATTGCTGACAAACATTAAGGAAACGCAATAATAGATAAAAGATTTTTTTATAGCCACCCGACTGAGGAAAATTTCGCTGCGTACAAACAGGCATTGGCTGAGGCAAGGAGAAAAATAAGAACGGCCAAACGTGACTCCTGGCGGTCTTTTGTGTCCATAGTGAATAGTTCTACTCCACTCAGTAAAGTTGGGTCCACTATCAAAGTATCAACTGATAAAAGCCCTTACATCCCTGTTACCACCCATGGAGGTAGCTGACATCCTCACCGGGAGTTTTTCTTAAGTAAGTACCTCAGCCAATTACGCTCAGCGTTTTTATCATCATCAACATACGGCTGACCTACAAATATTGGACTTTGCTACGGAAGACGTAGACTCCCTGTAGAACCACGAGTTTACGACAGATGAACTGCTCCTTGGTCTTAAATCTTGTGAAGACACCAGTCAAAGCCCTGACACCATCACGTACAGTATGATCCAGCATCTTGGTCAGGCCCACCTGCATATGCTGTTAGTATTGTACAATGAGCTTTGGGCGTCCCGAACTCATAGCACTTTGCACACGTCTTACCAATACCCAAACAGGTTGGTTGAATTATGAATCCCACTTAATTTCGTCCTATTGTGTTGACTTCTTGTCTATGCAAGATCAATGAACAAATAGTTAATAACAGGCTTCTTGTTGTTTTTGAGTCTAAGAATTTGTTAAATGATGGGGAATGTGTCTTCCGTAAATACATAAGTTCTCTAGATTATTTAATGAATTTGGAGCATTGTATTTCAGAGGCATCTGCCAATAAAGAATTCATGATAGGGGTGTTCTTGGACATCCATAAAGCCTATGACATGACATGAGAGCATGATATACTAATAAAGTTCTATACTTATGGTATAAGAGGTAATTTGCCTATTTTTATTGCAAATTTCTTAAGGGACAGGACTTTCTTTGTCAAATTGCCCCATAACGGGGTGTCTCAAGGAAGTGAGCTTAGTCCAACTTTATTTAGTATTATGATTATTATTAAGTGTGCCGCTGTAGTTTTCACTAATAGTTAAGTCCCCAATTTGTTTGACTTTGGATAATGAGGTGGTACAATTTCAAAATTCTGTTAAGTTATTGGGCCTCCACTTTGCTTGTCATTTAAATTTTAAATTTCATGTCAATAATTTGCTTGCTTAGTGTGAGAAACCGGTAAATGTCCTCAAGTACTTAGCATGTACTACTTGGGGAGCTGACAGGAAATCTTTGTCAATGGTAGATCTAAGCTGGAGTATGGCTCACAGGTGCATACACCTGTGCTTCATTGAAGGGGTTGGATGTGTTACGGAATAAATGTTTGCAAATGTATCTTGTAGCCATGTGTACACGTGTAACTCGAATGGAAGTGGAGGAGAATGTACCTCCACTCCGTAATCGCAAGGACCACCTGCTGCAGTCGAAAGGCATTAGAACATGTAGAAAATGTAATGTAGGCAATGTGGCCTGTGCCCCCCTGCATCATTACCACCATCTTACGCGAGGGGTGCGTCAGCCACGTGCCGTTCACCTCCAATAACTGACGCAGGACCTTGTTGCAGACCTCAGTGACTGTGACAAGAAGATTGAAAAACGGCGCCTTGGGAGCCACCCAACTTCACCGTTGATGTCACATGGTTCCTGGCTTGAGAGACCAATCCGCCGGAGGCGAAGGTCCACCATCTGTTTCATAGCATCATCGTTTATCAAATGGGGTCCAACCAACTGTACACCGATGGCACCATGTCGAGTGAATGTGTGGGTGCTTGTGTGTGGTCACCTGAATGTTCCTTCAGGTATTAGTGTCTAACTTATACATCTGTGTTTTCCTCAGATCTTTTTGAGATTGACAAAGCACCAGACTATGCTTTAAATTTTAGGCATCACTCATGTGTCATATTTTCACACTTGAAATTAACCCTTCAGGCAATTGCTTCTTGCACTACGGATTCGAATGAGATCCAAGGCCGCATTGTTAATAAATTGCATTCGAGCAACGTCCTTAATTCTGATTAGGGTGCCTGGTCATTGTCGTATCTATGGCAGTGAGCCGGCTGACTTACTTGCGAAATCGGCTGTGGAACTCGAGGAGACCTGGGACGCTCCTCGTGATCTACGGTCGGGTATCTCCCTTGGAAAGAAATCAATAAATATTCTGGGTCAGTGCCAGTGGGCTGTAATACATTTCCCAACATGCAAGCCACAACTCGGCGATTGCTATACTGCCAACCACGCCAGTCGCCTGGAAGAAAGGATTTTGGGTAGAATTATGGACTGTACATTTATCACCCATATGACGCCATTTATTGAAAGACGATTTCCATCGCACTATAACACCTGTGATGTGGTGTTATCTATTGGTCATATCATCCTGAGCTGTCGGCGATTCATTCGTGAACATGCTTGACTTATAAATTACTGCAGTGCAGCAGTTGTCCCCTTCACCCTTTCCACCATCCTGGATGATGAGGATACTATTATGACTAATAAATTGATAGCTTTCTTGAGGGAGACTGACTTAATCAGATTGGTTGTGGTTTTATCTGTTGCAAATATGTATATATGGTATTCTTTAATTAGGGTTGACGGTTGATGAATATGAAATAGTCCCTGCCTCTGCCAAATCTATTACTTGTACTGTACTTAGGTCAACTACATTAATCCACGTGCTGCGCCTGACAGCCAACAGCTGATGAGTGCAAGTGTGCAACAGGGAAAAGTATTTGACATTTTCAGTCGATTATTTTCTGTAGGACGAGGTACTTCACTTCTTGTATATATATATATATATATATATATATATATATATATATATATATATATATATATATATATATCTATCTATATATATATATATATATATATATATATATATATATGTATATATATATATATATATATATATATATATATATATTGTTACATAGCCTATGATTTCATCATACTTTGTATAATTCTAACGTACACTATGCTGCATGTTTGATCACGATTCGCCTCGTGGCTTCCATAGTGACCAGGCTTGCGTGTTATACCTCACTCCCCCCTTCTCCCCCTTATAGTAGAGTAAGTCGTTCCTTCTGTCATTCAGAGCAGGATTGTCAATTCTTTGTCCCCTATGGCTTCATTTGCCCGTCCTTCTTACAAGTTGTATCAAACTATGCCGGCCCCAATATAATGAGCTTAGTCTCTGCATTAATTGCCACTTAGATCTACTCCTCATTTTGTTCACATCTCTGTCCTCCCCTGTATAGTGTATTTTTGTGAGTGCTCAGGAAGTCTCCAGCCAACTAGCTGCTGTATAATTTGAGTATAAGTGTTGTTACCATTTTTCTTGTACTGTATGGCCTAAGGCGTTAATTCGTAGGCCTGGTAAGGTTTTTGTGATTCATGTGGAGTTTTTGGTGTCAGCCATTATTAACAATATTTTGTATCTGTAATAATATATCTTGCTTTAACTGAGCATTATCCAGTTTTCTCATTTCTCAGGGCTGACATAAATTTACTCTTACTAAATTCGTGTTAATAGAGGCTATTGCAGTTAACCATATATGTAACTTGTTTTGCCATTACATTATCGTTATGAGTCGTGAATGTTTAGTTGTTAGTTTGAGCATTACTCTTTAACTTGTAATTTTACCTAACTCTTTTGTTTTGAACCTGGAACTTTGCGGGACAGTAGTGATTTTAGTATTCTCAATAGAAGTGTTCATTATCTCTCTCTGTTCCGTAACATAAATTTGGCGACCTCTTATCAGGATATTCAGGATATTATCATAAGGATATTGCTTGATATTTTGTGACCGTGATTTATTCATGATGTCTACTATTACTAATATTGATGAAGCCAAAGATTTTTTGTCAAATGTGCAAACAGTGTGTGATGTAAAAAACAGAACAAAGAATGAACTTAAGCTTGTTGCTCAACAATTGGGAATTGCTGTTCGCTCTCATCATTCTAAAGATCAAATTGTTGACCTGATTAATAAAAGCTTGTTTAATGTACCTTCTCCAGATGAGCAAACGCAGATTGAAATAGCTAAGTTACAGCTAGCCCTGCAGGAGGCCCTTGCTAAGGAGGCTGAGTTTCAGGCTCGTGCTAAGGAGGCTGAGGCTAAGAAGGCTGAGTCTCAGGCTCGTATTCATAAGGCACAGGATCAGGCTCAGGCACAAATTCGAACTTGCTAGGATTCAGGCAGACCATGAGTATCGCATGAAACAAAGTGGAACTGGATCATCTAGCTCTGATGATTTTGATGTGGCTAAAAATGTTAAACTTGTCCCTCCTTTTAATGAATCTGATTTAACAAAGTATTTTCAGTTGTTTGAGAGGGTAGCTACAGGTTTTAATATGCCCAAAAAGTATTGGCCAGTACTCCTTCAGAGTGTTCTCACCGGTAAAGCTCAAGTAACTTATGTATCTTTGCCTCAGGATCAATCTCATAATTATGATGTAGTTAAGAGCTTGATTCTTAAGGCCTATGAGCTTGTTCCTGAAGCTTATAGAGTAAAATTTAGGACAACTTATAAGCAAGATAAGCAATCCCATGTTGAGTACAGTATGCAAAAATCAAAGAAGATTTGTTAGAGCAGTGGTTAAATTCTGAGAATGTAAATTCTGATTTTGATAAATTTAAGCAGATGATTTTGCTGGAGGACTTCAAAAGGTGTATTAATAAAGACGTAAGCCTATATCTTGATGATAAAAGAATAGATAGTTTGTCTGATGCTGCAGTTTTAGCTAATGAATATGTTCTCACTCACAAGAGATATTCTAAAGAAAAAAGGAAAGCTGAGAGTACGTTGCCTCTACTCAGAGTGCAGGTAACATGAAAGAGAATAAAGATGATGTTTCTCAGGAAGTAAATACCAGCTCCACCTCTAGATTTCAAAAAAGTAAATGTACTTATTGTAGTAAGCTTGGTCATACTACGGAGAAATGTTTCAGGAGACAGCGTGATGTGAACAAAAAGGAGTCTTTAAATATTCAGTCAATTGGTCTAGTGTCCACCCTTGAGAGTTCCCAGAATTCTTTAACCAAGTTAACTGAACATGCTTTGAGGGGTAAATTAAATTCTCATGATGAAGCTCCTCTTTTGAGCAGTAACGTGGGTGACACTCTCAAGAGTTCATGTGCTAATTTCCTGTCTGATGGTTTTGTCAGTCCTCTGGACAGTAATAAGAGGAAATCAGTTTAAATATGTCGTGATACAGGTGTTTGCCAATCCCTAATGCTGACCAGTGTTCTAAGCTCTAATGTTAATTCCTCTGATGAAACTGTAATCTTACAAGGTGTAGGGAATAATTACTTCTCTCTCCCTCTGTGCAGAGTGAATTTAGAGTCTGTTTTTGTTAATGGTTCCGTTATGGTTGGGTTGGTTGAGATACTCCCAATGTCAGGTGTAACTTTCTTACTTGGAAATGATATTGGTGGAAGTCAAGTGTGTCCAGCTCCTCAGTTGTCTAATGAACCAGTGACTGCGACCCAGGATTGTGATATCCCTGATGTGTTCCCTGCATGTGCTGTCACTAGGGCTAAGTCTAAAGTTACTGGTGACTTAGAGGATAATGATGATGATGACGTTATCCTAGCTGACACTTTTCTTGCTAATTTGGACCACTCACCAGATGAGGCAGTACCCCGTAGTGTTGATAATTTGTCTCGTCAAGAGTTGGTTGAGTTGCAGGTTGCTGACCCTGAGTTGAAAGGTCTAGCTAACTCTGCTTGCAGTGAGGAAGAGTCAGCTGGTGCTTCTACTTGTTATTATATAAAGTCAGGAGTACTTATGAGGAAGTGGAGACCCCCAAGAGCATCAGCCGACTGTGAATGGGAGGTTGTACATCAAGTTGTCATCCCTCGTGTTTGTAGGCAGGATATCATTAGAGTGACTCATGATTTCAGTTTGGCAGGACACCTTGGAGTGAGGAAGACTGTGGCACGCATTTTGAAACACTTCTACTGGCCAGGTATCTTCAGAGGTGTTTCCTGGTATTGTAAGTCTTGTCATACCTGTCAAGTTGTGGGAAAGTGTAATCAGAACGAAAAGGTTGCACCTCTAGTTCCCATTCCTCCTTTTGAGGCGCCATTCACCCGTGTGTTGGTGGAAATTGTGGGCCCTCTTCCTAAGACTTCTTCAGGATTTTCTTATGTGTTGACCCTGATTGATATGGCTACTCGTTATCCTGAAGCCATTCCACTTATAAATATCTCAGCAAAGAACGTGGTTAAGGAAATGCTAGGGTTCTTCACCAAGTTTGGTCTGCCCAAGGAGGTACAGTCAGACCGGAGAAGTAATTTCATGTCAAATGTTTTCAAGCAGTCTCTGAAAGAGTTGCGCATCACCCAGATCACGTCTTCAGCTTACCATCCCCAGACCCAGGGAGCGTTGGAGAGATATCATCAAACACTTAAATCGATGCTCGGGAAATACTGTTTGGAACATCAGAAAGACTGGGATAAAGGTCTTCCATTCGTTGTATTTGCCGCAAGAGAATCTCCAAATGAATCACTGGACTTCTCACCCTTTGAGCTACTGTTTGGCCATGAAGTAAGAGGACCCCTTAAGCTACTCAAGGAATGCTGGCTGTCGGAGGAAGATGACGTCAACCTGCTGAAGTATGTGATGAAGTTCAAAGAACGGCTGTCCACTGCTTTACAGCTGGCGAGAGAGAATTTAAGAGCTGCTCAGGAGAAGATGAAGACTTGGTATGATAAGAAGTCGAGGATACGCCACTTTTAGCTAGGAGATCAGGTTTTGATTCTGCTACTGGTGCATGGGCAACCTCTTCAAGCCAAGTTTAGTGGTCCTTATTTCGTGGAGAAGAAACTCAGTGATGTCAACTATGTCATCGCCACACCAGATCATAGAAAGAACAAGCAACTTTGTCACATCAACATGTGTTATATCACAGGCAGGATGAAAATAACCCAGTCTGCAGTGTAGCTGTTCCAACCAAGTCTGGAAGGGAAGTTCTCCCATGCAGTGTGAGCCTGAGTGATAGTTTGGGGAAGAATCCTGATATCATGAATGATCTCCAGACTAAGCTTTCTCATCTAGCTCCCGAGGAAAGGCAGGAGTTTTTGGCATTACTGCAGGAGTAGCCGCAAGTGTTCCGTGCCACTCCAGGAAGAACCACTGTGTTGATGCATGATGTCGATGTTGGAGACGCAAAGCCAATTAAACTGCCTCCTTACCGTGTGAACCCAGTGAAAGTTCCTCTCATCCAGAAGGAGCTTGGCTACCTGTTGGACCACAAGATGATTGAGCCTTGTCAGAGCGAATGGAGTTCTCCTGTCACTCTAGTCCCTAAGCCAGGTGGGTCACAGCGGCTTTGCATCGACTACAGACGTGTTAATCAGATAACCAAAACAGACACTTACCCTCTCCCTCGTGTGGAAGATTGCATAGACAAGATCGGAAAGGCTAGGTACATAAATAAGTTTGATTTGTTAAAGGAATACTGGCAAGTACCTATGACTGAACGTGCTAGGGAGATCTCGAGTTTTGTAACACTAGGAGAGACTTTTGCATGTTCTGTAATGCCATATGGTATGAAGAATGCACCAGTCACATTTCAGAAGCTCATGAATGTTGTAACAGAGGGTTTGGCAGGGTGTGTTGTTTATATTGATGATATATTAATCTTCAGTGACAACTGGAAAGATCACCTATGCCATGTGTTACGTGTGGCAGATATACATTGCTTATATTCATTTGTAATATTCAGAATCTTTAATATTCATTCGTTAGTACCATGCTTAGCATTCTGTGAAGAGAGTTTATAAATATCAGATCGTAGGAAACAGTCTGGCCCAGCTGTGTGTCGATAGTTTAAGAGCTGTTTCGAACCACCTTCCTGTATTTGCTCACGGTTTCAACCTTGAGTTTCTGTTCTGCCCTCCAGCTTCATTGAGTTGCGTTTCTTGCTTCTCCGTGTTACCCTTCTTGCTTTCCTGAGTTAATATAAGCCGGGCTGGGACTTCCTGAGTTAGTTAACGGCTTGGGCTAGACCGGTGTTGGACTGCTCTGTTCTGGGGATATTATTATAATATAGTAGTTTATCTGCCACACGTAAGTTAGTTTGTCAGCACATGATAGATTTAATAGGTTCTTTTGATTTTGCTATTATTTATAAGAATTATTGATTTAGAATCTCTGTTATTGCCCTAGCTAATGTCACGTTATATTAGTGTTAAGTCTTTATTTTTATGCCAGGTCTGTATTGCAAGTCCCCAGAGGTTTTATAACCCAAGGGCTAGTTTATGTTCTGGCTTATCTTTATTATTAACATTCGGAACTTTAGGATAACTTCTGCAAGAGCTAGTTTGGCAATCCTGTTTGAACCTGTTTGTTTTTGTTCTTGTAGCTTTAAGTTAGTGTTTAAGTAAATTAATTTAAGTATTTTTAATTGCCTATTTCATTCCTCCTTTTGGTCATTGGTATGTTTTACACTTTATCACCATTTTCCCCCATTTAAGCTTACGACTTGGTGTGGCTAACCGCCACTTGGTATTCTAAAATTTCCGTTGCGCACTTTACAGGCTATCAGATAGTCCTTTAGCCCCTCCATGTCGTAACAAAGTGGCGACCTTGCCAGGATTGTCAATACTAGGTTTTGTAGGGTTTAAGAAAGATTGTGTAAGCTGTCATAGTCCCTGAGAGCTGTATACTTACTTGTTGGTGTACCAAGCTTAAGCAGTCATGGAAACGGATGCCCATGCACGTGTAAATTTGCCACCTGTGGTTGAGAGTGTTGTAGAGTCAGAGCCTGAATCCCCTCATCCTAGATCAGAAGATCAGGGTTCCCCTGTCTCTAATAGATTTTTGCAGGATATCAGGTTGGTGCAGGCTAAATGGGAACACGAGGTTCAGATTTAGCAAATGAAGCTAGAGATAGAGCAGGCAAAGATAGAGCATGCTAGAGAACAGGCAGATCAAACTAGAGAACATGCAAAGATAGAGCAGGCAAAGATGGAGCGAGCTAGAGAGCAAGCAAAGTTAGAACAGGCAATGTTAGAACAGGCAAAGATAGAACAGACGAAGTTAGAGCAGCAGGCAAAGATAGAACAGGCGAAGTTAGAGCAGCAGGCAAAGATAGAACAGATGAAGTTAGAACAAATGAAACTTGAGCATGAATATCGTATGAGATCCTCCGAAGGCCAGATAAATTCTTCCCATTCCTTCTCAGGTTTCAGTACTACTGATGCCACTAAATTAGTACCTCCTTTTGACGAGACCCTTGTTTTGGAGTTCTTCTCACGTTATGAAAAAATTGCTGCTGGAAATAAGTGGCCTAAAGACCGATGGCCTACCCTAGTTCATACTGTGCTTAAAGGCAAGGCCCTCAGAGTGTTTGACAGCTTAAGTTTTCAAGAATGCTCAGATTATGAAGTTTTGAAGAGCTCAGTTTTACGTGCTTACGAATTAAGACCTGAGGCATACCGTCAGCGGTTTAGGAATGCTAAGAAACGCCCCCAGGAGCCTTACTTAGAGTTTGCTAGGCATGTGACTGACACTTTCCAAATGTGGATTAGAAGTGAAAACGTGGCAGATTGCAATAACCCAAGGTGTACTAGGTTAAGGGATATTGTAATCCTTGAGAATTTCATGGATAAATTAGACAGTGAATTAAGGATTCATTTATCAGACAAGCAAATTAATACAGTATCTGAAGCAGCTGTCATTATTGATGATTGTCTTGCATAAATATGGGAATAAACCTAAGGAATTCTCCAGGAATTTCTCCTCTAAGAAGCAGAGTAACCAACACTCGGGTAAGCCAGACCTAGCTGTTAATTCCAAACCTAATCCCTCTTCTGTGCCCTCTAATATCTCCTCTGGTTCTTTCAGGCGCCCTTATCACTTTTGTACTTATTGCAAGCGTCCAGGTCACAGTGTTGAAAAGTGTTTCAAGAAGAATGTTCCGTCTAAGCCCGTCAACCTTGTTCGAGGTGGACCAGTGGTGACTCCAGTTTGCCCTTCAGGCCAAAAGGTGCCTGGAGAGTCTTCTGTTTCCTCCCCCTCTCAACCTGTTGTTTCAGTGACTGAGGATATGGAGCCCGCTGTCGAATTGCAGGCGGGAGGTGGTATGCCCTCACCCGTTCCTGATGCCACTTCAATTTCTGGAGACATTGTCCAGGCGGCAGTTAGCAGTTCTGCCCCTGCTTCTTCTTTTGCTCCATATTTGTTTTCTGGCATGGTATTGTTGAACGGAGCAGAATTTCCTGTGAAGATTCTGCGTGACACTGGAGTTTCACTTTCGTTGTGGGTAAGCCCTGAAACTAAAGTCCCAACTAAAGAGTTTGTGATGATTCAAGGAGTTACTGGCGCGAAGGTAATCCCTGTGGTCACTGGTGACTTGAAATGTAACCTGTTTGAGGGACAAGAGCGCCTTGGACTAGTTGACTCTCTTCCTCTTGAAGGTGTTGACCTGCTACTGGGAAATGACTTGGCAGGTGAGAACAAGTGTATTGCCCCTGTACTGTCTGAGATACCTGTGCATGATGATCCCCCACAGGTTAATAAAGATGATATAGATGTATTTCCAGCATGCGCTGTGACCAGATCTATGGCACGGACAGAGCAGAGCAGAGACATGTCACTTAGTGAAGGGGAGTCTGGTGATCCTTCGGCCATAGTGGAAACTAGCCCAGAGACGGCGCCCAAAGACACCAATGAGAAAGACTCTGACGATTCCTATTCCTTGGAAGATACGTTCATGAATTTACCAGATGATACTTCTCCTGTTCCTGTCGAGGTGAGTGTTGAGAGATTGAAGGAGATGCAGGCAGGTGATCCAGAGATCCAGAAGCTGAGGTTAGTTGCAGTTGAGGATTGCGATGTTGAAAAAGGCGGTTGCTTTTATGTGAAGGATGGAGTATTGTGGAGGCGATGGCGTCCCCCGTATGTTGATGTTGATGACGGAATGTGGGACTGTCATCAGATTGTGCCCAGTGCTTGTAGGAAGGAGCTATTGGAGTTGGCTCACTGTACTCCGTTTTCAGGCCACATGGGTGTTAGGAAGACACTAGAGCGGCTGCGTGCAGTGTTCTACTGGCCGCATATGGCAGCAAATGTGGCCCAGTTTGTGCGATGCTGCCATACTTGCCAAATTGTGGGGAAGCCTAATCAACCCATAGCTAAGTCGCCTCTCATTCCCATTCCTGCCTTTGACCCTCCATTTACTCGTATTATAGTTGATATGGTGGGACCCCTGCCTCCTACATCCTCTGGTAATAAGTACCTACTAACTATAATGACTCTTCCACTAGATACCCTGAGGCTATCCCTGTTCGTTCCCCGAAGGCTAGAACAGTTGTTCGGGCATTGCTTGATTACTTCACTAAGTTTGGGTTGCCGAGGGAGATTCAGTCTGATAGAGGGTCTAATTTTCTTTCGAATGCCTTCCAGCAGTCCATGGCCCAACTTGGTATTGTGCATGTGAAGAGCAGTGCATACCATCCTGAGAGCCAGGGTGCCCTAGAGAGATACCACCAGACTCTTAAGACGATGCTTCGGAAGTATTGCATGGAACACTCAAAGGACTGGGATAGAGGAGTGCCATTCTTCCTGTTTGCCACCCGTGAGGTTCCTCAAGAGAGTTTGGGTTTCTCCCCAAATCGGCTAGTATTTGCCCACAAGGTAAGAGGCCCGTTGTCCATCATTAAAGAGGCTTGGTCTAGTGATTCCACCATGAGCCATAATGTACTTGAGTTTGTTAGTGACTTCAAGAACAGGATCTCTAAATGCTTACAAGTGGCTAGAGAGAACTTGAAACAGGCCCAAACCAGTATGAAGAGGTGGTATGATAAGAAAGCTAGTTTGCGAGAATTTAATGTTGGTGAAGAAGTTTTAGTGCTATTGCCTCTTCAAGGACAGCCTCTTGCTGCTAAGTTTTGTGGCCCTTATCCAGTGGTGCGTAAAGTGGGTAGTACTGATTACTTAGTGCAGACACCAGACAGACGTAAGAAACATCAACTTTGCCATGTTAACATGCTGAAACCTTATTACCGTACTCCAGATGCCCCTGAACCTGTGCATCTAGTCTCACTTGAACAGATTGAGGAGGTTCCCGGCGGTTTGGTAACCCAGGAACAAAATGAGGAGGACTTTGACTTCGATACTGCAAGTGCCTGGCAAAGCAATGCTGAGGCCGGCTTTTCCCTTGCTGAAAAGGTTTCACATTTGCCACACGATCAGTCACAACAATTATTAACACTTCTTTCTTCATTTAAGGATGTATTTGGTAGCTCCCCTGGACGGACTACCTGGATTGAGCATGATGTTGACGTGGGTGACACACTCCCCGATAAGCTGCCACCTTATCGTGTCTGCCCCAAGCGCTTACGAGTCCTCCGCCAGGAGCTGAAGTACATGTGTGAGCCCGTGGAGCTCCCCTGTGACGCTGCAGCCCAAGCCCGACGGGACAGCGAGATTTTTCATCGACTACCGCAGAGTCAATGCCGTGACTAGGACCGATACCTATCCCCTGCCTCGACTGGAAGATTGTGTTGACTGCATTGGTTCATCCCACTACATTACTAAGCTGAATCTTAAGAAGGGTTTCTGGCAAGTTCCCTTGACGGAGCGAGCAAAAGAAGTTTCGTGTTTTGTGGCAGATGGTCAAACTTATTGTTGTAATGTGATGCCTTATGGGATGAAAAATGCCCCCGCTACCTTTAAGAGATTTATGAACAGAGTTGTTACTGGGCTTCCAAACTGTGTGGTGTACTTGGATGATGTAGTAGTGTTCAGTGATACTTGGGAAGATCACCTAAAACAATTAAAAATGTTACTTTCAAGGCTCTCAGAAGCTCACCTTGTAGCTAACTTAAAGAAATGTGAATTTGTTCAGGCTCAAGTTCAGTACCTTGGCTACATGGTTGGTCACGGTCGTGTTTGTCCCCCTTCTTCAAAGGTGGAGGCAATTAAGAACTTTGCAGCACCGAAAACCAGGCGTGAGCTTCGAAGGTTCTTGGGCACTGTTGGAGATTACCGACGGTTTATTAAGAACTTTTCAAGTGTTGTGGCCCCTCTGACAGATTTGTTAAAGAAAGAGAAGAAATTCTGTTGGAATGAGGATTGTAAAAGTGCTTTTAATTCTGTAAAGGGAATTTTGTGTTGTCACCTCTGTGATGCTTGCTCCTAATTTTTCAAGGCCTTTCAAACTGGCCGTTGATGCCAGCAATGTAGGAGCAGGAGCTGTACTTATACAGGACGATGATCTGGGCATAGAAGATCCTGTCTGTTATTTCAGTAAAAAGTTCTCTAAGGCTCAATGCAATTATTCAGTTGTTGAAAAGGAACTACTTGCCCTGATCCTTGCCCTGCAGAATTTTTCTGTTTATATTCCTGCTTTTGGGCCGGCAGTCACTGTTTACACAGATCATCACCCCTTAAAGTTTCTAAACCAGTTAAAAGGTAACAATCAGAGGCTGACACGCTGGAGCCTCTTTCTGTAAGAGTATAACTTGAACATAGAGCATATCAAGGGGGTTGATAACGTGATTGCCGATTGCCAATCGCTCTCTTGAGAACGAATTTTCCATCAGGAAAATTCTTCCTTAGGTGTGGGCGTGTTACGTGTGGCAGATATACATTGCTTATATTCATATGTAATATTCAGAATCTTTAATATTCATTCGTTAGTACCATGCTTAGCATTCTGTGAAGAGAGTTTATAAATATCAGATCGTAGGAAACAGTCTGGCCCAGCTGTGTGTCGATAGTTTAAGAGCTGTTTCGAACCACCTTCCTGTATTTGCTCACGGTTTCAACCTTGAGTTTCTGTTCTGCCCTCCAGCTTCATTGAGTTGCGTTTCTTGCTTCTCCGTGTTACCCTTCTTGCTTTCCTGAGTTAATATAAGCCGGGCTGGGACTTCCTGAGTTAGTTAACGGCTTGGGCTAGACCGGTGTTGGACTGCTCTGTTCTGGGGATATTATTATAATATAGTAGTTTATCTGCCACACGTAAGTTAGTTTATTGTCAGCACATGATAGATTTAATAGGTTCTTTTGATTTTGCTATTATTTATAAGAATTATTGATTTAGAATCACTGTTATTGCCCTAGCTAATGTCACGTTATATTAGTGTTAAGTCTTTATTTTTATGCCAGGTCTGTATTGCAAGTCCCCAGAGGTTTTATAACCCAAGGGCTAGTTTATGTTCTGGCTTATCTTTATTATTAACATTCGGAACTTTAGGATAACTTCTGCAAGAGCTAGTTTGGCAATCCTGTTTGAACCTGTTTGTTTTTGTTCTTGTAGCTTTAAGTTAGTGTTTAAGTAAATTAATTTAAGTATTTTTAATTGCCTATTTCATTCCTCCTTTTGATCATTGGTATGTTTTACACTTTATCACCATTTTCCCCCATTTAAGCTTACGACTTGGTGTGGCTAACCGCCACTTGGTATTCTAAAATTTCTGTTGTGCACTTTACAGGCTATCAGATAGTCCTTTAGCCCTTGAGCGTTTGGTTCAGGCTAATCTTTTAGCTAATTTATCAAAGTGTGAGTTTGGTCAAGCTAAAGTTCAGTACCTTGGGTACGTAATTGGTGATGGACATGTTGCACCACCAGGAGCTAAGGTTCTGGTTATAAGTGATTTTCCCAGACCTAAAAGTAGGAAAGAACTACAAAGATTTTTGGGAATGGTAGGTTATTACAGGAGATTTGTTCTTAACTTTTCAATTCTTGTATCACCACTTACAGACCTACCGAAAAAGGGAGTTAAATTTGTCTGGACCGATAACTATGAATCTTCTATCAGTAAACTTAAAGCTATCCTATTAAGTCAGCCAGTGCTCGTTACTACAAATTTTGCTAAGCCTTTTAAGATTGCTGTTGACGCAAGTGATACAGGAGCTGGGGCTGTTTTGCTGCAAGAGGATGATCAGGGTATTGAACACTCTGTATCTTATTACAGTAAGAAGTTCACTCCACCTCAAAAGAACTACTTCACTATTGGGAAAGAGTTTTTGGCCTTGATTTTGGGTTTACAGCATTTTTCATTTTATTTGTGTTCTGGTTTTGACCCCATAATCATTTATACCGATCATAATCCACTGAAATTCCTTAGTAAGTTTAAAGATAAAAATCAGAGACTGACAAGACGGAGTCTACTTCTTCAGGAGTATTTATTAGACATACACCATGTCAAGGGGAAAGAAAATGTTATTGCAGATTGTTTATCTAGACTTTAGATAGACTGTTTTAGAGTAATAAGAAATTTCCTTTGTAAATTTTTTTTTTTTTTTGTGGGGAGGTGTTACATAGCCTATGATTTAATCATCCTTTCTATAATTCTAACGTACAGTATGCTGCATGTTTGATCATGATTCGCCTCGTTTCTTCCATAGTGACCAGGCTTGTGTGTTCTACCTCACTCCCCCCTTCTCCCCCTTATAGTAGAGTAAGTCGTTCTTTCTGTTGTTCAGAGCAGGATTGTCAGCTCTTTGTCCCCTATGGCTTCATTTGCACGTCCTTCTTACAAGTTGTATCAAGCTCTGCTGGCCTCTATATAATGAGCTCAGTCTCTGCATTAACTGCCACTTAGATCTATTCCTCATTTTGTTCACATCTCTGTCCTCCCTAGTGTATTTTTGTGAGTGCTCAGGAAGTCTCCAGCCATCTAGCTGCTGTATGATTTGAGTATAAGTGTTGTTACCATTTTTCTTGTACTGTATGGCCTAAGGCGTTAATTCGTAGGCCTGGTAAGGTTTTTGTGATTCATGTGGAGTTTTTGGTGTCAGCCATTATTAATAATATTTTGTATCTGTAATAATATATCTTGCTTTAACTGAGCATTATCCGGTTTTCTCATTTATCAGGGCTGACAGATAAATTTGCTCTTGCTAAATTCATGTTAAGAGGCTATTGCAGTTAACCGTATATGTAACCTGTTTTGCCATTACATTATGGTTATGAGTCGTGAATGTTTAGTTGTTAGTTTGAGCATTAAACTTCAACTTGTAATTTTACCAAAATTCTTTTGTTTTGAACCTGGAACGTTGCGGGACAGTAGTGATTTTAGTATTCTCACTTGAAGTGTTCATTATCTCTCTGTTCCATATATATATATATATATATATATATATATATATATATATATATATATATATATATATATATATAATCAGAAACGAGGTTGCTTGGAACTGATCAAATGAATTTGGAAGATGGTATTACTATATTGGTTTCTGGTAGGAGTGATGGAAGTCATTACCAAGGAGTAGGCTTACTGCTGAGTAGAGATGCTTGTAAGGCTTTCTTTCTTTCTTTTTTTTTTAATGCGAGGAATAAGGAACCAAAGGCCCTGAGCTCGCAGTAACAGTTCCCTCCAAGAGAAAAACAAAATACAATAAACAAATTCAAGATCCGATCATTTCGAGATGCCTGGACACACTGCGTTTGAAAGACTGGAGATCATAGGCAGCGGGAAATACAGACAGAGGGAGACAGTTCCAGAGTTGACCTGTTGCATAAATGAAAGACTGGGAGTAACGGTTAACTCTTGCATTAGAGAGTTGAAAAGAAAAGGGATGAGAGTTTGCTGCCAGACGGGTGCTACGCGCCCGTCGTAGAGGTGGAGGAAGAGCAGTGACCATTAAAGTAGCGATAGAAAAGAGATAAAGATGCAACAGTGCGGCGAAGAGACAGAGGTTGAAGGGAGTCAGTAAGCGGAGGAGAGGTAATGAGACGAAAAGCCTTTGACTCCACCCTATTGAGAAGAGCTGTATGTGGGGAGCCTCCCCACACATGAGAGTTGTACTCCACACAGGGGTGGATAAAACCCCTGTATAGAGTCAACAATTGTGCAGGGGTAAAGAAAGACCGGAGTCGGCTTACCACACCCAATCTCTTGGAAGCAGATTTTACAAGATATGATCTTTCCAAGATAAGTCCCGAGTAAATGAAACCCCAAGCATGTTCAAGGATGGTGCAGGATTAAGCTGAATATTATTAAACATTAGTGGGTATACCTGTGGAAGATTTTGTCAGGTTGATAGGTGTAAGAACTGAGTCTTAGATGCATTAAAAACAACCATATTATTTTTATCCCAGTCAGAGATACGAGCTAAGTCAGACATTAGGTGTGCCATAGCCTCATCCTTTGTTTGTTGAAGTAACTGTTGAGATGGGCGTTGCGAGAACCGAATGGAAAGGTGAAGGGTGGAGTCATCAGCGTATGAGTGGATAGGGTTAGATGTACAGCTTAGAAGATCATTGATGAATAAAAGGAAGAGAGTTGGTGATAGGACAGAGCTCTGAGGAACACCACTGTTGATAGATCTGGGAGAAGAACGATGGCCGTCTACAACAGCGGCTATAGAACGACCAGAAAGGAAGCTAGCGATGAAGGCACAAATAGAAGGATACAAACCGTAGGAGGGCAGTCTGGAAATTAAAGATTTATGCCAGACTCTATCGAAAGCCTTTGAGATGTCAAGTGCAATGGCAAAGCTTTCGCCAAAGTCCCGAAAGGAGGATGAGCAGGAGTCTGAAAGGTAGGTGAGAAGATCGCCAGTGGAGCGCCCCTGACGGAACCCATACTGACGATCGGAAAGAAGGTTGTGATAGGAAAGATGCCTTAAAATTTTTCTATTGAGAATTGACTCGAAAACTTTTGAAATACAGGACGTTAAAGCAATTGGACGATAGTTGGAGGGTTGGGAGTGGTCACTCTTCTTTGGGACTGGCTGAATGAGAGCAAACTTCCAGCAAGAAGGAAAGGTACAAGTTGACACAAAGGCAAAAGAGTTTGCCTAGGCAGGGAGTAAGCACAGAAGCACAGTTCTTGAGAATAACAGGAGGGACCCCATCAGGCCCATATGCCTTGTTAGTACTGAGGCCAGTGATGGCAGAAAATATATCAGCTGAAGAAATTTTAATGTCAGCCATGAGGAAGTCAGAGGGGGGAAGTGATGGAGGAACAGCACCGGAATCGTCTAAGGTGGAATTGGAGGAGAAAGTCTGTGCGAAGAGATCTGCTTTATCAGTAGAAGAAATAGCTACAGAACCATCAGAGTAGAAAAGAGGAGGAAAGGATGATGAGGTAAAGTTGTTAGAAAGATTTTTGGGAAGGTGGCAGAAGGAGCGGGAAAAATTCGAGTTGGAGAGTTGAGAGCATTTAGTAAGGATGAAATTATTTTTAGTAGAGCGAAGAACAGACTTAGCACGATTCCGGGCAGAAACGTAAAGATTATGTGATTCATGGGTGGGTTGGCTCCGGTACCTTTTGTAGGCCCTCTCCTTGTTGCGGACAGCATTCGAACAAGCGTGATTAAACCAAGGCTTTCTTGCATTAGTCAAAGGATATGAGAAAGGAATGTATGCTTCCATGCCCGAGAGAATAACCTCCGTAATGCATAAGGCACACTCAGATGGCTCACGGCCATGGAAGCAATAATCATTCCAGGGAAAATCAAAGAAGTACTGCCTGAGGGCCTCCCAGTCCACGGCTCCAAAATGCCACAGACGACGTTTCCCTGGAGGGTCCACAGGCCGTACCGGAGTGATAGGACAGGTTAAGGCAATAAGGTTGTGATCGGAGGAGCCCAACGGAGGGAAAAGATTAACAGAGTACGCAGAAGGATTAGTTGTGAGGAAGAGGTCAAGTATGTTGGAGCTCTCTCCAAGGCGGTCAGGGATATGGGTAGGGTGCTGTACAAGCTGCTCTAGGTCATTAAGGATAGAAAAGATGTAGGCTTGTTCACCAGGTGGATCAATGAAAGGAGAGGAGAGCCAAAGGTGGTGGTGAACATTGAAATCTCCTTGAATGGAGATTTCAGAGAAAGGAGAAATGGATAGAATGTTCCATCGTAGAAGTAAGATAGTCGAAGAATTTTTGATAGTCAGTAGAATTAGGGGATAAGTAAACAGCGCAGATATATTTAGTCAGAGAATGACAGGAAAGCCGAAGCCAGAGTGTAGAGAATTCAGAAGAATCGAGTTCAGGAACACGAGAGCAAGATAAGTCGTTGCGTATATATACACAACAGCCACCTTTGGCTTTGAAATGAGTATAGAGAAAGTAGGAGGATACAGAAAAGAGTTTGCTGTCAGTTGCCTCAGATAGCTGAGTCTCAGTTAGAAAAAGAAGGTGAGGTTTAGAGGAGGAGAGGTGGTGCTCAACAGAGCGAAAGTTAGAGGAAAGGCCGCGAATGTTGCAGAAATGAAGAAGAAGAAGAGTCAGGCAGTGGTTCCAGGCACCTCGAGTCATCACCGGGAGAGGGGCGGATGGTGGGGGCATTTATGGTCCCCCCCCCCTGGGGACTCCGAGGCTTGGTGATGAGACGCCATTTTAGTGAATTTTGAATAGGAAGTGTAGTGTGTACTGTGCATGTAGTTTGGTGTAGATAGAGAAATTTGTACTGGAGAGCATGCTGGCCTACTCTCTGTGTAACTGAGACACTGAAAAAGTTCAGCAAAGGGGGATGGTCAGGAACTAGTCCTGAGGGCTGATGAAACGGGAGCTCCAGCACTCCCTGTCATCAGCTTTCCATCCACCTCGGGAGTACTGCCCTGCTCCAATGGTGCTACAGTCTACTCCTCCTTTATGCTCGTTTAAAATCTGACCATGGTAATATCAATATGGTTGTAGGGTACGGTCCGACAAATGAGGCTGCTGATGAAATGAAGGATGACTTTTATGAGAAGCTGCAGGATGTAGTGAATAGAGTGGCAAGACATGATGTGTTTGTTAGTTTGCATTGGTGATTTTAATGCGATTGTTGGCAGTAGTAGGGATGGCTTTGAAGATTGTGTGGGTAAGGAGGGTGTTGGTGTAAGAAACGAAAATGGGGTGCGACTTTGAAGGTTTTGTTTGGCAAATGACCTTATAATTGGTGGAACTATCTTTGAGCTTAGAAAAATACATAAGACTACTTGGATTTCACCATGTGGCAAATACAGTAACCAAATTGACCACATTGCAATTAGCAGAAGGCATAGGAGTTATATGCAAGATGTTTGCGTAAGGAGGGGGGCAGATATAGGTAGTGATCATCAACTTGTTTTGTCAAAGATTGAAATAAAACTTAAGAGAAACGTTAATGGTAATTGTCTATCTATCTATCTATCTATCTATAGCCCGATGCCCTAATCCAGCAAAGGGTGGCCGCAGACAGAACGCGTCCAAGTTGCTCTGTCACCCACCATTTGACTACCCTCCCCCAACTCACCCCCCCCTCACTCATATACCTCTCAACTCCATCCTTCTACCTCATCCTCGGTATACCTCTACCTCTCCCTCCTTCCACCTCACCTACATACACTCTCTTAGTCAGTCTTTCATTTTCCATTCTCTTCACATGTCCAAACCACCTCAGTGTATTTCTCCTAATCTTCTCAACCACATCCACCCCACAGCGTTCCTTCACTTCTTCATTCGTCAACCTGTCCCTCCACGTCACTCCACATGCTTCTCTCAAGCAACTCATTTCCACTGCTCTCACTCTTGACTTGTTCCCCTCTTGCAAGGTCCATGCCTCGCTTCCATACGTCAGGGTAGGGATCACAATACTATCATGCAGTGACTTCTTAACTTCCATACTCACCTCCCTATTTCTCATCACTGCTTTCAGTGTACCAACAACTTTCCTTCCCTGCTGTACCCTTTCACGCACTTCATCCCCCAAAGTTCCATCCTTACTCATCACACTACCCAAGTTCTTGAATGCACTCACATTCTCCATATCCTCACCATCTAACCTCACTACACACTCTGTGACTTCATTCCTCTCAAACGCCATAACTTTACTTCTATTTACATTAACTTTCAGATTCCTCCTCCTACACACTGTCCCAAATTCATTCACCAAACCTTGCAACTCCCATCCATCTTCATTCAACAGTACTGTATCATCAGCAAACAGCAACACCGGAAGCTTCCAAATCTCACCCTCATTCATTAGAGCCACCCCCACATCCACTGCCCTACCCTTCACCTCCTTTACAACCCCATCCATGTATATATTAAACAGCCATGGAGACTTCGCACAACCCTGTTTCAGTCCCACATTGAGATCAAAGAACTCACTCAACTCACCATCCACTCGCACCGTAGCCCTAGCTCACAGCACTCAACAATTTCCCCTCCACTCCATATATTCTTAATACCTTCCACATACCTTGCCTATCTATTCTGTCATAAGCTTTCTCCAAGTCCATGAAGGCAGCATACACTTTCCTTCCCTTCTCTAGATACTTCTCCACTAAACATCTTAGAACAAATATCTGATCTACACACCCTTTTCCCTTCCTAAATCCCCCTTGTTCTTCTCCAACTAGCTCCTCTGTCATATGCCTAACCCTATCAATGAGTATTCTACCATATATTTTACCAGTCACACTAAGAAGGCAAATACCTCTATGGTTACCATATACTTCTCTCTCCCCTTTTCCCATTTCCCAACCACTTACACTGCTCTCACTCTCTACATTCAACAAATCCTCAAAGTGCTCCTTCCATCTCAATTTCTCTCTCTTCTCCACCAACAATCTATTATTCCTATCTTTCACTCCCCTACTATTTCCCCTTTCACAATGCCTTACTTTCTTTACCTCCTTCCAAAACAATTTCTTACTCTCCCTCCATTTCACACTCGGATTCCTCCCAAACTCATCCACTTTCTTTTTAATCTCCTTCACCAGTCTCTTAACCTCCCTTCTCCTGTTCACATATACCTCTCTCTTCTCTCTCTCATCTTCTCCCCTACCTCTACTCTCTAACCATTCACTATATGCCTTCTTCTTTTGTTCCACAGCTCGTTTCACCTCATCATTCCACCATGCTTTCCCTTGCACACCCTTGCCTCTCCTCCTCACTCCACAAACCGCCTCACACGCTGCGCCTATCTCTTCCATGAATATCTTACGTCTTCCACCCCTTCCATCTGCTCTAGCTCATACCTTCCCAATCTTTCTTCCACTATGCTCTTATACTCTGTCATTTTCTCACTATCTTGCAATTTCTCCACTTCTCACAGGAGTTGCTTCCTCCTGTCTTCCACTTTGTCTCCTCAACCACTTTCTTTACAGCTCTACCTTGGCCATCACTAAGTGATAGTCCGAGACTCCATTCCCCCACCCTCTCCACACTCTTGCATCCAACACGTCTTCTCATTCGCTCATCCACACACAGTGCACCATACATCCTCCTCATTACTCTCCATGTATACAGGTGGATCATCTTATGCCGAAAGTAGGTGTTGGCTATTGCCAACCCCTTACAAGCACAGGTGTCCACCAAAGCACTTCCATTCCCATCTACGTCAGCTGGCACACCCCACTGACCAACCACCCAATCCACTCGTACATTCCCAACTTTGCCATTCATGTCTCCAATCAACAGCACTCTCTCGCTCCTCTCAAACTTGTCCATACACGCTTCTACACTCGCCCAAAACTCATCTTTCACTCTTGCCACTCGATCCTCTGTCGGGGCATACACACATACAATCGCCCACGCTTGTATACCTACTTTCATCCTCACTCATACAATCCTTGCACCCACTGTTCCATACTCTCTTATATTCTTCTTCCACTTCTTGCATATCATCAGACATACTCCCTCTCCTGCCCTCTCATTTTCATTGACTCCCGCACATATACCTAAACCATATTCCCATTCACCCTTTCACCTTTCATTTAGTTTCAGTCAATCCACATATATCCACTTTTGCATCCTCAAGCGCCTGAACAATCTCTCTCTCACTTCATCATTCACTCCTCTCACATTCCACGTTCCCACCCTAAGAATGTCCTTTGTCCGTTCCTTAGTCGTCAACGTATGGTCCGTCCGGGTCCGAGGCGCTTTATTCGCTTTTTTAGTTAGTTCTTTTTACGGGGTGAAGTACTTAGAGCAAAGTACTGGAGTTTACATTCTAAAGTAAAAAGACTCGTTAGACGTGATAACTACATGATGAAAAGGCGACAGAGACAGAAATTAAATTAAGTAAAAATGACGGTCAGAGCACAAGAGCAGCGTATCAGGCCATAAAGGAGTTAACTGGGACTGAAAAAGAAGGAAGGAATTACCTGTACGAGATAGAAATGGTGATTTGGATATAAAGGGAAGATGGAAAGAGCACTCTGATTCTGTTCTAAATAGACCAATCCCAGCTGAAGAGGACATTTTGCCCGCCGAGAGAGATTTGCAGATAGAAACAGGGGATATAACTTTGGAAGAGGTAGCAAAATCTATAAAGGAGTTAAAGAATTTTAAGGTCCCAGGAGAGGATGGAATATTCCCTGAAATGCTTAAGGTGGAATATGACTAGTTGATGAATGCGTTTTTGAAATTTTTTAATGTGGCTTGAGATAATGGTGGAATTCCATGAGTGGAAAAATGGAGTGATTATAAAAATACCAAAAATGGAAGATTTAAGTGTGTGTGGCAATTGGAGGGGGATAAATTTGACACCTGTAGTTGCAAAAGTCTTTTCCAAAATCTTGTTGAACAGAATAGAGCCAGTAATTGATAAAATTTTAAGAGAAGAACAAGTGGGATATAGAAAGGGTCGAGGTTGTATTGATCAGATTTTTTATTGAAAGGCATCTAATGCAACAGGCTAATGAGATGAAAATGCCACTTAGTATGTGTTTTGTGGATTTTGAAAAGGCGTTTGATAGTTTCACTTGGAGTTATGTTGAAAATTATGATTCTGTGGTATACCAGAAAAGTTTGTAAATATTGTTAGAAGCCTGCATGAAGGTACTTTTTGTAAGGTAATGGTGGGTGGTTCTTTGAGTGATCCATTTCAAGTTAGGTCAGGAGTGATTCAAGGAGGAGTTCTTTCGCCATTGTTGTTTGTTTTGGTTATGGATTATGTTATGAAAAAGGTTGTAAGGAGAACAGATGCAGGAATTAACTGGAAAGAAAACAAAAAGCTGATGGATTTGGACTATGCTGATGATATTGTACTGATTTTCGGAAGTATTTACGAGATGCAGAGGGTGCTTCATTGTCTGGTGGAGGAAGGAGAAAAAGTGGGATTGGTAATAAATTGTGGAAAGACTGAAATTATTAATATGAACGTGGAGAACCAAATCGATTGTGTAATTGGGAATAATGTGGTGAAGAATGTAGAAAACTTTAAATATCTGGGAACGATTCATCTAATGGATCATTACACAATGAAATTGAGGAGAGGATTAGACAGGCTTGGCGAGCTGTTGGAATGTTGAAATCCGTTTGGAATAATAATATGCTTTCGGACATACTAAAATGAAAATTTACAAGTCCATGGTTAGACTAATTTTAATTTACAGGCATGAGTCATGGTACAGTACAATTGCAACAGATCAGAAAGTATTAGGATTTGAGAATAAAATACTGGGAAGGATTCTTGGGGTAAAGTGGCAAGACAGAGTTACAAATGTAAGAGTAAGGGATATTACGAGTGGAACCAGTTAATGAATATGTGAGACTGTCTCGCTGGAAGTGGCTGGGGCACATATATAAAAAAGAATGTAGTTTAATACAGGATGTGCCAGAGTGGACTGCAAGAAGAAGAAGAGGTAGAGGTAGGCCAAGGGAAACCTGTTTGAGGACAATGAAAAAAGAAGTAGGAAAGGAGTGTTGGTAGACCTGAAGGAGATGGCAAGAAACAAATATTGGTGGAGAGAGTTCATTGAGGCCCTATGCATCCCGTGGGGTGCCACAGGAAATGATATATATATATATATATATATATATATATATATTTAATTAGCGCCGACAGTTGACGTATATGGGATAGCTTTAGACCCCTCTGGTTTTCTTTCATATATTATATGGATGGTGTTCTAAGGGAGGTGAGTGCAAGACTGTTAGGTGGACGTGTAAGTCTGGTGAATGTTGGTGGTAGAGCGTGGAGTCTGAAGCAGCTGCTGTTTGCAGATGATACTGCATTGGTGGCTGATTCAGAGGAGAGTTTGAGACAGTTTGCAGAGGAGATTGGAAGGGTGTGTGAAGGGAGGAAATTGAAAGTAAATGAGAATAAGAGTAAAGTGATGAAGTGTAAGAGGTCGGTAGACTGTAGGAAGATGAATATAGTTTTGAATGGTGAATTGCTTGAGAAGATGGAGTGTTTTAACCCCTTAACCGCGGGGCGTCACTTTCATGACGCTTGAGAGCAAGGGATCATACCGCGGGGCGTCGCTTTTGTGATTCTGTGTTATTTTGAATTCACCCGGGCTTTCCAGTGGGGGCTTGTATGATCTATCAGTACTGACAATGTCCAACACTAGTCAGCACTCCTAATCTCATCTGTACTCCCATCCATTGTTGACAATTTAGCCATTTCTCCCCGTTCTTGACTCCCCGCCCCACCCCCCCTCCATTACCCTATGCTCTCGCCTGCCCGGCCATGCTACGCTAAGTAAATCTTCCCTGGAATTTTTCACTGATTTCATCCATTGAAATAAGCCCTATGTCGTATTCTTATACCAAATAATATATACAAGTAAGAAATCAGGTAAGTGAGAGTGCCATACACCTGGAATTGGCTAATTATCACCTGACAACACCTCACGTGCACTCGTTCGCTAATTTTCGCTGTTTTTTTCCCCTTGAAATATGCCGTATAATCTATTTTCGTAATAAATATACATGTAAGGAGAGAAGGGAGAAGCCTAAATGATATTTACATTCACCTGGAACTACCTAATTTATAATGTATTGTCTAGATTTCCTGCCAATCATATCAGTGCTACACAAAGCTGTTTCAAGATTTAACATTGGTAGCTCTGATTATATATCTCCTAAGTAGGCCTCTAATCTATTTTCGTAGTAAATATACATATAAGGAGGGAAGGGAGAATATTTACATTCACCTGGAACTACCAGATTTATAATGTATTGTCTAGATTTCCTGCCAATCATATCAGTGCTAGACTTAGCTGTTTCAAGAAGTAATATTGGTAACTCTGAATAACCCCTAAAGCAGGCCTCTAGGCTGCCCCTGCGTTATCAGTGTCCTCTCATCTTCCGAAGTGAGAGGACGTACGTTTCATCTTGCTGACTTCAAGGCCTTTTTTTCACCCCCATGCAAATGGCTCTGTGACCTTTACCCCCTACTAAACCTCGTGTGGAAAGAGGTAAAGGGCTGACAATTGATAAAAGAGTGACTATGATCTTTCTATTGAGTAAAACAGTGCAAGTGGAATTGTAAATAATGTGTAAATAATGTGTAAACAGCAAGTGAAAGTAATGAATGTAAATATACGTGAACAATGGAAAATAGTTTTATAAGTTATTTCAAGTGACAGTGCACAACACAGTGTAAATAAAATAGAAATGTAAATAACGTAAATAAAATAGAGAACGTAAATAGAAATGTAAATGAGTAGTATTATAAGATTACGAGTATATACCCTAGGAGTAATGAAAGTGAAAGTTTCACTCTAGCATGTCTGAATGCTATGAGTTATGAGAGTGAAGATGAAAGTGACATTCACTCTCAATGCCAGTATACAGGACGAGAAAGTGAATGCTACGTATTTTACTGAAAGAAATTGAATCCCTACAGTGACAATAAACTAATACTACTGAAGGAAACTTATGGATAAAGACTGTAGATATATATAAGTGTGATATAGTAATAGAAATATAAAGTGTGAGGGGTTTTATGAATAATAAATGACAGGGTACCATGAGCGAACTAGTGCCAGTGCGACGATCAGACGCGCTCGTAATTTCCATTGCTTTCACAGTGTTTTTTTTTAGTATGGATCCCAAACTACTTGAAAATTGTAGAATAGTGTTTATAGTGTTTGTATCTGGCTGTGGTAATCATATTACGGGTTGTCGGGAAGTGTAAAGTGGAGACTTCGTTACCCTACTTCAGAGGTCTCCACAAGTCCTACGGTAACCGACGAAGGCTCAACAATCATTCCAGGAGAAAGCTGAAGGTATGTGCCATAAGCATATGTAATTTTATTATTCCAGGACTAATAACTGATTTTTGGCAAATATTTTTTGAGAGTCTGTCGGAGCCCAAATAACCCCGCGGCACACGCAAGTTATTGGTAAACAAGCCCGCGGTGTAGGGGTTAAGTATTTGGGGTCACATGATGCTGTGGATGGAAGAATAGATGCAGAAGTGAAGTTTAGAATGAATGAAGTAGGAAGGGTGCTGGGAGGATTGAAAAAAGTGTCGAGATGTCGTTCGGTTAGAATGGACGTAAAGAGAAGGCTGTATGAGGGTGTTGTGGTACCGACTGCGTTATATGGGGCTGAAACATGGAATATGGGTGTAGCCGAAAGGATAAGTTTGAATGTAATGGAGATGAGGTGTCTGAGGAGTCTGTGTGGAGTGACGCGAATGGATCGAGTGAGAAATGATGAAGTGCGAAGGAGAGCTGGAGTTGTTCGGGAGATGTCTGATCGAGTTGAGCAGAAGGTGTTGCGATGGTCTGGGCATATGGAGAGAATGGATAACGAGCAATTGTTGAAAAATATAACTAGATCTGATGTGAGAGGTGTAAGCCTGAGAGGGAGACCACAAATAGGGTGGAGGGACTGTGTGAAGAGAGCGTTGGATGAGAGAGGGATGTCTGTTGAGCAAGGAAGAGTGGCTGTGCGTGACAGAAATAAATGGAGAAAAATTGTGAATGAATAAATGATGATGCAGTCCTGAGGGGATATTCTCCCGCATTTGGTCTAATCAGCTGATCAGGTCAGATGTGGATAAGGGGATCGGTCTATTATGATGTGTCAGGGGTGAACCAGCTCTGCTGTCGGGCCCTGCTGCAGATGTCACTGATGGCACTGTGCAGTTGACCCTCGTGAGGTGTGGTGCGGTGAGGATCTGTCCCTTCTTCCCTTTAGGGCTAAGATGAGAATGAATGTGTTTGAGTAGATGAGTAAATTGGAGTGTGTCGTCCTGTCTCGGCTACCTCCCTTTCCTTGGGAGAAGCAGCCTAGGTATATAGATAGATAGATAGATAGGTTACTGTCTCATATTAATCCATGTGCAAGGAATCTGAAGGACCCAGGTTATGCGTCCTGTCTTGAGCCATTGCTGACAGAAAAAAAAAAAACTTCAAAATGGAACCAAGGTCTTTGTAAGCAAGAGTAGCTGACACTTTCCTTGTTCAACACCTTTGTCAGATCCATTGTCCATGTTACACATGGACTAATCTTAGGGTCTCAAGATATTGTTCATATTACACCTACCTTACCAGATGGTGAAGATTTCTCATTGTTGCTATAAAGTTAAAATATGTAACTAATTATTATTATTCCGACCTCAGAGTCCCCGGCGACTCGAAGAGAACCGGAGAATGTGCAAGGAATCTGAAGGGCCCAGGTTATGAGTCTTGGCATGGACTATTGCTGAAAAAAAAAAAAAAAAAATCCACATGTCCCTGTTATGGTAGGCGTTTTTAGGTCGGCTTCCCACCCTAAGATTGCATAGGGTATAGCTGGATTCCCTGTCTAGACCGAAGCTTATACACAATATGAGAAGAACAGGGCATAAAAACACAGGGCAACAACCTTACACTTATATTAGCAAATTCTTGGCTACAGAACGGGAAGACATTTCACACAATATGCTATACAAAGCTAATACACAGGCCTGGAGATGGGTTACGTGTATCACGCAGGATACAAGATCGACAATGGGCCCAGTTTATGTAAATAGGTAATACACAGTTTCACAGTCCTTACATGCGTGGCTCGTTTCACAGTGAGAGGGTGAGATATGGGTTTTAGTGTGCACGGGATAGTTCAAGAATCCTTATTCTGGCACTGACTCCATTTCTATATCTATCTATCTGTATACCTAGGCTGCTTCCCCCAAGGAAAGGGAGGTAGCCGAGACAGGACGACACACTCCTCATTTACTCATCCATTCAAACATATTCATTCACATCTTGGCCCCAAAGGGGAGAAGGGACAGATCCTCACCGCACCACACTACACAAGGGTCAACTGCGCAGTGCAGTGACATCCACGGCAGGGCCCGACAGCAGAGCTGGTTTACCCCTGACACATCATAATAGACCCATCCCCTTACCTGTACCTGACCTGACTAGCTGATCAGACCTCAGGGCTGCGTCATCATTTATTCATTCACAATTTTTCTCCATTTATTTCTGTCACGCACAGCCACTCTTCCTTGCTCATCAGATATCCAGTGTTCTCTTCACACTGTCCATCCATCCTATTCGTGGTCTCCCTCTCGGCCTTACACCTCTCACATCAGATCTAGTTCTTTTTCACCAATCGCTCATTATCCATTCTCTCCATATGCCCAAACCATCGTAACACCCTCTGCTCAACCATACCAGCCATCTTCCGAACAACTCCAGTTCTCCTTCACACTTCATCATTTCTCACTCGATCCATACGCGTCACTCCACACATACTCCTCAGACACCTCATCTCCATTACATTCAAACTTTCCTTCCTCCTACACCCATATTCCATGTTTCAGCCCCATATAACGCAGTCGGTACCACAACACCCTCATACAGCCTTCTCTTTACATCCATTCTAAGCAAACGACATCTAAACACTTTTTTCATTCCTCCTAGCATCTTACCTACTTCATTCATTCTAAACTTCTCTTCTGCATCTATTCTTCCATCCACAGCAACATGTGACCCCAGATATTTAAAACACTCTACCTCCTCAAGCAACTCACCATTTAGAACTATATTCATTCTCCTACCATTTACCAACCTCGTACACTTCATCACTTTACTCTTATTCTCATTTACTTTCAATTTCCTCCTATCACACTTCCTTCCAAACTCCTCTACCAACTGTCTCAATCTCTCTTCTGAATCAGCCACCAGTGCAGTATCATCTGCAAACAGCAGCTGCTTCAGATTCCACTCTCTACCACCAACATTCACCAGACTTAGATCTCTTGTATTCAACTTCCTTACAACACCATCCATATAAATATTAAACAACCAAGGTGACATCACACATCCCTGTCGCAGCCCCACTCTCACGGGAAACCAATCATTCACAGCATTTCCCACTCTTACACACGCTCTACTATTTACATAAAAACTTTTCATCCCTTTTAGTAACCTACCATCAAGTCCATACAGTCTTAAAACAGTCCACAAAGCCTCCCTATCAATTCTATCATACGCTTTCTTATAGAAAACATATGATAGATCCACACATCCCCTCCCTCTCCTAGAGCCACACTGCTCATCACCAATCACTACCTCTGTACCCTCTCTCTCATAATTAACACTACCATACACCTTACCTACAACACTCAACAGACTTATACCCCTAAAGCAAGTACATTCATACTTATCACCCCTGCCTTTATACAACGGGACCACACAAGCACTTGCCCAGTCAATTGGCACCATACCTTTCACAAAGCACACATTCAACAGTCTTACTAACCAGTCAACAATAGTCACTCCACCACCCTTCAGGCATTCCACAGCACACCCATCCATACCTGCAGCTTTCCCTGTTTTCATCTCCTTTACTGCCTTTTCCACTTCCTCCGTGATCAAAGAATCATTCAACTCTCCCAACATTATTCCTTTCACCCTTCCATCCGCCACAATCTCAGCCACCCTTTCCTCCTCTACATTTAACACTCTTTCAAAATACTCTGCCCATCTCTTCCTTACTGCATCCATCTCAATTAACATCCTTCCATCCTCTGCTTTTACTCCTTCTTTCTTCCCAGACTCTCCCTTTTGCACTCTTTTAACCTCCTTCCAGAACATTTCCTTATTGTGTTGAAAATTCTCAGTCAGCCGCCTACCCCACCTCTCATCTGCTGCCACTTTAGCATCACTCACAGCCCTTCTCGCCCTATTCCTCTTTACCTTATACCTCTCATATGACACCTCATCCTTCCTCTGCAGCCACACTTCATATGCACGTCTCTTCTCAGCCACAGTCATACTTACTTCCTCACACCACCATTCACTTCCTTTACTTACACCACCACCCACACATCTCACACCACACAACTCTTCTGCGTGCCCCACCACAGCACTCTTAAACAAATGCCATTCCTCCTCCACATTACTATTTTCCTTATCTTTCACTGCGTTCCACTCATCTTTCAATTTCTCCTGATACTCTATCATTTGGTCTCTTTTATCCAACTCACTTCCAAAACCTCCCTGTCACACCTAACCCTCCTAGCTCTCACCCATCTCTTACCTACTTTTAACTTTCCACCAGGTAGTGGTCAGACATACCTCCACCCTCCCCTCTCAGAACTCTCACATCCAACAATCTTCCTATTACATTTCTAGACACAACCACATAGTCCATCAATGCTTTATCCACAACCATTCCACCCTCCTGTCTCACCCATGTATACTTATAAATAGCTTTCTTCTCAAACACCGTATTTCCAATCACCATCTCTCGCTAAACACACATCCCTATCATTCGTTCCCCATTTTCATTTCTTCCAGACACACCATGCATACCAACTACACCTTCAACTGACACATTTCCCACTCTAGCATTCAGATCTCCCATCATTACCACATTCACATTCACTCCAAAACTCTGCAGACACTCATCAACATCATTCTAGAAAGACTCCCTCTCTTCTTCATCCCTTTCACTACCAAGCCCATATGCACTCACAAACATCCACAAATGTCCAAACTTCGCTTTCACCACATCAGTCTCGATGACACCTCCTTCCATTCAATCACACACTGTTGTACTTCCAGGCTCACTAACAAGGCCACATCTTCTCTTGCCCTTCCTGTATCAACACCTGACAATCTTCCACTCACACTTCCAAACATAGACTCACCCTTCCCTTTCAACTTCGTTTCACTCAAAGCTAACACATCCAACTTTCTTCTCACAAACATTCTCCTAATCTCCTCCCTTTTAGCCTCAATCGTACTACATCCACGCACATTCAGACTCAATCTTCAGGGTACGGGGATAACTCAATCCCCCATCCCTTTCTCTGGCCTGTCTCTTTTTAGGAACTAATAAACAGAGGAGGGGATCCCTAGTCCCCTCACCCAGCCCCTTTTAGTTGCCTTTTACGACACGCAGGGAATACGGTGGCAGTATTCTTCCTACAACCTGGCCGCAGAGTAGTAGTACCACCCCATAGTGCGGCCAGATTGTGTCCCCCTCGGCACAGAGGGGGACACAATCCAATGACAATATATATATAGAATATATATAGTCATTTGATTTTACCTCTCGTTTTGCACAAGGTGGGTATGCACGATCACAAAAGTCCTTATCCCTGGCACTGGAATTCATTGCTTATCTGCAATGCACAGTCTCTGTCCTTGCTTCTCAATTTCTGTCTGTGGGGACTATGTATCATAATCACTAGTTGGGGCAAGGGGAATGGGGAGGGCCTGGGGACTCACGGTTGTTGGCCTGGCATAGGTGGAGACCCTTCAGGAGTCCCTTTATCCCGCAGCCACAGGTCAACTCGCAGGGGCGTTGTCTCTCGTCATTGAGGGCTATGGTTGGGCGTGGTGAAGGATCCCTCACTGTTGGGGCTGGGGACTGGGGTCTGGCCCTCAGAGCTGGGGCCAAATAGGTTCTGCAGGTGCTCCCATAGGGGCATGGTGGGGGAAGGGCATTGCCTTTGTCAGGGAGGGGAGAGGTCTCGCCCAGGGGTCCTGGGGGTGCCCTCAAGGGCATGTTGGCTGTGGTCTCCTTCCTGCTGTGCCACCATCAGGGTGGGGCTGCTACATCGCTCCCAGCAGGAGTCCATCAGGCAGGAGTCCTCCTCAGGGACCGACTGGATGGAGAATGACCCCGGGGATAGCACCAGGCCTCTCCACCGGGGTCCAACTGGATGAAGAACGACCCTGGGGACACACCGGGCCTCTCCACCAGTCCTCAGGTTGGAAATCCTACCCCTGGAGGTTGCCTTGGTCCTTGTGGGCAGAGATGCGACCTGTGCCCTCGCCGGTAGGCAGGGCTAATTGCAGGTCACCCTCACGTTGTGAAGTCACAGGGGGCAAGGGACTTTGGTGGCGTCCCTCCCTGGCGCAGCTACTGGCCGTCGCTGAGGTCCCTTGGGCTACAGACGGAGGGCAGCTACAGGCCGTCCCTTCCTGGTCAGTGCGGTTACCGGCTGTCACCAGGGCCCAACTTCCTGACGGGACCGCAGATGAAGCACAGCTGCAGGCCACCGCCGAAGTTCCGTATGGAGGGCTATGTGTATGTGAAGAGTGGCTGCAGGTCGTCTCCTGCCTACTGGCGTGGCTACAGGCCGTCACTGGTGTCATGCCCTCCGAGGCAACCACAGAAAGAGAAAGGGCGTACTGTTCTCTCCCTACGTGCAGCTTCAGGCCGTCACGGGTTCTGCAGGAGGATTCAGCAGCACCTGGAGCGGCTACAAGCTGTCTCCTTTTTTGGTGAATGGCCACAGGCCGTCTCCTTTTGAGGGGCACGGCTACAGGCCGCTGCCCAATTAGTGTGTGGCTACTGACCGTCACAAGGATGTGGCTACAGGCCGTCGCCTTATTAGAGCGGCTACAGGCCGTCTCTTGTTTTGCGCGGCTACAGGCCGTCACTGGGGTGCTTCTTGGAGCTGTATTTTCAGCTCCACCCCGATCCTGGCGAGGGTTAGCTCGGCCGAAAGGTAGCGCACTCAGACTGGGGTGGTTGCACAAGGTGCACTCCGAGGAATAGGGGTACGCGGCCCAATGGGACTTATGTCCGTCTTGTATGAACGTTGTGCACGCACCATATACCCCTCTATAGTCTCCTCCTGAGGGTGTAGTGGTGTCCTCAGTTGCCATGGCCGGTATTTCAGTCCCCAGTGGGGTCAAGGCCACTAAGTAACAGTGGGTGGAGACTAGTGACTGTCCATAGGACAGTTACAGAGTTCGTTTATTTTATTCTCCGTACTTTCTGATGCTATATGTACAGTCGGCATAAGTGACAATGGAGTATCCAGAAGGTTTCGGTCAGTGATAATGGATAATACTCCTCTTACATCTTTGCGAGATGACACATATTATGTAAAATTGCAATAGAAAACAATAAATAAATGGCAAAGTATTTATACATTTCAAAATTGTAGGAAACAATTTGTTAATTACGATAATAAGAAATCCTAATCGGAACTAATTGAAATTTCGAAACTATCGCTCCAGGACAGTCAGGAAGAAGTTGCGGAATTTAATTCTAGTCTGGTAGTAAGCAATTATTTTTGGCAGTGTAAGACTGAAAAGAAAAGGCCTTCAGTAAACAATAATAATACTAGCGAAGAGTTAGAAGTAATTTATTTCAGTTTTTGTTGCTTCCCTGGACGACGACAGAAAACAGGAATCCGGAGTAAGTTAAAATGGCTTGATCAACAAGCTCGAGTGAAGACAACTTTTACTCACATACATGCAGCTATTAACTGCATTTGGTCATTCTTCCACAAAGAAAAATCTGTGGAAGACTCTGTGTAAGTCTAAGAACTATAAATGAATGAAATATAAAAGAACCTCGCAAATTTGTCGAGAGTCGGAGCTCCACAGAGAATGCAAACTTGTGTCATAGTCTAGCATCCTCGGTGCAATAAACTATGAGTTCTAAACTTTCAAATCAGCATTTTCAGTTAGACAGGACATAGCGGTTTATTTAGAAAGAAATATGTTCCCAATTTAAAAGATTGAATTAAGTATGTGCTTTTGCACTGCACGAGTTTGTAAGCCCATGTTTTAGTCCTACTTACTACCTAGTGTAATAGAAAAACGTATTTGTCTTACCCAGTAATTTTGCATCAATAGGGAATAAAGTAGATAATTATATGTATTATATGCTAGGGGAAGACAAGGACTAAGAGTCAGAAAAGGTCTTACTGCAGCTTCTGGTAGGGTATCGCTACTACGAATAATTTAATTTTTGCGGCATCCTTATTATTCTTATATCATCACCACTGCATTTGAAAAGCAAGTAGCGTACTGCATTCACTAGAATTTTCCAAGCTGGCATTAGCAACTAGATAATCAGTTTTTTGAAATCCTGGGACGTAAACGTGAGCACGGGGATATACTGTGCATCACACGCTAATACATTACACATTCAAAATTACGAAAGCTTATGTTACAGATTAGCTTCTAATATATAATTGCCTCGCGTTATTCATTCTCATAATTCTTAGCGTGATATGCTACTTTACTTTTTTTTTTCGATATGACGTGTAGATTTTTTTTTCTTGCCTTGAATTCAGGAAGTTTTATGGAACGCAGACCGTCTGAAGCGATCTGAAACTCTCCCATCACTTCTTGGAGCGACTGCACGATTTCAATTGCCTCTCTCCAGAGACATATATGCTGTTGAAAATAAATATCAGAAAAATTATAATGATGATGATTATGATGATGCCTCTATTCCGATACACTGATATTTTGTTCAGTACTGCACTTTGTCCTACTCTCTTCTTTATTTTCTTCCCAGTTTGTCTGATTTGCAGTTTCCCTTTCCTCTTTCCCATCATCCTCCCATTCGTTCTTTCACTGTTATTTCTCTTTTATTCCCTCACCTCACTTCTTTCACCTTTTTATTTCGTATCTTCTTTATATATTTATAATTCGCTTTTGTTATTCTCTTTTCTGTCCAGTTTCCTCTTCCTAACTTTAAAATGTTTCTTTGTCTGTCTCGGCTCTTCATGATTTTATTTCCTTTCTGCTAGTTTTTTTCGGAAACCTTTTTCTTGGTTCGTTCATAAAAATTTTGCTCAAAATAATGGGCTATTCACAAAACGGAAGAAAACTTGCAATTCATCGGAATAAACATTTAGAAAGCGACATTTTATTTTCCGACCTAATTCAGTCAGGCTTGTGCTTGTTAACTATAACTTTTGAAGAAGTATTATATTATTTGCAGAAAAAAAAAAAAAAAGAATCCTAAGCTAAACATCCGCAATAGTTGTTCATTAACAGAAATATCGTGACACACTAGAAAACTTGTATCAATTTTGTTACATTTCGAGATGCCACGTCATAACACTTAAAAAGAATGAAGGTCATAGGCATAAGGAAACACCGACTGTAGACGACAGCCACAGAGTTGACCTTTGTGTACGTGAAGTACAGAGAATTTTTTATTCAGAAAACTACTGTACAGTGCAGTAGAGAGAAAAAAAAATGAGTGCGAGAGTAGACTGTATTTTCGTCTTGACATCAGAAAATAAAGTTTACAAGAACGGCGTCCTGTGTACAGAACTTGATGAGAAAAAAAAAATTAAACATGTCAATGATGGAAGGTTGCATAGGTTAGCTAAAGTAATGCTATTTTCAGGGACTACATTATTGTATTAAACTGCACACTTTTTCGGAGATATATATATATATATATATATATATATATATATATATATATATATATATATATATATATATATATATATATATATATATATATCATCCAATCCTACGTTGCCTCATGAGGAGCGTAGGAGCCTGGGGCTAGGCAAGATGGTCCTGACATTTAAGATGAGAGTGACCAGCCTCACTCACCTCTGAGTGGCATTACGTGAGCAATAAACACCAACCACCCCTGGATATAAACCTTCGCCGTTTCAATCCGATTGGAGTGCTGTAATTTCCCACTAAACCACCAGGTGCCAAAATTTGGCTATATGGTTACCACTCAGTGAAGTAAACGGTTTCCTGGTGTAAAGGAAACCATTTGGCCTGTAACTCAGTGTAGAGTCACCCGTAGGCATAAGGACGTGGAAAGAATGAAGGAAAGACAGAAGAGGATGGAAGGAAGCAAGGATGGAGGAGAGGAAAGAGCAGACACTCTAGACCAACACTACATCGAGTGACTGGATTGTGAGTGCCCCCACCAACCACATAAATAATTTATATATAAGTATATAATATATATATATATATATATATATATATATATATATATATATATATATATATATATATATATATATATATATATATATATGTTACATAGCCTATGATTTCATCATCCATTGTGTAATTTTAACGCACAGTATGCTGCATGTTTGATCACGAGCGTGTTCTGCCTCAGTCCCCCCCCCCCTTCTACCATTATAGTAGAGTAAGTCGTCCTTTCTGTTGTTCAGAGCAGGATTTTCAGCTCTTTGTCCCCATGGCTTCATTTGCGAGTCCTTCTTACAAGTTGTATCAAGCTCTGCTGACCCCTATATAATGAGCTCAGTCTCTGCATCATTGCCACTTAGATCTGCTCCTCATTTTGTTCACATCTCTGTCCTCCCCTGTACAGTTATTATTGAGTGCTCAGGAAGTCTCCAACCATCTAGCAGCTGTGTAATTTGAGTATAAGTGTTATTGCATTTTGTTCTTGTACTGTATAGCATAAGTTTAATTTGTAGGCCTAGTGAAGTTTTTGTAATTCATGTGGGGTTCTTATTGTCAGCCATCATTAATAATAGTTTGTATCTGTAATAATTTATCTTGCATTAACTGAGCATTACCCAGTGTATTTTCATTTTATCAGGGCTGACTTAGATAAATTTACTCTTGCTAATTTCGTGTTAATAGAGGCTATTTGCAGTTAACCATATGTTTAATTGTTTTTTTTGCCATTACGTTATCCTTATGAGTCCTGAATGTTTTGTTGTTAGTTTGAGCATTAAACTTTAACTTGTAATTTTACCTAACTCTTTATTTTGAACCTGGACCTTTACGGGACAGTACTGATTATTAGTATTCTCACTTAAAGTGTACATTATCTTTCTCTGTTCCGTAACATAAATTTGGCGACCTCTTATCAGGATATTCAGGATAATATCATAAGGATATTGCTTGATATTTTGTGACTGTGATATATTCATGATGTCTTCTATTACTACGCTTGATGAAGCCAAAGATTTTTTGTCAAATGTGCAAACAGTGTGTGATGTAGAAAACAGAACAAAGAATGAACTTAAGCTTGTTGCTCAACAATTGGGAATTGCTGTTCGCTCTCATCATTCTAAAGATCAAATTGTTGACATGATTAATGAAAGCTTGTTTAATGTAACTCCTCCAAATGAGCGAACGCAGATTGAATTAGCTAAGTTACAGCTAGCCCTGCAGGAGGCTCAGGCTAAGGAGGCGGAGTCTTATGTTAAGGAGGCTGAATTTCAAGCAAATGCTAAGGAGGCTGAATCTCAGGCTCGGATTCAGGAGGCACAGATACAGGCTCAGGCACAAATTGAACTAGCTAGGATTCAGGCAGACCATGAGCATCGCATGAAACAAGGTGGAACTAGATCATCTAGCTCTGATGATTTTGATGTGGCTAAAAATGTTAAACTTGTCCCTCCTTTTAATGAATCTGATTTAACAAAGTATTTTCAGTTGTTTGAGAGGGTAGCTACAGGTTTTAATTGGCCCAAAGGGTATTGGCCAGTACTCCTTCAGAGTGTTCTCACCGGTAAAGCTCAAGTAACTTATGCATCTTTGCCTCAGGATCAATCTGATAATTATGATGTAGTTAAGAGCTTGATTCTTAAGGCCTATGAGCTTGTTCCTGAAGCCTATAGAGTAAAATTTAGGACAACTTACAAGCAAGATAAGCAATCCCATGTTGAGTATGCAAAAATCAAAGAAGATCTGTTAGAGCAGTGGTTAAATTCTAAGAATGTGGATTCTGATTTTGACGAATTTAAGCAGATGATTTTGCTGGAGGACTTCAAGAGCTGTATTAGTAAAGATGTAAGCCTATATCTTGATGAGAAAAGAATAGATAATTTGTCTGATGCTGCAGTTTTAGCTGATGAATATGTTCTCACTCACAAGAGATAATCTAAAGAAAAAGGGAAAGCTGAGAGTAAGTACGTTGCCTCTACTCAGAGTACAGGTAACAGGAAAGAGAATAAGATGATGTTTCTCAGGAGGTAAATACCAGCTTCACCTCTAGATTTCAGAAAAGTAAATATACTTATTGTAGTAAGCTTGGTCATACTACGGAGAAATGTTTCAGGAGACAGCGTGATGTGAACAAAAAGGAGTCTTTAAATATTCAGTCAATTGGTCTAGTGTCCACCCTTAAGAGTTCCCAGAATTCTTTAACTGAGTTAACTGAACCTGCTTTCAGGGGTAACTAAAATTCTCATGATTTAGCTCCTCTTTTGAGCAGTAACGTGGGTGACACTCTCAAGAGTTCATGTGCTAATTTCCTGTCTGATGGTTTTGTCAGTTCTCTGGACAGTAATGACAGGAAATCAGTTAAAATATATCGTGACACAGGTGCTTGCCAATCCCTTATGCTGACCAGTGTTCTAGGCTCTAATGTTAATTCCTCTGATGAAACTGTAATCTTACAAGGTGTAGGGAATAATTACTTCTCTGTCCCTCTGTGCGGAGTGAATTTAGAGTCTGGTTTTCTTTATGGTTCCGTTATGGTTGGGTTGGTTGAGACACTCCCAATGTCAGGTGTAACTTTCTTACTTGGAAATGATATTAGTGGAAGTCAAGTGTGTCCAGCTCCTCAGTTGTCTAGTGAGCCAGTGGCTGTGTCCCAGGATTGTGATGTCCCTGATGTGTTCCCTGCATGTGCTGTCACTAGGGCTAAGTTTAAAGTTACTGGTGATTTAGAGGATAATGATGATGATGTTATCCTAGCTGACACTTTTCTTGCTAATTTGGACCACTCACCAGATGAGGCAGTACCCCGTAGTGTTGATAATTTGTTTCGTCAAGAGTTGGTTGAGTTGCAGGTTGCTGACCCTGAGTTGAAAGGTCTAGCTAACTCTGCTTACAGTGAAGAAGAGTCAGCCGGTGCTTCTACTTGTTATTATGTAAAGTCAGGAGTACTTATGAGGAAGTGGAGACCCCCAACAGCATCAGCCGACTGTCAATAGGAGGTTGTACGTCAAGTTGTCATCCCTCGTGTTTGTAGGCAGGATATCATTAGAGTGGCTCATGATTCCAGTTTGACAGGACACCTTGGAGTGAGGAAGACTGTGGCACGCATTTTGAAACACTTCTACTGGCCAGGTATCTTCAGGGATGTTTCCTGGTATTGTAAGTCTTGTCACACCTGTCAAGTTGTGGGGAAGTGTAATCAGACCGAAAAGGTTGCACCTCTAGTTCCCATTCTTCCTTTTGAGGCGCCTTTCACCCGTGTGTTGGTGGATATTGTGGGCCCTCTTCCTAAGACTTCTTCAGGATTTTCTTATGTGTTGACCCTGATTGATATGGCTACTCGTTATCCTGAAGCCATTCCACTTAGAAATATCTCAGCAAAGAACGTGGTTAAGGAAATACTAGGGTTCTTCACAAAGTTTGGTCTGCCCAAGGAGGTACAGTCAGACCGGGGAAGTAATTTCATGTCAAATGTTTTCAAGCAGTCTCTGAAAGAGTTGGGCATCACCCAGATCACGTCTTCAGCTTACCATTCCCAGACCCAAGGAGCGTTGGAGAGATATCATCAAACACTCAAATCGATGCTCGGGAAATACTGTTTGGAACATCAGAAAGACTGGGATAAGGGTCTTCCATTCGTTGTGTTTGCCGCAGGAGAATCTCCAAATGAGTCACTGGGCTTCTCACCTTTTGAACTGCTGTTTGGCCATGAAGTAAGAGGACCCCTTAAGATACTCAAGGAGTGCTGGCTGTCGGAGGAGGATGTCGTCGGCCTGCTGGAGTGTGTGGTGGGGTTCAGGGAACGGCTGTCCACTGCTTTGCAGCTGGCGAGAGAGAATTTAGGAGCTGCTCAGGAGAAGATGAAGACTTGGTATGATAAGAAGTCCAGGTTACGCCACTTTCAGCCACGAGATCAGGTTTTGATTCTGCTACCAGTTCATGGGCAACCTCTTCAAGCCAAGTTTGGTGGTCCTTATTTCGTGGAGGGGAGGCTCAGTGATGTCAACTATGTCATCGCCACACCGGATCGTGGAGGGAGGAAGCAGCTGTGTCGCATCAACATGCTGAAGTTATATCACGGGCGGGACGAAGATAATCAGGTCTGCGCTGTAGCTGTTCCACCCGGGTCTGCAGGTGAAGTTCTCCCATGCAGCGTGGGCCTGGGTGATGGTTTGGGGAGGAGTTCTGATATCATGAATGATCTCCAGGCTAAGCATTCTCATCTACCTCCCGGGGAGGGGCAGGAGTTTTCGGCGTTACTGCAGGAGTGCCCGCAAGTGTTCCGTGCCACTCCAGGAAGAGCCACTGTGTTGATGCATGATATCGATGTTGGAGACGCAAAGCCAATTAAACTGCCTCCTTACCGTGTGAACCCAGTGAAAGTTCCTCTCATCCAGAAGGAGCTTGGCTACCTGTTGGACCACAAGATGATTGAGCCCTGTCAGAGCGAGTGGAGTTCTCCTGTCACTCTAGTCCCTAAGCCAGGCGGGTCACAGCGGCTTTGCATCGACTACAGACGTGTTAATCAGATAACCAAAACAGACACTTACCCTCTCCCTCGTGTGGAAGATTGCATAGACAAGATCGGAAAGGCTAGGTACATAAGTAAGTTTGATTTGTTAAAGGGATACTGGCAAGTACCTATGACTGAATGTGCTAGGGAGATCTCATGTTTTGTAACACCAGGAAAGACTTTTGCATGTTCCGTAATGCCATATGGTATGAAGAATGCACCAGCCACTTTTCAGAAGCTCATGAATGTTGTAACAGAGGGTTTGGCAGGGTGTGTTGTTTATATTGATGATGTATTAATCTTCAGTGACAACTGGAAAGATCACCTATGCCATGTCAGTAAATTTCTTGAGCGTTTGGTTCAGGCTAATCTTGTAGCTAATTTATCAAAGTGTGAGTTTGGTCAAGCTAAAGTTCAGTACCTTGGGTACGTAATTGGTGATGGACATGTTGCACCACCAGGAGCTAAGGTTCAGGTTATAAGTGATCTTCTCAGACCTAAAAGTAGGAAAGAGCAACAAAGATTTTTGGGAATGGTAGGTTATTACAGGAGATTTGTTCTTAACTTTTCAATTCTTGTATCACCACTTACAGACCTACTGAAAAAGGGAGTTAAATTTGTCTGGACTGATAACTGTGAATCCTCTTTCAACAAACTTAAAGCTGTTCTATTATTTCAGCCAGTGCTCGCTACTCCAAATTTTGCTAAGCCTTTTAAGATGGCTGTTGACGCAAGTGATACAGGAGCTGGGGCTGTTTTGCTGCAAGAGGATGATCAGGGTATTGAACACCCTGTATCTTATTACAGTAAAAAGTTCACTCCACCTCAAAAGAACTACTCAACTATTGAGAAAGAGCTTTTGGCCTTGATTTTGGGTTTACAGCATTTTTCATTTTATTTGTGTTCTGGTTTTGACCCCATAGTCATTTATACCGATCATAACCCACTGAAATTCCTTAGTAAGTTTAAAGATAAAAATCAGAGATTGACAAGATGGAGTGTACTTCTTCAGGAGTATTCATTAGACTTACAACATGTCAAGGGGAAAGAAAATGTTATTGCAGATTGCTTATCTAGACTTTAGACAGATTGTTTTAGAGTAATAAGAAATTTCCTTTGTAAATTTCTTTTTCTTTGTGGGGAGGTGTTACATAGCCTATGATTTCATCATCCTTTGTGTAATTTAAACGCACAGTATGCTGAATGTTTGATCACGAGCGTGTTCTGCCTCGGTCCCCCCCTTCTACCGTTATAGTAGAGTAAGTCGTCCTTTCTGTTGTTCAGAGCAGGATTTTCAGCTCTTTGTCCCCATGGCTTCATTTGCGCGTCCTTCTTACAAGTTGTATCAAGCTCTGCTGGCCCCTATATAATGAGCTCAGTCTCTGCATCATTGCCACTTAGATCTGCTCCTCATTTTGTTCACATCTCTGTCCTCCCCTGTACAGTTATTATTGAGTGCTCAGGAAGTCTCCAACCATCTATCAGCTGTATAATTTGAGTATAAGTGTTGTTGCATTTTGTTCTTGTACTGTATAGCATAAGTTTAATTTGTAGGCCTAGTGAAGTTTTTGTAATTCATGTGGGGTTCTTATTGTCAGCCATCATTAATAATAGTTTGTATCTGTAATAATTTATCTTGCATTAACTGAGCATTACCCAGTGTATTTTCATTTTATCAGGGCTGACTTAGATAAATTTACTCTTGCTAATTTCGTGTTAATAGAGGCTATTTGCAGTTAACCATATATTTAATTGTTTTTTTTTGCCATTACATTATCCTTATGAGTCCTGAATGTTTTGTTGTTAGTTTGAGCATTAAACTTTAACTTGTAATTTTACCTAACTCTTTATTTTGAACCTGGACCTTTACGGAACAGTAGTGATTATTAGTATTCGCAAAGCTCATAGGTCCCTACCTGGGGGTTCCCAACTTTATATGGACTTGAAAAATCCCAGTTCGGTCCAGTATTCTGGACACTGGGCTCCAATGGGTTAAAGAGACTGATGGGTTTGCCAGTCATTAACTCAATGGATCCCTGGGGTGCTGGGCAAGGCATGGCACTGGGTGGGTACTGAGCGTACCGCCCTCCGCCTATCGGCTCATAGTCGCGAAGCTCATAGGTCCCTACCTGGGGGTTTCCAAATTCATAGGGACTTGAAAAATCCCAGTTCGGTCCAGTATTCCGGACATTGGGCTCCAATGGGATATATATATATATATATATATATATATATATATATATATATATATATATATACAGTACAAGGTGCTACCCAAAAGTTCCAGTAATTTGAACAGAGGGAGCCAACCATTTGCAGTTTTGCCTTTTGCTGCTAGGAGGAGTCAACAGCACCCCTTGTGTGTGTGTGTGTGTGTGTGGTCCCGGCCGTGTCTGTCAGTGGCCGTGTTGTTGAGCTATGCTTACTATTGTAACATGGTGTGTAGCTGGTTTGGTGGTTTTGCAATGGCGGACCAATAGCACAGCAATGTCAAGTTGATGTTGATCATTTGCTTCGATATCCAAGGGACTGTTCTCAAGGAATCTGTTGCACTCAGTCAATCTGTCAGCGGAAAGACAATGTGAAGTTCTGCAGCGTCTGAGGAAGAACATCCCCTGCAAACGTCTAAAACAGTGGAAGAACAAGGACTGGGCCCTGCATCATGACAACACCCCTGCCCACACATCAATTGTTGTCCTGCAGTTCCTGGCTTCCACTAACACGGCAGGTATTCCCCACCCACCTTATTTGCCTGACTTTGTCCCCTGTGACTTTTTCTTGTTTTCCAAGCTGAAATTACGACAGAAAGGGTGTCGATTTGACTCGATTGAGGAGATCCAGACAGAATCACCAGAGGTGCTCAAAAACCATCATGCCTGAAGCCTTCCAGGGATGCATGGACTCGTGGAGAAAACGCTGGGACCATTGTATATATGCCCAAGGGGACTACTTCGAAGGCGACAGTGAGAAGTAGGAGCTAAGGTAATATATTTCCTATAATATTCAAATTACTGGAACTTTTGGGTAGCACCTTGTGTTTGTGTATATATATATATATATATATATATATATATATATATATATATATATATATATATATATATATAAGTTTAACCCGCCACATCACGACCGTTTTTTCACCACTGACCCCCCCTCCCCAATCCTGCAGATTATTAAAAAAAAAAATTTGGCAAAAACCACCACTTTCTATGAGAAACATTGGAAAATGCCCATAAAAGTGCTCAACTGAGGTTATAATTGCATTATACAGATGTCCCTACGAGTATCTAGTACCTTCTTCTGTGGGCCCTGCTCCAGAGAAAACGTTTCCATGGGAGGAGTAACTATTCTGAACCACTCATAAAAGGTTAGATGTTTATTTAGTACAAATTTATATGTAGTACAAGAGTATACTGGTTTTAAGGCAATAATATAGGCGATATAAGCATTGTTTCACTTACCAAACACATCAACATACCTCACCTTCCTTTATGATGTTACTGCTTCACCACTTCTGCTTGTTTCTTCCTCTGGCTTGTTTCTTCCTTTGTCCTCCACCTCAGGAATAACTTTAGCCTTGAATTTCGTCATTGAAGACACCATGGCATGACATGTTCTTACTGGCAAGGTCACTGCTAATAGATGACTTGCTGAGGAAATGGCATGCCGGGGGGTAGGGGGGTCAGGCAGGGCTAGGCAGTATCCCTGCATGTCAAGGGGTAGAGGAAGGTCTCCCACATATGCTTACCAAAATCACCCGCGAAACTTGAAAAATGTGCAAATGATGGACCTGGCAATTCCAAAAGGTATGGATACGTCATGGGGTATCACCGTGACAAAACGTGGTGACATATCCCTACGTCAACGGGATGCCTATGTGTGTGTGTATATTCATATATATATATATATATATATATATATATATATATATATATATATATATATATATATAGATATATATATATATCAGCAATGGATACATCCTTAGGAAAGTGGAGGCGAATACGAAAACGAAGAACCAGTACAGTGTGCAGCATGTTTATTGCAACGTTTCGAAGTTGACACTCTTCATCATCAGGCATTCTAAAATAAAACAAACCAATAAATATTCCAGGCGAATATAGCACGAGTAAAAAGGCTAAAAACTTTGCAAAATTCGACATAAAATCAGTGAAAACATGCATAAATAAGAACCAGTAACAGGAAAGTTACAGGAAAGAAGAAATACAGGTAAAACAGAGCATTAAAAACACAGTAGTCAATTGACTTCTCATTATTAACAAGGGTGGGATTATATTTAAGTGTTAACAAGGACTCACTGATACACAGCTCTCTTTCCGATGCCCTCAATGACAGAACTTTAAATCAGTCTAGACGGATGGGATGATCTTCCTGGAGTGCATGTTGCCGAATGGCGCTGAAAGAGGGACTATTCAATGGTCTGCTAGTTCGGATCGATCTTCCCAGCTGTTCAAAGATCCGGACCCTGAGTTGGTGCTTTGTTTTGCCAACTTACACTGCATTACAACAGTGACACTCATATTTATATACCACAGAGGCCTGTAGCTGTTTAGGGACCAGATCCTTGAACCTGAAAAGACTCCGAACTCTTCGACCAGCTTTAAACACTACCCTTATGTTGAGGATAAAATTCCTTTAGTAATTTAACTAATCTGTTTCGTCGAGCAAAACTGCGCTTGCCCACAAACAGGTGAGAAAAGTAAATATCCTTTTTCTTGACCACAATTTTCTGTGGTTTAGGATTCACAATTCTGTCCAAAGCTTGTCCTACATATGAATCTGTAAAACGGAATGGAAAGCCATTGCGAAATAAAATATCTCTGAGGAGCTGAATTTCTGAGTGAAAATCAAGAAAGTTACTGCTAATATGGTAGGCCTGGTGAACTAATGTAGCAACTAAATTCCTCTTAAAATTAATTGGGATGAAAGAGGAAAACTGTCATGAGTCCAATAAATGTAGGCTTCCTATATACTGAGGTAGAGAATGAATTACCTGAATGGGTAACTAAAATATCAAGGAAGTGTAGTTCTTTATTTACTTCTCTTTCAACTGTGAACTCTACATTACTATGTCTGGAATCGAGATGCTCCAAAAATTTTGGGATATGAGATTCTGATTTAAAAATTATGTGTCATCCACAAAGCGTCGATAAAATAATGGTCTAAATTGCAGGGGGCACTCATCTAACCAGTGCACCTCATGATGGGACAAAAAAGCACTTGCCAAGGTGGGTCCAAGTGGACTGCCCATAGCAACAACATCAATCTGAGCGTAAATATTACCATCAAAGCAAAAGTAACTGTCGTTAGAGGCCAGACTAAGAAGCTTTTGGAGCTGATCCCTGTTAAAATTAAACTCTCTAATTTTGTTTTTAAAGAGATTGTTTACACAGATATTGTTTCAGCTAATGGTATACTAGTGAATAATGATTTTATATCAAAACTGGCCAATACACAGCTATCAAACTTCAGGCTACAAATTTCCTTAGCAAACTTAAGAGAATCGAGAACAGTGTATGTTTGGGGTAACTGATGACAATATCGGAACTAAGAATTTTGATAAGTTGTAGTTAAAAGTACCAATGGCAGACATATAGGGCGGACAGGGCAACCTTCTTTGTGGACCTTCGGCAGCCCATATATTATTCCAGGTCTGGATCCGGTCGTGAATAAGCTGGAGTAAGTAGTGCCATTTATAATGCCATCCTTTTTAATTGCCTCAAAAACCTGTTGATTTTCTTCTCCTTGTTCAGTATTGTTAACAGAACATCACCAGTAACGGGCTTAAATTTCGAACGGTCACGAATAATTTTCATCATTTTTTCCAAGTACTCACTTCTTTTCAAGAGAACAAAGCCATTTCCTTCATCTGGTTTCAAAATTACTACTTTATTTTGTGAAAGGGCTTTTAAAGCATTGAACTCTTCTTTACTTAAATTTGGAACTGACTTATGAGTATCACTAGAATAAAAATATTCATCATTCATTCATTGCCAGACGCCATGTATCCCAAACGGGGTGACCAAGGGCTTAGAGTTAATTGTTTTTACAGGGAGGGGCACTAATCCTCCACCAACCCCACTTGACACGTAGGGAGAGCGTTATGCCAACAGCATCTGGTGTTCCCAGGCGGTCACCCATCCAAGTACTAACCAGACCCAAAATAATTAAAGTCTATCCAAAAAACAGCACTTGTCAGGGCCGAAGTAACATCTAGTTTCGCATTCGTAACTGCCAGCATTCATTTCTCATAAAGGAGGTTAATACTAAAAGACGCAGCTTAAAATTACTGAAGGCGAAACTAAATGTTACTTCGGCCCTGAGAAGTGCTATTTTTTGGATAGACTTTAATCATTTGAATCACTTTACCGAGCGTGCTACTAGTACTTACACTGAGAGTGTAAATTTCGTCCAGAAACGTAAACTAGTGAAACTGGGTTTTGTAAATGATGATGGCATACCTCGGGATAAAGTTATATTCAATTTATCTCACGTAAAGCTATCGGAGGTGGAACAGCGTGCGTTGGCTAAAGGGTTAAACTTCGTTATCTCCAGTGGTAAACAAAACTATCTAAACCATTTCTGTAGTTTTGAACACTTGTTCCATACAGTAAAGTCTTTGAAATTTCATGATCCGAATCAGAAAGGTTTTGAGTGCTTTAAGAGTTTGTTGAAATTTTTAGCAATTTCATAATTATTTTTTTTAGTGATGCTCATAAGTCAGTTCCAAATTTAAGTAAAGAAGAGTTCAATGCTTTAAAAGCCCTTTAACAAAATAGAGAGGTAGTAATTTTGAAACCAGATAAAGGAAATGGCTTTGTTCTCTTGAAAAGAAGTATTTGGAAAAAATGATGAAAATTATTCGGGACCGCTTGAAATTTAAGCCTGGTGATGTTCTGTTAAACAATTAATATCTGTGTAAACAATCTCTTTAAAAAACAAGTGTTTAATTTTAACAGGGATCAGCTCCAAAAGCCTCTAACGACAGTTACTTTTGCTTTGATGGTAATATTTACGCTCATATTGATGTTGTTGCTATGGGCAGTCCACTTGGACCCACCTTGGCAAGTGCTTTTTTGTCCCATCATGAGGTGCGCTGGTTAGATGAGTGCCCCCTGCAATTTAGACCATTATTTTATCGACGCTATGTGGATGCCACATTTATGATTTTTATATCAGAATCTCATATCCCAAAATTTTTGGAGTATCTCAATTCCAGTCATAGTAATATAGAGTTCACAGTTGAAAAAGAAGTAAACAAACAACTACACTTCCTTGATATTTTAGGTACTCATTCAGGTAATTCATTCTCTACCTCAGTATAATTATAGGAAGCCTACATTTACTGGACTCATGACAAAGTTTTCCTCTTTCATACCAAGTGAATTTAAGAGGAACTTAGTTGCTACATTAGTTCACCGGGCCTACCACGTCAGCAGTAACTTTCTTGATTTTCACTCAGAAATTCAGCTCCTCAGAGATATTTTATTTTGGAATGGCTTTCCATTCCTTTTTACAGATTCATATGTAGGACAAGCTTTGGACAGAATTGTGAATCCTAAACCACAGAAAATTGTGGTCAAGAAAAAGGATATTTACTTTTCACTCCTGTTTGTAGGCAAGCACAGTTTTGTTCTACGAAAAAGATTGGTTAAATTTCTAAAGGAATTTTATCCTCAACTTAACATAAGAGTAGTATTTAAAGCTGGTCGAACAGTTCAGAGTCTTTTCAGGTTCAAGGATCTGGTCCCTAAACAGCTACAGGCCTCTGTGGTTTATAAATACGAGTGTCACTGCAGTAATGCAGTGTATTGTATGTTGGCAAAACAAAGTGTCAACTTAGGGTCCGGATCTTTGAACACCTGGGAAGATCTATCCGAACTAGCAGACCATTGCATAGTCCCTCTTTTAGCCCCACTCGCCGACATGCACTCCAGGAATATCATCCCATCCGTCTACTCATTTACAGTTCTGTCGTCATGGGCCTCGGAGAGGGAGCTATGTATCAGTGAGTCATGTAAACACTTAAATACAAACCCACCCTTGTTGATAACGAGAAATCAATTGACTACTGTGTTTTCTATGCTCTGTTTTACCTGTATTTCTTCTTTCCTGTAATTTTCCTGTTACTGGTTCTTCTTTATGCATGTTTTCACTTATTTTATGTCGAATTATGCAAAGTTTTTAGCCTTTATACTCTTGCCATGTTCGCTAGGAATATTTATTGGTTTGTTTTATTTTAGAATGCCTGATAATGAAGAGTGTCAACTTCGAAACGTTGCAATAAACATGCTGCACACTGTACTGGTTCTTATGTTTCTTATATATATATATATATATATATATATATATATATATATATATATATATATATATATATATATATATATATATATATATATATTATATAAGTGGTAGGTGGGGGCACACACAATCAACTCACTCGATGTAGTGTTTCGGTTGTTTTCTCTTCCCTCTCCTCCGTCCTTCCTTCCTTCCATCCTCTTCTGTCTTTGTTTCCTTCATTCTTTCCACGTCCTTCTGCCTACGGGTGACTCTACGCTGAGTGACGAGCCAAATGGTTTCTTGTACACCAGGAAACCATTTACTACCCTGAGTGGTAACTATATAGCCATATTTTGGCGCCTGGTGGTTTAGTGGGTAATTACAGCACTCCAATCGGATTGAAACGGTGAAGATTTATATCCAAGGGGTGGTTGGGGTTTATTGCTGACGTAATGCCACAAAGAGCTGGGCGAGGCTGGTCACTCTCATCTTAAATGTCAGGACCAACTTGCCTAACCCCGGGATCCTACGCTAGGATTGGATGATGGATATATATATATATATATATATATATATATATATATATATATATATATATATATATATATATATATATATACATATATATATATATATATACATATATATATATATATATACATATATATATATATATATATATATATATATATATATATATATATATATATATATATATATATATATATATATACATATATATATATATATATATATATATATATATATATATATATATATATATATACATATATATATATATATATATATACATATATATATATATATATATATATACATATATATATATATATATATATATATATATATATATATATATATATATATATATATATATATATATATATATATATATATATATATATATATATATATATACATATATATATATACATATATATATATATATATATATATATATATATATATATATATATATATATATATATATATATATATATATATATATATATATATATATATATATATATATATATATACAGATATATATATATATATATTTATATATATATATATACATATATATATATATATATATATATATATATATATATATATATATATATATATATATAAGTAGATAGATAGATAGATAAATATATATATATATATATACATATATATATATATATACATCTATATATCTATATATATTTATCTATATATATACATATATATATATATATATATATATATATATATATATATATCCATATATATATCCATATATTATATATATATATATATATATATATATATATATATACAAATATATATATATATATATATATATATATCTAGTGACGAGAGAGGAAAATTGCTTATTTATCTAAATTAGACAAGTTTTCTGCTTTGTTTGCAAAGTTAGTATTGTTATTGCTTATTTTGTTATATGAGTAATGTTTTTGCATATTTAGTTAAAATCTCCAGCTGCAATCTTTGCTAAATGTTTAAATTAAAATTGATTAAATAATATTGTTTTTCCAGTTTTTTTCTATTCCTTCGGGAGGAAGCTTATGATGTGGTTGTGGATTGTTGTAACCTTAGTTGCAGAAGATGGCTCTGGGTTAGTAGTAGGACTCTGGAATAACTAATATTTCTCGAGGAAATAAAAATTCCTCCAGTAGCAATTTATCTAAGACAGAAGATAGGTACAAAAGATTAGCGATAACAACTGAAAAGAGATAAAGTAAATAAAAAAAAGGATTTTTCATTTCATTTCTTTTATTATTTTTTCTAAAATTGATAATTCTACACAAAGGATTGCCATTGATTCTCCAATTTCTTGGTCCTCTATTTCGATTTCTAAAAGAGAGAAGGAGGGAGGGAGAGGTAAGAGAAGTAAGGATAGGAAGAAATAAAAATAAGAGAGAATTACTCATTTTTTCGATATTACTTAGAATTAAAGATATTCTTTATATTTATGGAATCTATTTTTATCAACATTTCTAAATAATATTAAATACTTTCAAGTAACCTTTCTTTCATAACAAGTGAGAGGGATGGTAATATGATGTTCTTTATTTGGAGTTTAAGACGACAATAAATTACTAAATAATTTTTTCTGAGGACAAAGGCATGACGCATGAGTTTTGCCTCCTGGCAATGATAAACTTGTTCTGAAAAGACAATGGAAGGTGAAAGGGGGAAGAGGAGTTAAAGAGGATATAGAAAGAGAGAGAGAGAGAGGGAGGGATAGGTAAGAGAAGTAAAAATAGGAAGAAATAAAAATAAGAGAGAGAATTACTTATTTTTCGATATAACTTAGAATTAAAGATATGGATATCATATTTCTAAATAATATTAATTACTTTCAAGTAACCTTTCTTTTATAACATGTGAGAGGTATGACACATGAGTTTTGCCTCCTGGCAATGATAAACTTGTTCTGAAAAGACAATGGAAGGAGAAAGGGGGAAGAGGCGTTAAAGAGGATATAGAAAGAGAGAGAGAGAGGGAGGGAGGGAAAAGGTAAGACAAGTAAGGATAGGAAGAAATAAAAATAATAAACGAAATAAGAGAGGAAATTACTTATTTTTTCGATATAACTAGAGGAAAAGGTAAGACAAGTAAGGATAGGAAGAAATAAAAATAAGAGAGGAAATTACTTATTTTTTCGATATAACTAGAGGAAAAGGTAAGATAAGTAAGGATAGGAAGAAATAAAAATAAGAGAGGAAATTACTTATTTTTTCGATATAACTTAGAATTAAAGAGATGGATATCATATTTCTAAATAATATTAATTAGTTTAAAGTAACCTTTCATAATAAGTGAGAGGTATGATGAATGAGTTTTGCCTTTTGGCAATGATAAACTTGTTCTGAAAAGACAATGGAAGGTGAAAGGTGGAGGAGGAGTTTATTTACATAACTTGTTCTGAGAAGCAGGAAGGTGAAAGGTGGAGGAGAGAGGAAAAGGTAAGATAAGTAAGGATAGGAAGAAATAAAAATAAGAGAGGAAATTACTTATTTTTTCGATACAACTTAGAATTAAAGAGATGGATATCATATTTCTAAATAATATTAATTAGTTTAAAGTAACCTTTCATAACAAGTGAGAGGCATGATGAATGAGTTTTGCCTTTTGGCAATGATAAACTTGTTCTGAAAAGACAATGGAAGGTGAAAGGTGGAGGAGGAGTTTATTTACATAACTTGTTCTGAGAAGCAGGAAGGTGAAAGGTGGAGGAGAGAGGAAAAGGTAAGATAAGTAAGGATAGGAAGAAATAAAAATGAGAGGAAATTACTTATTTTTTCGATACAACTTAGAATTAAAGAGATGGATATCATATTTCTAAATAATATTAATTAGTTTAAAGTAACCTTTCATAACAAGTGAGAGGCATGATGAATGAGTTTTGCCTTTTGGCAATGATAAACTTGTTCTGAAAAGACAATGGAAGGTGAAAGGTGGAGGAGGAGTTTATTTACATAACTTGTTCTGAGAAGCAGGAAGGTGAAAGGTGGAGGAGAGAGGAAACGGTAAGACAAGTAAGGATAGGAAGAGAGGGAATTACTTATTTTTTCTATATAACTTAGAATTAAAGAGATGGATATTATATTTCTAAATAATATTAATTACTTTCAAGACGATAAAGGAAGGTGAAAGGGGGAGGAGAGAGGAAAAGGTAAGACAAGTAAGGACAGGAAGAATTAAAAATATGAGAGGGAATTACTTATTTTTTCTATATAACTTAGAATTAAAGAGATGGATATCATATTTCTAAATAATATTAATTACTTTCAAGACGATAAAGGAAGGTGAAAGGGGGAGGAGAGAGGAAAAGGTAAGACAAGTAAGGATAGGAAGAAATAAAAATAAGAGAGGAAATTACTTATTTTTTTTATATAACTTAGAATTAAAGAGATGGATATCATATTTCTAAATAATATTAATTACTTTCAAGACGATAAAGGAAGGTGAAAGGGGAAGGAGAGAGGAAAAGGTAAGACAAGTAAGGATAGGAAGAAATAAAAATAAGAGAGGGAATTACTTATTTTTTCGATATAACTTAGAATTAATGAGATGGATATCATATTTCTAAATAATATTAATTACTTTCAAGACGATAAAGGAAGGTGAAAGGGGAAGGAGAGAGGAAAAGGTAAGACAAGTAAGGATAGGAAGAAATAAAAATAAGAGAGGAAATTACTTATTTTTTCGATATAACTAGAGGAAAAGGTAAGACAAGTAAGGATAGGAAGAAATAAAAATAAGAGAGGAAATTACTTATTTTTTCGATATAACTAGAGGAAAAGGTAAGACAAGTAAGGATAGGAAGAAATAAAATAAGAGAGGAAATTACTTATTTTTTCGATATAACTAGAGGAAAAGGTAAGACAAGTAAGGATAGGAAGAAATAAAAATAAGAGAGGAAATTACTTATTTTTTCGATATAACTAGAGGAAAAGGTAAGACAAGTAAGGATAGGAAGAAAAAAAAAATAAGAGAGGAAATTACTTATTTTTTCGATATAACTAGAGGAAAAGGTAAGACAAGTAAGGATAGGAAGAAATAAAAATAAGAGAGGAAATTACTTATTTTTTCGATATAACTAGAAGGAAAAGGTAAGACAAGTAAGGATAGGAAGAAATAAAAATAAGAGAGGAAATTACTTATTTTTTCGATATAACTAGAGGAAAAGGTAAGACAAGTAAGGATAGGAAGAAATAAAAATAAGAGAGGAAATTACTTATTTTTTCGATATAACTAGAGGAAAAGGTAAGACAAGTAAGGATAGGAAGAAATAAAAATAAGAGAGGAAATTACTTATTTTTTCGATATAACTAGAGGAAAAGGTAAGACAAGTAAGGATAGGAAGAAATAAAAATAAGAGAGGAAATTACTTATTTTTTCGATATAACTAGAGGAAAAGGTAAGACAAGTAAGGATAGGAAGAAATAAAAATAAGAGAGGAAATTACTTATTTTTTCGATATAACTAGAGGAAAAGGTAAGACAAGTAAGGATAGGAAGAAATAAAAATAAGAGAGGAAATTACTTATTTTTTCGATATAACTAGAGGAAAAGGTAAGACAAGTAAGGATAGGAAGAAATAAAAATAAGAGAGGAAATTACTTATTTTTTCGATATAACTAGAGGAAAAGGTAAGACAAGTAAGGATAGGAAGAAATAAAAATAAGAGAGGAAATTACTTATTTTTTCGATATAACTAGAGGAAAAGGTAAGACAAGTAAGGATAGGAAGAAATAAAAATAAGAGAGGAAATTACTTATTTTTTCGATATAACTAGAGGAAAAGGTAAGACAAGTAAGGATAGGAAGAAATAAAAATAAGAGAGGAAATTACTTATTTTTTCGATATAACTAGAGGAAAAGGTAAGACAAGTAAGGATGGGAAGAAATAAAAATAAGAGAGGAAATTACTTATTTTTTCGATATAACTAGAGGAAAAGGTAAGACAAGTAAGGATAGGAAGAAATAAAAATAAGAGAGGAAATTACTTATTTTTTCGATATAACTAGAGGAAAAGGTAAGACAAGTAAGGATAGGAAGAAATAAAAATAAGAGAGGAAATTACTTATTTTTTCGATATAACTAGAGGAAAAGGTAAGACAAGTAAGGATAGGAAGAAATAAAAATAAGAGAGGAAATTACTTATTTTTTCGATATAACTAGAGGAAAAGGTAAGACAAGTAAGGATAGGAAGAAATAAAAATAAGAGAGGAAATTACTTATTTTTTCGATATAACTAGAGGAAAAGGTAAGATAAGTAAGGATAGGAAGAAATAAAAATAAGAGAGGAAATTACTTATTTTTTCGATATAACTAGAGGAAAAGGTAAGACAAGTAAGGATAGGAAGAAATAAAAATAAGAGAGGAAATTACTTATTTTTTCGATATAACTAGAGGAAAAGGTAAGACAAGTAAGGATAGGAAGAAATAAAAATAAGAGAGGAAATTACTTATTTTTTCGATATAATTTAGAATTAAAGAGATGGATATCATATTTCTAAATAATATTAATTAGTTTAAAGTAACCTTTCATAACAAGTGAGAGGCATGATGAATGAGTTTTGCCTTTTGGCAATGACAAACTTGTTCTGAAAAGACAATGGAAGGTGAAAGGTGGAGGAGGAGCTTATTTACATAACTTGTTCTGAGAAGCAGGAAGGTGAAAGGTGGAGGAGAGAGGAAACGGTAAGACAAGTAAGGATAGGAAGAAAAAAAAATAACAGAGGGATATACTATTATTTTCTATATAACTTAGAATTAAAGAGATGGATATCATATTTCTAAATAATATTAATTACTTTCAAGACGATAAAGGAAGGTGAAAGGGGGAGGAGAGAGGAAAAGGTAAGAGAAGTAAGGATAGGAAGAAATAAAAATAAGAGAGGGAATTACTTATTTTTTCGATATAACTAGAGGAAACGGTAAGACAAGTAAGGATAGGAAGAAATAAAAATAAGAGAGGGAATTACTTATTTTTTCTATATAACTTAGAATTAAAGAGATGGATATCATATTTCTAAATAATATTAATTACTTTCAAGACGATAAAGGAAGGTGAAAGGGGGAGGAGAGAGGAAAAGGTAAGAGAAGTAAGGATAGGAAGAAATAAAAATAAGAGAGGGAATTACTTATTTTTTCGATATAACTAGAGGAAAAGGTAAGACAAGTAAGGATAGGAAGAAATAAAAATAAGAGAGGAAATTACTTATTTTTTCGATATAACTAGAGGAAAAGGTAAATGTTGAAAATAAAAAATAATCTGAACTATTTTGTGTTACTCCCATATTTTTTTCTGAATCCTCCCCCCTAAAAAAAAAAATTAGTGGGCTGTCGTTGAAAATAAAAAAAAACTGAAATACATTATCTCTCTCCTAAATATTTTTTCTGAATCTCTAAGATGTAAAAAAAATTAAGTTAGCCTTATATGATTTACTGGGATGTTGAAATTAAAAAATAATCTGAACTATATTGTCTCTCTCCAAAATATTTTTTCTGAATCTCTAAAGGTGTAAAAAAAAAATTAACTTAGCCTTATATGATTTAGTGGGCTGTCGTTGAAAATAAAAAAATAATCTGAACTATATTTTCTCTCCAAAATATTTTTTCTGAATCTCTAAAGGTGTAAAAAAAAATTAACTTAGCCTTATATGATTTACTGGGATGTTGAAAATAAAAAATAATCTGAACTATATTGTCTCTCTCCAAAATATTTTTTCTAAATCTCTAAAGGTGTAAAAAAAAAATTAACTTAGCCTTATATGATTTAGTGGGCTGTCGTTAAAAATAAAAAAATAATCTGAACTATATTTTCTCTCCAAAATATTTTTTCTGAATCTCTAAAGGTGTAAAAAAAAATTAACTTAGCCTTATATGATTTACTGGGATGTTGAAAATAAAAAATAATCTGAACTATATTGTCTCTCTCCAAAATATTTTTTCTAAATCTCTAAAGGTGTAAAAAAAAAATTAACTTAGCCTTATATGATTTAGTGGGCTGTCGTTAAAAATAAAAAAATAATCTGAACTATATTGTCTCTCTCCAAAATATTTTTTCTGAATCTCTAAAGGTGTAAAAAAAAAATTAACTTAGCCTTATATGATTTAGTGGGCTGTCGTTGAAAATAAAAAAATAATCTGAACTATATTGTCTCTCTCCAAAATATTTTTTCTGAATCTCTAAAGGTGTAAAAAAAAAATTAACTTAGCCTTATATGATTTAGTGGGCTGTCGTTGAAAATAAAAAAATAATCTGAACTATATTGTCTCTCTCCAAAATATTTTTTCTGAATCTCTAAAGGTGTAAAAAAAAAATTAACTTAGCCTTATATGATTTAGTGGGCTGTCGTTGAAAATAAAAAAATAATCTGAACTATATTGTCTCTCTCCAAAATATTTTTTCTGAATCTCTAAAGGTGTAAAAAAAAAATTAACTTAGCCTTATATGATTTAGTGGGCTGTCGTTGAAAATAAAAAAATAATCTGAACTATATTGTCTCTCTCCAAAATATTTTTTCTGAATCTCTAAAGGTGTAAAAAAAATTAACTTAGCCTTATATGATTTAGTGGGCTGTCGTTGAAAATAAAAAAATAATCTGAACTATATTGTCTCTCTCCAAAATATTTTTTATGAATCTCTAAAGGTGTAAAAAAAAAATTAACTTAGCCTTATATGATTTAGTGGGCTGTCATTGAAAATAAAAAAATAATCTGAACTATATTGTCTCTCTCCAAAATATTTTTTCTGAATCTCTAAAGGTGTAAAAAAAATTAACTTAGCCTTATATGATTTAGTGGGCTGTCGTTGAAAATAAAAAAATAATCTGAACTATATTGTCTCTCTCCAAAATATTTTTTCTGAATCTCTAAAGGTGTAAAAAAAAATTAACTTAGCCTTATATGATTTAGTGGGCTGTCGTTGAAAATAAAAAATAATCTGAACTATATTGTCTCTCTCCAAAATATTTTTTCTGAATCTCTAAAGGTGTAAAAAAAAATTAACTTAGCCTTATATGATTTAGTGGGCTGTCGTTGAAAATAAAAAAATAATCTGAACTATATTGTCTCTCTCCAAAATATTTTTTCTGAATCTCTAAAGGTGTAAAAAAAAAATTAACTTAGCCTTATATGATTTAGTGGGCTGTCGTTGAAAATAAAAAAATAATCTGAACTATATTGTCTCTCTCCAAAATATTTTTTCTGAATCTCTAAAGGTGTAAAAAAAATTAACTTAGCCTTATATGATTTAGTGGGCTGTCGTTGAAAATAAAAAAAATAATCTGAACTATATTGTCTCTCTCCAAAATATTTTTTCTGAATCTCTAAAGGTGTAAAAAAAAATTAACTTAGCCTTATATGATTTAGTGGGCTGTCGTTGAAAATAAAAAAATAATCTGAACTATATTGTCTCTCTCCAAAATATTTTTTCTGAATCTCTAAAGGTGTAAAAAAAAAAATTAACTTAGCCTTATATGATTTAGTGGGCTGTCGTTGAAAATAAAAAAATAATCTGAACTATATTGTCTCTCTCCAAAATATTTTTTCTGAATCTCTAAAGGTGTAAAAAAAAAATTAACTTAGCCTTATATGATTTAGTGGGCTGTCGTTGAAAATAAAAAAATAATCTGAACTATATTGTCTCTCTCCAAAATATTTTTTCTGAATCTCTAAAGGTGTAAAAAAAAAATTAACTTAGCCTTATATGATTTAGTGGGCTGTCGTTGAAAATAAAAAAATAATCTGAACTATATTGTCTCTCTCCAAAATATTTTTTCTGAATCTCTAAAGGTGTAAAAAAAATTAACTTAGCCTTATATGATTTAGTGGGCTGTCGTTGAAAATAAAAAAATAATCTGAACTATATTGTCTCTCTCCAAAATATTTTTTCTGAATCTCTAAAGGTGTAAAAAAAAATTAACTTAGCCTTATATGATTTAGTGGGCTGTCGTTGAAAATAAAAAATAATCTGAACTATGTTGTGTTACTCCCATATTTTTTTCTGAATCCTCCCCCCTAAAAAAAAAATTAGTGGGCTGTCGTTGAAAATAAAAAAATAATCTGAACTATATTGTCTCTCTCCAAAATATTTTTTCTGAATCTCTAAAGGTGTAAAAAAAAAATTAACAGCCTTATATGATTTACTGGGATGTTGAAAATAAAAAATAATCTGAACTATGTTGTGTTACTCCCATATTTTTTTCTGAATCCTCCCCCCAAAAAAAAAATTAGTGGGCTGTCGTTGAAAATAAAAAAAATCTGAAATACATTATCTCTCTCCTAAATATTTTTTCTGAATCTCTAAGATGTAAAAAAAATTAAGTTAGCCTTATATGATTTACTGGGATGTTGAAAATAAAAAATAATCTGAACTATGTTGTGTTACTCCCATATTTTTTTTCTGAATCCTCCCCCCTAAAAAAAAATTAGTGGGCTGTCGTTGAAAATAAAAAAAATCTGAAATACATTATCTCTCTCCTAAATATTTTTTCTGAATCTCTAAGATGTAAAAAAAATTAAGTTAGCCTTATATGATTTACTGGGATGTTGAAAATAAAAAATAATCTGAACTATGTTGTGTTACTCCCATATTTTTTTCTGAATCCTCCCCCCTAAAAAAAAATTAGTGGGCTGTCGTTGAAAATAAAAAAAATCTGAAATACATTATCTCTCTCCTAAATATTTTTTCTGAATCTCTAAGATGTAAAAAAAATTAAGTTAAAATAAAAAAAAATCTGAAATACATTATCTCTCTCCTAAATATTTTTTCTGAATCTTTAAGATGTAAAAAAAATTAAATTAGCCTTATATGATTTAGTGGGCTGTCGTTGAATAAAAAAAAATCTGAACTATGTTGTGTTACTCCCGTAGTTTTTTTCTGAATTTCCCCCCTAAAAAAAGAATTAAAAAATCTGAACTATGTTGTGTTACTCCTATAGTTTTTTTTTCTGAATTTCTCCCCTATTGAAAAAATAAAAAAATCTGAACTACGTTGTGTTACTCCCATAGTTTTTTTTCTGAATTTCTAAGGTGTAAAAAAAATTAAGTTAAAATAAAAAAAAATCTGAAATACATTATCTCTCTCCTAAATATTTTTTCTGAATCTTTAAGATGTAAAAAAAATTAAATTAGCCTTATATGATTTAGTGGGCTGTCGTTGAATAAAAAAAAATCTGAACTATGTTGTGTTACTCCCGTAGTTTTTTTCTGAATTTCCCCCCTAAAAAAAGAATTAAAAAATCTGAACTATGTTGTGTTACTCCTATAGTTTTTTTCTGAATTACTCCCCTATTTAAAAAATAAAAAAATCTGAACTACGTTGTGTTACTCCCATAGTTTTTTTTCTGAATTTCTAAGGTGTAAAAAAATTAAGAAAAAGAATTGTGGATAACCTACCATTAAAAAAAATTGGAAGTTTGATATATCACTCCTAAATATTTTTCTGATTTTCTAAGAGGAAAAGGTAAGACAAATAAGGATAGGAAGAAATAAAAATAAGAGAGGGAATTACTTGTTTTTTCGATATAACTTAGAATTAAAAAGATGGATATCATATTTCTAAATAATATTAATTACTTTCAAGACGATAAAGGAAGGTGAAAGGGAGAGGAGAGAGGAAAAGGTAAGACAAGTAAGGATAGGAAGAAATAAAAATAAGAGAGGAAATTACTTATTTTTTCGATATAACTAGAGGAAAAGGTAAGACAAGTAAGGATAGGAAGAAATAAAAATAAGAGAGGAAATTACTTATTTTTTCGATATAACTAGAGGAAAAGGTAAGATAAGTAAGGATAGGAAGAAATAAAAATAAGAGAGGAAATTACTTATTTTTTCGATATAACTTAGAATTAAAGAGATGGATATCATATTTCTAAATAATATTAATTAGTTTAAAGTAACCTTTCATAACAAGTGAGAGGCATGATGAATGAGTTTTGCCTTTTGGCAATGATAAACTTGTTCTGAAAAGACAATGGAAGGTGAAAGGTGGAGGAGGAGTTTATTTACATAACTTGTTCTGAGAAGCAGGAAGGTGAAAGGTGGAGGAGAGAGGAAACGGTAAGACAAGTAAGGATAGGAAGAAATAAAAATAAGAGAGGGAATTACTTATTTTTTCAATATAACTTAGAATTAAAGAGATGGATATCATATTTCTAAATAATATTAATTAGTTTAAAGTAACCTTTCATAACAAGTGAGAGGCATGATGAATGAGTTTTGCCTTTTGGCAATGATAAACTTGTTCTGAAAAGACAATGGAAGGTGAAAGGTGGAGGAGGAGTTTATTTACATAACTTGTTCTGAGAAGCAGGAAGGTGAAAGGTGGAGGAGAGAGGAAACGGTAAGACAAGTAAGGATAGGAAGAAATAAAAATAAGAGAGGGAATTACTTATTTTTTTCGATATAACTTAGAATTAAAGAGATGGATATCATATTTCTAAATAATATTAATTAGTTTAAAGTAACCTTTCATAACAAGTGAGAGGCATGATGAATGAGTTTTGCCTTTTGGCAATGATAAACTTGTTCTGAAAAGACAATGGAAGGTGAAAGGTGGAGGAGGAGTTTATTTACATAACTTGTTCTGAGAAGCAGGAAGGTGAAAGGTGGAGGAGAGAGGAAACTGTAAGACAAGTAAGGATAGGAAGAAATAAAAATAAGAGAGGGAATTACTTATTTTTTCGATATAACTTAAAATTAAAGAGATGGATATCATATTTCTAAATAATATTAATTACTTTCAAGAAAGGTGAAAGGGGGAGGAGAGAAGAAAAGGTAAGACAAGTAAGGATAGCAAGAGAGGGAATTACTTATTTTTTCGATATAACTTAAAATTAAAGAGATGGATATCATATTTCTAAATAATATTAATTACTTTCAAGAAAGGTGAAAGGGGGAGGAGAGAAGAAAAGGTAAGACAAGTAAGGATAGCAAGAGAGGGAATTACTTATTTTTTCGATATAACTTAAAATTAAAGAGATGGATATCATATTTCTAAATAATATTAATTACTTTCAAGAAAGGTGAAAAGGGGAGGAGAGAAGAAAAGGTAAGACAAGTAAGGATAGCAAGAGAGGGAATTACTTATTTTTTCGATATAACTTAAAATTAAAGAGATGGATATCATATTTCTAAATAATATTAATTACTTTCAAGAAAGGTGAAAGGAGGAGGAGAGAAGAAAAGGTAAGACAAGTAAGGATAGCAAGAGAGGGAATTACTTATTTTTTCGATATAACTTAAAATTAAAGAGATGGATATCATATTTCTAAATAATATTAATTACTTTCAAGAAAGGTGAAAGGGGGAGGAGAGAAGAAAAGGTAAGACAAGTAAGGATAGCAAGAGAGGGAATTACTTATTTTTTCGATATAACTTAAAATTAAAGAGATGGATATCATATTTCTAAATAATATTAATTACTTTCAAGAAAGGTGAAAGGGGGAGTGAGAGAAGAAAAGGTAAGACGTAAGTAAGGATAGGAAGAGAGGGAATTACTTTATTTTTTTCGATATAACTTAAAATTAAAGAGATGGATATACATATTTCTAAATAATATTAATTACTTTCAAGAAAAGGTGAAAGGGGAGGAGAGAAGAAAAGGTAAGAATGAAGTAAAGGATAGCAAGAGAGGGGAATTACTTATTTTTTTCGATATAACTTAAAATTAAAGAGATGGATATCATATTTCTAAATAATATTAATTACTTTCCAAGAAAAGGTGAAAGGGGGGAGGAGAGAAGAGAAAGGTAAGACAGAGTAAGGATAGCAAGAGAGGGAATTACTTATTTTTTCGATGATAACTTAAAATTAAAAGAGATGGATATCATATTTCTAAATAATATTAATTACTTTAAGAAAAGGTGAAAAGAGGGGAGGAGAGAAGAAAAGGTAAGACAAGTAAGGATAGGAAGAGAGTGGGAATTACTTATTTTTCGATATAACTTAAAATTAAAGAGATGGATATCATATTTCTAAATAATATTAATTACTTTCAAAGAAAGGTGAAAGGGGGAGGAGAGAAGAAGAAGTGTAATGACAAGTAAGGATAGGAAGAGAGGAATTACTTATTTTTTCGATATAACTTAAAATTAAAGAGATGGATATCATATTTCTAAATAATATTAATTACTTTCAAGAAAGGTGCGGAAAGGGGGAGGAGAGAAGAAAAGGTAAGACAAGTAAGGATAGGAAGAGAGGGAATTACTTATTTTTTCGATGTGGAAATTAAGAGATTGGACATGTATTTCGTAATATCAATTAAGAAGGTGAAAAGGGAGGAGAAGAAAGGTAGAATGAGTAAAGATAGGAGGGAATTTCGCTGACGCGATATAACTTAAAATTAAAGAGATGGATATCATATTTCTAAATAATATTAATTACTTTCAAGAAAGGTGAAAGGGGGAGGAGAGAAGAGAAAGGTAAGACAAGTAAGGATAGGAAGAGGGAATTACTTATTTTTTCAGATATAACTTAAAATTAAAGAGATGGATATCATCTTTCTAAATAATATTAATTACTTTCAAGAAAGGTGAAAGGGGGAGGAGAGAGAAGAGGATATAGACAAGTAAGGATAGGAAGAGAGGAGAAGTACTTTATAACTTGTTCTGATATAAGCTTAAAATTGAAAGAGGGGGGATTGGATATCATGCTATTTCTAAAGCCAAGTTATTAATTACATAATTTTAAGAAGCAGGAAGGTGAAAGGGGAGGAAGAGAGAAAAGGTAAGACAAGTAAGTGTCAATAGAAGAGGAAAAGGGGAATTAGCTTATTTCTTTCGATATAACTTAAATTAAACAGGAGATGAGATAAGGAAGGGGTTGAAGTATATTAATAAGTTTTTATTTACATAACTTGTTCTGAAAACAGGAAGGTGGAAAGGGGAGGAGTTAAAATGTGTTGAATGTTGTGGTTAAATGAATATAGAAGGGAGGAGCTGGATTCTTTATGTTTTATGAATCTATTCATCACATCACATTTCTAAATAATATTTAAAAATTACTTTCAAGAAAGGTGAAAGGGGGAGGAGAGGTTGAAGAAGGGATATAGAAAGAAAGAGAGGAGAAGTTATTTACATAACTTGTTCTGAAAACAGGAAGGTGAAAGGGGGAGGGTTGAAGTATAATAAGTTTTTATTTACATAACTTGTTCTGAGAAGCAGGAAGGTGTAAAGAGGGGAGGAGTTAAATTATTGTTAATGTTGGTTACATAGAATTTAGAATGGGTGGGAGCTGGTTTCTTTATTTTTATGGAATTTTTTTTTTTCATCTTTTCTAAATAATATTAATTACTTTCAATTTGTTTAAGGAAGGTGAAAGGGGGAGGAGGGGTTGAAGAGGATATGAAGAGAGAGGAAAGGGAAAGGTGATTTACATAACTTGTTCTGAGAAGCAGGAAGGTGAACGGGGGGGCGGGGTTGAAGTATAATAAGTTTATTTACATAACTTGTTCTGAGAAGCAGGAAGGTGGAAGGAAGGGAGGGTTGAAGTACTGTCAGTTTCTTTAGCATTTAAGAGCAGGAAAGTGGAAGGAAGGGAGGAGATGGATGAGATAGAGACCAGGATGAGATAGATATGAGATAGATAGCAGGGGGCAGGGGGCCGGTGACTGACTATCCTGCTGTGCTCTGATTGGCTGAAGGATACCATAATTCTAGCGTGCTTATTGGTTGGCCAGTTTTGCCTCACTACTGCATAGATAGGGAAAAGTCAACTCCAAAACATCTTACTTTATATATATGGAATTATATTATCACACTTTATTAACAATACCTCTTCAAAAGGAAGTGCCTCATATATATAGAGAGGGGTTTAGTGGAGCTTAGTTAAAGGTTCTTCTCTTTCTTCATTTAAAGGTAACACCTCATTGTTATATATGGTCATACTTTTATCATAGAAATGCACAGATTAGTAATAGTTAATGTTGGATTGGTATTTTTGTTTGATTTTACAATAATTCAAGTCAAAAACACCTCTTTCATTTGAACCTTAACTCCTCGGACTAGAGAGTGGACTGTAAAGCCGCCGCTAGAAAGAGTTTTGATGGAATACTTTTGGCTGTACGTAGTTTCATAGTCTCTATCCAGAAAATCTCCACCGATTGGACAAAAAATAGTTGTTGTTACTTTAACTGCTAGTGCTGGAATGGAGCTGGAAGTTTGGAGAATATTTCTGTGCTGGGGGGACTTTGTCGTTATAGGTAATATCACTCACGTAGACCCCGAAGGTAGCACACCCCCTTCTTCTTCCCCTCCTCATCTTTCTGTAAATCCTACAATATTCAAAGGTCCCCTTGTAACCTAAATGTCGGTTGTTGTTGTCGTGGTAGGTGTTGTCTGTGTTGCTCTGACGAACTTCGAGTGTCGGTCTTTAAATTCGTTTAATTGGTCAACGGAGAAAGTTCTTCCGACGTACTGCCCGTCTGATGAAGTGCATAGAGCGATGGTTGACTTTTTAATTCTGGTGAGAGAGTTATACAAAAGAAACATTCATATTGGTAAAGTCTGGCCGTTATTGGACCAGACCTTTGGAGTAGATCCTCTATCATCGCACTTGTACAGCTGACGGCCATCCAAGAGATAGCCAGACATCTACTTTTCGAAGAGAGGAGTAACATTCTCCTGAATCCAACAGTATTTTGCCCAGTGGGAACATTTAATATTTAGTTTAGTCTTGGAGGACTTTGCTAATGGTCTAGCACTAGCTAATAATTATCTTGCTTATTGAGAAAGGAAGGAATGTGGTTTTATGATCTGTTTCGTTTTATCTATTTTTTTCCCCTAATATGGTTTAGAAAGGCATTTATGATAAAAAAAATCGCCCACTAAAAGATTGAAAGGCATTTATGATCCTAAAAAAGTTTACTATATATTAATGATCTATAGTAAGATGTAAAAAAAATTCAAAAC